>NC_142734.1:29002695-29602695 GCF_051943395.1 Hippocampus bargibanti
TTGAATGACGTATAATATCAAATAAAGGAAATCGTTTAAAGACATAACACTAAGAACTGTGGTACATATATAAAGAAACAGGCAGCATAAATAAACAATATTTTAGACACAATCACGCAAAATGAGCAAGGTAATAAATTTTCTAGAAATGTCGACAGACCTTTGCTACATATACATTCATAAAAGCAAGTCTTGAAAATATCTTTAATACGTACTCCATGTAACAGCTCGTGCTTGCGCAAGAGGGGGGAAACAGCTAATTCGTTCATTTCGAGAATAAAATGTATGAGGAGCGTTTCACTTCCACGCTAATTGGCTTTTTAGAAATATTACTCTTATCCGTTACCTGAGGTGAAAACGACATTCGTACTAAGTTGATCAAAAGTTACGAATTGTTGCCACTACATCATGCAGCGGCACGCGTACATGCTTCCAGATAATTGACTCATAAAACCCCGAAAGTGCGCTTGTGCATTGTTATTGCTTTTGTGCGGTTTACAAAATAAGGAGTTTTGCAAGCTACCTAATAACAATCCATCCATGTCGAATATGACATGGCTCACAGGTTTGTAGACGATACCTGACTTCGACATGGTTGGAACATGGAACTCAACTTCCGCATTGCAGTAAGGCGTACACGGAAGTAGAATTACGGCGCGTAAGAAGCGCCAAAATAAAATATTTTTTTAGTAAACGAATACGTACTGTATACAGGTATTAATTATTATCGACAGACGAGCAATTGCGAAATTTATGGTGCAAAAATACCCAATTTTTACATTACTTTATTCCATTATTTAGTTGCCAAAATGGAGTTTCAAACAGTTGAAGGACAACCGACGCCCCCGGACAAGTTGTGTCCATAATTTGTAAAATCACTTCAAGTGACTGGGACAGGAGATGTGAGACAATCTGTTTTTGTCAATGGATGCAACCGCTTCGTGTTTGCCTTCAAACCTTTTGTGTCCTATGTCTTGTGTCACATTATTTGTGGTTTTTTTGTTTTTGTTTTCTGTTTTACTTCAAGATGGCGCCGCGTGAGTGGCTGCCTTTACAGCAGCGTTTGTATTTTGTTTTTGTTGCAGTCAAATGTAAATTTCTCCACTGTAAGACAAATGAAGGCTCATCTAATGTAATCTAAAAATCCACTGCATTGTAGGAGTCAAAAAACATCAAGTAATTCATGAAGCTTCACTTGCCCATCACTACTGATTTCCGTCTTTTACACTCGGCTGTGAACAGCTAAGGTGAGAGTTGGAGAAACCCTTGCGAAACGAAGGCCACCAAAGCAAATCTCCTCAATCCCTCGGCTGTATCAAAATAAACACCAATGTGAATAATGCATTCACTCAGGAGAAACTCACATGCGTGTACCGACTTGTTAAAAATGAGTTTAATAAGGGCTGTGACCACTTCCCTACACTAGCATTCAAGCAGTCTGTTGATGTAAATGGCGTGTGAACATTTTACTGACCCATTGTCCTGCTTTGATGGACCCTGTGAATCACAGCCAGCTCCGAGTGGCTGAACGAATGTGTAATATGACGACAAAATAAAACCAGTTCATCTATATCGCCGCACCTGCCTGGCATCTATGATAATAATTTCACAAGTGATCTTTGGTCTCGGTGCCATTTCTAACATCACGGTCAAAGCAAAATTGACAATAATAACAATCACACCTGAGAAAAACTGACCACAATTTTACTGGTTTAAGCAATGGCCTCCATTTTTCCTCACATCAAAGACAGCGTTGCGTTTGAAAACAGTAAAAACCTTTATCAGGCTTGCATTTCCAATGGGGGTGGGGGGCATGTAGGCGAGGTAAAGCTTCAGTAGTTTCATTTCATCAGTTACAAAAATAGCTTTCAAATCATTACGGCAAGACACCGTGTAAGCCGCTAATACATTCAACAAAGGGGAGGAATGCAACCGAGTACGCAAAGGTGCCAACTGTCCCAGATGATTCTCAAATGGGATGACTGTAGTACGTTGCGCCACTAGTCGCTATAGTATGCCTATAATTTTCCCTGGATTTACCCATATCCATCCTTTTATCCATTCATTCATCCATACATCCAGAAATCATTCCTTCCACCCGTCCATCCATCCATCCATCCGTCCGTCCGTCCGTCCATCGACCGACCTACCGACCGACCGACCTACCTACCTACCTACCTACCTACCTACCTACCTACCTACCTATCTATCTATCTATCTATCTATCTATCTATCTATCTATCTATCTATCTATCTATCTATCTATCTATCTATCTACCTACCTACCTACCTACCTACCTACCTATATATCTATCTAGCTAGATGGCTAGCTAGCTAGCGACACTTATACTTCCACTTCCAAGGCATTCGCAAGACGAACAGGCAGCGGCGCAAGCAGACTTGAGGAAGGAAAATGTCAAGGGCACATGCGGCTTTATGTACTTTTTTAATTACAGTAAAGTCTCGTTATATCGATATTCAAGGAAGTCCGAAAAAATATCGATATAACCGGGACTATCGATATATCCGACCCTGTTTGCATGTAATTTTCTCCGTGCGTGTATAGAAATAGTATCGATATAACCGGGACTATCGATATATCCGATATCGATATAACGAGACTTTACTGTAATTAATACAAAGCTCAACCCTTCTATCTATTTTCTGCAGGGTCATGGCTGAGCTCAAGCTTATCCCAGTTGACGTGTGTCACTCACAAGACACACAATAACAAACAACGGTTTCAAAGTCACCGTCGGCGCAGTTACGATTTGCTTGCAACATGCTGATGAAATTGGGATTCTCAATGGAATGCACTACATGCAACTAATATACTAGAACATCCATAACAAATATAATGGTAAACAATATGAATTCAATTATTTTATTAACATGCAGAATTTTCCTTGCATAGCCATGCGTTATGTTCCTCTCAGTAACACCTAATGACTAACCAATCTTTGAAATGAATTTATATTTGCTTTTCTGGTGAGACAATAATTATACTTTCCTTGTGGCAATCAGTGAGCCTTGAGGGTGATTCATGTGTTTTTATTTTATTTTCAGTATGACAGGATAGAGGATAATACTTTAATGCTGACGCCGTGACACCGGGAGACAAAAAAAAGCCATTTATAATTCTCTTCCAGGTGATCCTTTGAAAATTGACAATGACAATTGCACAAGATATAGGCCCTCAAGTGACACACACCCACCCACCCCCACCCCCTCCCACACACACACACACACACACACACACATACACACACGCGACACACACATACGCACACACAAACAAAGGCTGCTGTTGACGTTGTGATTATAAACTCATTAACTCCTGGCCGCTGATTGGTATCGCCCTCAGCTCTAATTCCCAAGTCAACCATTTTTCCTGGGTGAGATATCAGCAATCACCATTTTAAGTGAGCGGCGCTAATATGAAATGCTAATTCAGCAACTCAGATCAATACCATTCCCCTATCGGAATGAAGTCAAGAAGAGCTCATCGTACGTATGTCCTTGAGCTACGAACCAAAGACATGACAGCAAATTGTGTCACTGAAGTCGTTTTGGGTGGGCTTAGGTCAGACATGGGCAAACTACGGCCCGCGGGCCACATACGGCCCGTTAGGCTTTTTAATCCGGCCCGCCGAACGTGCCCAAATTATAGTAAAAACAGTGTCTGAAACTCATGACAAAAATTTAGCGAACAACAGGGCAGATAACTGAAAAGTTGCCTGCCCCATTTTTTCACAACTTGAAGCACAATGAGACAACCAATCACATAAAAAAACATTGCCACCAACCATGAAGTCTTTTCTTTAAATGAAGAATGTACCTACTACACATGCCAACTTGCTTAATTTACGGTAAATGTGCATGGCTGTAAATTTTGCTGCAGTAGTCGATTGTCATTGTGGCGTACAATGCAACGTTTGCATTGCTTCCTACGAGCCACTAAGCCCCTTTCATGAGTCTCACGTACACTTTACAGTCACGGTTTAATGTAAATTTACGTTTTGTAGCGTCACATATGTTGTTAGCTTCTTTCGAATCTTTCTTCTGGGCTGAGGTTCTGTGCATCTATTTTGGAAAATGACATGCAATTGCACGACTTTATAACGCTTGATAAAGTCCGGAAGAAAGAAGCAGGCTTCTGATTGGCTGCCGTGCCGAGTATGCAAATTTCAACTGCTGGTAGCCTATGTCTGTGAGCTCGGCGACCGTACACGTGTACTGTTTGCGCGTGACGCCGAGGGCGTCAGTGAGGAGTTTGTTGAGCGCGCGGTCAGGACAAACCATCTATGATTTGGCGGAATTTAACACAAGTAGGTATTATTGAGCTTGAATATTTCGTTGTGTAATAATATGTTTTGAATGTTGAAAGTGATTCCACTTTCTTGAAATGTAAATTTCTCCACTGTGAGACTAATAAAGGCATATCCAATCCAATCCAATCCAATCCAATCCAATCCAATAAATGTTGATTTTTTTAACTTTGCCCCTTCAATGAAAACTTATTAAAAACAGACGCAATCTTGATAAATCACAGTGCATGTTATTTTAATCTATTTCCATTTCCTCCTCCAAGTATCTGCAAAATAGTATGTAAACGCCATATTCCTTCAGACAAATTTATTAACTGATCAGGGATATTTTTCACATTTGAAAGACAGTTAATAAATTGGGTTCTTACTGTGCTATGAGGTTTGTACACAACCGGCACCATTTTTTTTGTTTCCAACTGACATCAGAAAAACGTTTTTATAGCATCTAAAATACCCAAATCAGGCAGGCTGATATTTTTAGTTAAATGAAAAACACCAATAAAAATGACTTCAAAATGAATCCGGAAATGGCCAGTTTCAGAAGGTCCCACCCCCTCGTGACGTCACGCCAAGACATCTTGCTTTGCTCGAGAATCAAAACAATGGCTTCAGATTCGGAGAAGATGCTTTTTTTGTTACTCATCCAGTTATAAATATGATTCAAATAGTTCTGAAGAGGAAAGCAGACATGTTTGCAATCGATTAAAAATTTATTCCGTGTCATTTTGAGGCATCAGGGGGGGAAATGTCGCACCCAGAAAATGCAGAAGATTGCGCCCAAGCTCCGTTGGAAATGGGCTGATTTGTCAGCTGGGAATTTCTGTCAGCTTGTTTCAAATAGTTGTCTTGGTGCAACACACAACGATTCACCATGGCGTTATTTATGTGTTTTCCTTCTAATTTCGCCATTAACACGAAGTTTTCAGACCAAACTAAGTACCCAAAATGCATTGTGTGTCGCTTTCTCGGTCAGGGGCGGTCCAAACGTGACGTCACATGGGGATCGTCATCAGCTCGAAAACAAGACTTCATGAATATTCAGCGCGAGTCTTAGAACGTAAACTATAGCTATATGCTGTGGAATCTTTGTAAAATACGCTCAGTCAAAGTCATTTGAAGTGATTTTATAAATTATGGACATAACTTGTCAGAAGGCGTCGGTTGTCCTTTAATGCTTTAGGTTTATATTTCCGGCCCAAACACTCCCTCCAAATGCTCCTGGCCCGGCCCCTCTGTCAAATTTTAGAACCCAATGCGGCCCGCGAGTCAAAAAGTTTGCCCACCCCTGGCTTAGGTGCTGTATTATAAGCGTGATTTCAACAACCAATGAGAGATTGTGTCACATCTCATGTCCCACGTAAATCTGCTTCAATTCCAAGCCGCGACAGTTCATATTCATCAATTGTCGTCTTCTGTGCCATTTTTACACAAGGATGAACTGACTGAGATTATACACATTTTGGCTAGTTGATTTTCTGATTGGCCAGTAAAGTTGTAAGGCAGTGGTCTCAAACTCGCGGCCCGCAGGCCAACTGCGGCCCCCGAAAGAATATTTTGCGGCCCGCCTTTAAATGAAGGATTAATGGTAGTGCGGCCCGCATGATTGATATGAATGAAACTTGTGTGTGGAGCTGAATAAACCCTGAAACAAACTTTGCTGCTGTGAAATGTAAATTTCTCCACTGTGAGACTAATAAAGGCAAATCCAATCAATCAATCCAATCCAAACCACCATTTTGGAGCTACAGAGGGAATTTAATCACAGATTTGCAGACTTCAAGACGCACAAAGCCACATTTCAAATTTGTGCTGACTCATTCTCTTTTGATGTGCAAGATGCCCCTGCTGGGTTCCAAATGGAGCTCTGCACTCTGCCACTCTGCACTCAAAGCCAAGTTCAGGGATGTGAATGGAGAAGCAGACAAGCAATGTTTGAGAGAGTTAACACCCAACTTCCCTGATCTTTCCCGAATGTTCAAGCGGACCATGTGTCTTTTTGGGAGCACATACTTATGTGAGAAGCTCTTCTCCACCTTGAACTTCAATAAGTCCAAGTACAGGTCCAGACTTACTGATGAGCATCTTTAAGCCCTACTCAGAGTCTCCACTGCCTCCTCCCTCCCTGTGAAAAGAAGCGCTGCCAGTTATCTAGCAGCAAGAAGTAGGCAAGAGAAGCCATGTTTAGGACAGTTCATGTTCAATATTTTATTTGTGAAAGTTAAAGGTTAAAGAACTGTGAATACAGACATTTGAAACTTTATAAAAATAATTTGTTTCCTGTGTTTTTTTTTTCAGTCGTCTGTATCTGCCTTATTATCATTATAATTTTTTTATTACTGGTTAATTTATTTTATATTCATTTTCCCATTTATTAATTTAATTCATTTTTTGTGTGTTAAAAATAAAGATTTTGAGAACATAGGAATGTTGTATCTGTGCTTTTCTTGTGAAAATCCTGATGCGGCCCAGCCTCACCCAAACTCTGCCTCTCGCGGCCCCCGGGTAAATTGAGTTTGAGACCCCTGTAAAAAATATGAATTTCTAGGCCTGCAAGGGTGTCAAACTCATTATTTCATTATATCTATTAGCACCTAGCTGGCTGGCTGGCTCGCTATCTGTCTGGCTATCTATTAGCTTAATAGCTACCTAGCTATTTATCTGTCTGGCTATCTATTAGCTTAATAGCTACCTAGCTATTAATCTGTCTGGCTATCTATTAGCTTAATAGCTATCTAGCTAGTTATCTATTAGCTATCTATTAGCTAGCTAGCTCACTTTCTGTCTATTTCAGTTACTTCAGGGTTGAGTTAACGCTGGCGCATGTGGCTGCCGCTGCTCACCTGCAGAAAAACTTATCCAGTGACTGTAAAGTGACCTTGAGAGTTTTGAAAGGCGCTTAGAAATGAAATATTATTATTATTATTATTATTATTTTACCACAGCCCATATTGTAGTTACTGTTTCCTCTCGGGGACCGTTATGAAATTGGGGTAGCCATTAGAATGTTTAATCCGCGCCAAATATTACATATAGAGCGCACAACAGAATAATGCATAACTAGTTTTCAAATCTGAAGTAAAAAGAATAATGACTGTTTTTTGGTTTACGTGGGACAATTTGAAATGTTGGTTCAGACTTTAGGAAGCATTGTGGAATTTCACAAGTTTGATTTGCTTTCGCGGGCCCCCGGGCCTTGACTTGTACACCTTTGGTGTGAGGATTCCTCAAAATAATGCCTTATAAAGTAGGTCGGGAGTGACGGTTGTCGTACAGTTTATGGTCTGAAACGTTTGTAAAGTTGATCATAAAATTCTTCGTAACTTAGTCCGTACAGGAGAGCATCACGCCGTCACAACTTGAGTCCCGTTTGTGTTTACGTGAGTATTATCCATTTGATGGAAGCCGGCTGCCGCATCATGATCTGTATGCTGCTCACACATTCTACCTCCACTCCTTCTTGCTCTCCTCAAAGGTTTTAGCGTTACAGACACAACGACTAATCATGGCCTTTTTCTCAGACTGATCTCAAAAAAATTATGCTCAAGATGATGGGAGGCCATGATTTAGTTGTAATTACACTGTAATTGGGAATTTGTTACACCGCAGTACGTCGGATTACGTTTTAATAAACCTGAGCATTTTAATAAACAGTTCAATGGTGCATAAATCCTCATCAGGATAAAGATGATAATGATTATAATTGCCCTTTTTATCTTGCAAGGTAGACATATCAGGATTAAGAACGCCCTCTTCCCAGTTCATGAGATGGGCCACGTTTCTGAGAGTGTGACTGCGAGCACTTGAAGCTTGAGTGCTTTATGGAGGAGGTGAACTCCTTCGCTGATAATTATGACTCTCGTTCCGTAACATTTTCATTTTCAATTATAAGGTTGATTAGTGGGAAATAGCTTTGATTTCAAGGGGTTGACGTTTACCAATTAAAAATAAATAAATAAAGAAAAATGATGCATTGAGCAATATAGACAGTGGGATGGGCTTGACTTTGTTGGCTAATCCCTCTTTTTATCCCTGACATTAACCCTAACTTTAAACTGAACCCAAATCCGAGCACCTAATTGAAATCTTCATCCCAACACTAATCCTAAATGGTCTCGGGCATGCTAGAGCAGGGGTGTAAAACCCTTTTTTTTGCCACGGGTTTCCTCTCGGGCACCGTTATGAATTTGGGGAAGCCATTAGAATGTTTCATCTACTCCACATGTGACATACAGAACACACCACAAATGAATGAATAATTAGTTTTAAAATCAGAAGTTAAGAATAATGCCTGTTATTGTGGTTTATGTATGACAATTTGACATTTTGATTTGGACTTTTGCAAGCATTATGGAATTTCAGACGTTTTATTTGCTGTCGCGGGCTGAATAAAATGATGTGGTGGGCCAAATTTGGCCCCCAGGCCTTGACTTTGATACACTTGTTCTCGCGCCTATCCCAGCCGACTTTAGTAAGCAGGGCAGGTACACAAACACACCAATCTTTTTCCCCCTCAACCATTTCCTATACTACCATGACTCGCGGTCAATTTGGGACCATTCTACTGGCTCTCGGTCGATTTTTGATTGATTATTGGACACCCCTGCCTTAAAAACAGAGGTAATATACTGACTAGACTTGATTGGAGGCCTTCTATGTCAATCAAGTAACGGGATTGATGATTGATTGGCTGACGTAGTATTGTTTTGTGCATTAAGCACCGTTGTTTGAATGGCAGTTTTCGTTGTTGTGCGAAAGCCCAACAGCCGCATTGAACACGCCAAAGAGCTGGTATTTTATTTTATGTTTTAAAATACATATAAGTGTTGCTAGGAATACCGGCATGCGTGAGTTTTTTAGAGGGTCACATTTTCTCTCTCATTAACAGTCTGCTGCACTTCAGGAACATCTTCCTGCTTGATACAGCGCTTGATTAATGTGGCTGTCACCGCCGCTATCTCCAATGACCCAAGCTAAAACCGTTAAAATATTCATATGTAAGTACAGTATCCTAAAAAGAAGAAGATTGGGGCCACTGAAAAAAAAGGTTGTCAAGATTCTCACTTTAATCTCATAATTGTAACTTTAAAGTGAGAATTCTCACTTGAGGGTTAGGGTTAAGTTTGTGTAAGTAAGGGGTTAGGAGAATTCTGACTTTATTCTCAGAATTGTGACTTTACCGACGTCACTTTTTTGTTTTTTAACTGACACCAGAAAAATGTTGTATAGCATCTAAAATACCCAAAACGCGCAGTATGATATTTCTATTTAAATGCAAAACACCAATAAAAATGACTTTAAGTGTCCAAAATCTGCAAACAATTGAGCTGCGAATTGGGCATTTTCAGAATGTGTGTTGCACCAAGACAACTATTTGATATTCGCTGACAAATTCCAAGCAGACAAATCAGCCCATTTCCAACTGAGTTTGGCGCCATCTTCTGCATTTTCTGGGTGCTACATTTCTGTCCAGATGCCTCAGATGCTTTCCTCTTCAGAACTATTTGAATTATAGTCATAACTGGATGAGTAACAAGAAAGCATCTTCTCCGAATCTGAAGCCATTGTTTTGATACTCGAGCAAGGCAAGACGTCTTGGCGTGACGTCACGAACTGGGGGCGGGACTTTCTGAAAATGCCCGATTCGCAGATCAATTTTTTTGCAGATTTAGCACACTTTAAGTCATTTTTATTGATGTTTTGCATTTGACTAAAAATATCAGCCTGCGTGTTTTGGGTATTTTAGATATAAAACGTTTTTTCTGATGTCAGTGAGGAAACAAAAAGTGGTGTTGGTTGTCCTTTAATCAAGTAATTATTCACCGCTGACCATTGAGTGAGTGCTAAGTGCATCGGGGTGCTACTGATGTGTGGTCAGGGCATAAACATGAGCAGAAAATGTCATATGTCCGTTGTAATTATTTTTGTTACAGCTGTGCTTGTTTTTGTAAGTGATCAAGAAGTGAACGTGAGTTCACAGAAACATTCATTCACTTTGTGTGTCATTTCAATGTAAGTGAAAACACACTTGACTTGACTAACTAGCTAGGTAACACCAGTTTTAATGTGTTGTCCGTGGAAACCACAATAACGAGAAGTCTTTGTGTGACAATATGATTTATTTTAGCGGCGGCTGTTGAGAAATCCAGTTTGATAGTGTGGAATGTCTGTAACAGTGCGTCCTCCCCACCCGGTGAGGTTCCTTCTTTCATATTGTCATATCATCAAGATGGAGTCAACTCATTGCACAAATGAATGCATGAATGGCGAATGGGAGAGATTGCAACCTCCTTAAAATATCCCCCGATTCCGTGGCTGTTTTATCCTTGAGAAAAACGAGTAATAATACTACTGATAACCTCCCATCACTGTTTTTTTTATGAAAGTCATCATTGATATAGTCAGTCAACCAGGATTTTTTCTCAGTCACGCTGCACAGCGTGTGATGAGAAGAATATTGTTCTTGGAGGGGTTTAAATTGTCACAAGAGGCAGCGTTGCTCCCCCCTCTGTATGAGCCAAAGAGTATATAACAATCTGTAAATTTGAAGTAGTCTTTCAGAGCCATGTCATCTCAGGGTTCCACTTCCCTGAGAAACGAGTGGTTGTAGATTGTTTGTCATCAGCTTTTAGTGTGACACAAATATGCATGAATCCAGAGTCATACTGAAAGTCAAAAAGTTGTTTTAGTTGGAGCAGGAACAAGTGACGGGCGGATGATGCAATGTAAAATGTTTGGTCGAAACAGTATAACGTAAGAGTTTCTCTCATATACAAACTACTGAATCAACAAATTTGCTCATGTTATACTGTTAATCATGTTTATATTTGGTAATACAGACAAACTCCTCTTCAACGTAACCAGCATGTGCGAAAATACCTTCTACGGCGAAAATAAATATGAATGCATTAAACCCAGTCTTTGTTTTCTGCTTCCCCTGTTGTCCCCCTGTTGCATAATTTCTACCCATGCCTCGCAATGAGGTTCACTAAACGAAAACAAGCCTTCTAATAAAACCTCAACCTTCAGCGACTCCAACTGCTTAGCTAGGAAATGGCAAAGCAACTACCACACTGGCTTAAACATGTGCAGTAGAACAGGAAGTACGGTATTTGTTATCATCAACATGTGATTAGAACTGTCACTCGTAGTTAGTGAGTCACAAGCTTAATGAAGCACTCGAAACAAGGCGCAGACTGTCCCGTTGCAATTTGGTGGCTCACTCGGTTTCTCGTGGCGAAATTCGACAACTAGCGAATTACCTTTAGGCATAGTCCAACCAAGCATTGGATGAAGTTCTTAATTGGTCCGATGGCGCTGAGTGACATGGCGTTTTCCCGCCCCCAGACCAGGTTCGGCCCAAACACCACAGCCAGGTTGCTGTTGGTCATCTTATTCACATCACTATTGTCCATTACCTATTCCAGCACAAAGCAGCACGGCGTTTAGCTACTCGTAGTGATGGGAAAGTGAAGCTTCATGAAGCATTTGTGATTTTTGATGGTACTTTTTTTTTGATGGTCTAGATCACAGGTGTCAAAGTCAAGGCCCGGGGGCCAAATCCGGCCAACCACACCATTTTGTTCGGCCCGATAAAGCAAATATAACTTGTGAAATTCCATGATGCTAGCTAAAGTACCAAGAAAAAATTCTAATTGTCGTGTATAAACCACAATAACAGTCATTATTTATTACTTAAAATTTGAAAACTAGTCATTTATCAATTTGTTGTGCTCTATATGTTATAAAAGGAGTGGATGCAACCTTCTAATAGCTTTTCCAAATTCATAACGGCCCCAGAGAGGAACCGGAACTACAATGTGGCCCGCGGCAAAAAATGACTTTGACACCACTGGTCGAGATGGTACTCTTGGATTGAAAATGCAATGGATTTTTAAGATGTTTCCTTTGCACTAACCTTTATATTAAAACCAAGAGCCATCTGGAGGAGTCAAAAAATTTCACAAGTGCTTCGTGAAGCTTCGTTTTCCCATCACTACTCGTAGTTTCACACACGGCTTGAACGTTGCATTGCTTGGCGTAAAGTTTCTCCAAAACGGACCTTTGCGGACAGAGGTTCTTCACAAGAAAAGCTTCAACGCTTGAAGACAGAATAAAAGTCATAAAGATGAAAGAAGTAACGTAAAAGGCATTGTGCAAAAAATTGACAGTAAGTGAAAGTGAATGATGCTCATAAATTTTGCGATCCATTATCCTTTTTATTTTTTGGTGTGTCTTGGTGTTTCCACCGAAGATGAAAATTGCTATTGTGAAATGTCTTCTGTGGTGAAAAAATTCTGGTTGCAAACATGATTTCGTTGTAGAGGATTTTGACTGTTTGAATTAATGAATGATATTTAATGATATCCAAAAATACTTGCATAATAATTTGGAAACAAATTGATAGGCAATGCTATTTTGTTATTTTTATATACATCTCAGCTGCGATTGTCGTCGTTCGCAGTTTTGTTTCCCCTGCTGTGTGTCGTTATTCATCAGGGCATAGTGCTCGCATTGTTTGCCGTCCACAATCTTCCTCGACGAACAGCCGTGATGGATCTTGTCAAAACAAGTTTGTTTCTAAATAGATTTATCTAAGTGCATGCTACACAAAAACCTCGCTTTGTGCTAAATTATTCCTGATGGAATAAACGCTGTAATCATGGTGCTTTCAGCCCTCGCTCGAGTGGGCATTGCTCTCAGCTTTTTTTTGGATGCATCTCAATTTCTTGACATTGCATTATTGTTGTGCACCAGGTCTCCCATGGCGACGTGACAACTTATACAGTTCTATGACGCGGTCGGGGGCAAGCCACAGTGAATGCAGCACAATGCCGCAATTAATTTTAATGTCAAGCTCGATTAAAAGTTAACATACTGAAAAAAAGTCCTTTGAAGTGACTTACTGGTTATTTGATCCACTATGTCGGTTCTAAGTGAAGAAAAATGTGATAAACTGGTGCAATAGAAAGAAAAAAAACAGCGTTTTCAATCAGCCATATAAAAAGTCTGGCTCGGGGGCTAAATGCGGCCCATGGTCAATTTTCATCCGTCCCACATCCTCCGCAATAAATCAATAACGTCTGGCCCGCATGTTGAATGAATACATTGGGCAGTAGCGCTGTTACCTGTCTGTGCTAAGTGCTGCCATCTAGAGGTTCAATTAGGAACAGCAAATTAGTATATGACTAATTGACTGAATGAGCCCCCCAATTTTCTAAAATAGCGATTTCTCTATTTATTTTTCTAATTTTCTTTTGTGTCTTCTTTGCCACGGTAGCCTGTGGTGGGGTCTTTTTTGGTCCCATAAGAGCAAAAGTACTCCACTCGATAACAACCCATGTCTGCACTCAAAGAGAGGGTGTGTGGAAAACTAGTTTGCCAGCCACTGTGGCACTGTTCGACCATGTGGTTTGGTGTTCATCCGCCGTAAAACTAGTCCACCGACCACTAGTCCGCCGACCACCGTGGCGCTGTGTGGTTTGGTTCGTCCGCCAAAAACTAGTTCGTCAGCCAGGAATATATGCTCGCGAATTTAATGTTCTTAAGGCAAAAAATCCGTGAGCTAAAGCGTTCGTAAATTGAGGTATCACTGTACCTGGGATCCAATTTGCATGTTTCATGGGCACATTTTGTGATTTAGCAAACCCAGGTTTGGGGAATTTACATGTTAACAACGTTACAACGGAAGTCTATGTACACAAGCTTGACTCTTTGGGGAGTAGAGGAGGGGGCCGGGGGTTCTGTTTACCAAACCTCGATATGTCAAAATGGATATGGTTGCTAAACAAGTAAGTGAGAGGCTTAAAAAGGTGATCTTGAAACAGTTTCTCAAATAAACCCTTAGTAGCGATTGGGGGGGGGGGGATCTTTAAAAAGGCATCTTGCCTCACACCTGAAGATTTTAAAAGCTTTAGTGGGCAACAAATCATCAACCGGGGCAGCGTTGATTTGTGCGCCTGAGTTGATTGCACTCATTGCACGCCAGAGTGTGTGCAAAGCAGCGCAAAGGACGAGGATTCACACTTTAGCACAAGCTAAAACTCCACTTTTACCTTCACACTTTACACAACATGACAGTTTCTTTCTGCTAATGGAGACCTCGGAGAGAAGAACCCGCACAAAAGGAAGGTTCGGCCTCGGAGGAGGAAGCGTTATGATTTGTTGAGTCGTGAATAATGGAGCAAGTTGCTGTATAATCCCCATGCAATTAGGATCTCCACTAGCTTGGAAGTAAATGTGGACAAAAAGAACCCATCTGTTTGAACATTATGTCTTCAAAACAGACGTCCAATCCAAACGAAACGCAAAGTTTGTACAAGCGCTGCTCACATGTATGAAAAGTAAGATGAACCCATTACATTATTTACATTATCGCAGAAATGGCGCAGGTTTAATTTCTGGTCAGTGCTCCCTTTTTTTTTTTTTTTTTTTTTTATTTTATCCAAAAGCATTGATTTTAAAAAGTCTGGTTTGTGTCACGTATAAAGTGATGACGTGAAAAAACAAAACGAGTAATAAAAATAAATAAATAAATAAATAAATAAATAAATACATACATACATACATACATACATAAATAAAACTGGTAATATAAATAAGTGAATAGATGAATAAATAAATAAATACATTAATTAAAAATAAATAAATAAATAAATAAATAAATAAATAAATAAATAAATAAATACATACATACATACATACATACATACATACATACATACATACATACTTACATACATACATACATACATACATACATAAATACGGGAAATAAAATTACAATAAAAATACTACTATTACTTCTACTATAAAGAATAAATAAATACATACATACATACATTCATACATACATACATACATACATACATAAATAAATAAATACGGGAAATAAAATTACAATAAAAATACTACTATTACTTCTACTACTAGAATAAATAAATAAATAAATAAATAAATAAATAAATAAATAAATAAATAAATACATACATACATACATACATACATACATACATAAATAAAACTGGTAATATAAATAAGTGAATAGATGAATAAATAAATAAATACATTAATTAAAAATAAATAAATAAATAAATAAATAAATACATACATACATACATACATACATACATACATACATACATACATACATAAATAAATACAGGAAATAAAATTACAATAAAAATACTACTATTACTTCTACTACTACTACTACTACTACTCCTAATAATAATAATAATAATAATAATAATAATAATAATAATAATAATAATAATAGAGGCAGGGTGGACGAAGGGTTAGCACGTCGAGCTCACAGTGCAGAGGTCGTGTGTTCGATCCCAGCTTCAGCCTTCCCGTATGGAGTTTGCATGTTCTCTCCGTGCCCAGGTGGGCTTTCTCTGGGTACTCCGGTTTCCCCACACATTCCAAAAACATATATGGGAATCTGATTGAACACTCGAAAAGTCTAAATTATCTCAAGGTGTATGCAAAGATGGTTGTTCGTCTGTCTGTGCCCTGCGATTGGCTGGTAACAAATTCAGGGTGTCCCTTGCCCATTGCTCGATGACAGCTGGGATAGACAAGAGCCTCTCCACCACACTTGTGAGGATAAAGCGGATTGTAAAAATGTATGGGTGAATAATAATATTGATAACAATAACATTAATAATAATAATAAAGTGTCCCATACATTCACGCTGGCAACCCGACAGAACAAGCCGAAGGGAACAACAAAGAAGATAGGACTACAGTCCACTTGTGAGCCATTCAAAGCCCAGAGAATGAAATGACCTGGATTGCTAAAAATACTTACAGGCAAGCTTGTGCTAAAAATACAAAATATTCATCAATAGACTGACTCTGTAAGGGCTACTTGTGATTTTTCATATGCGTGAATTCACCTCTTTGGAATTGTGTTCCCCGTGGAAGCGATCCTCAGCTATTCATGCCATTACTCATCTGCATCTCCACTCATTTGCATGTTTTGTGCTTTTTCCATTTGTGCCGTAAGATACCACCAACTCTCAAGAAAATGCTAAGTGGAACCAAGAAAGTAGGATGAACAGATAAATCTCAACTAATTGATTATGACACGTGTCAAAATAAAGGCCTCACATATTATAATATGTGGCCCGCAAAAGCAAATTAAGCATGTAAAATTCCATAATCCTTAAATATGTACCGAAATCTGAAATTATCATGCATAATCTATAATAACTTGATATTGCTATTTTTGATATTGATATATTCTAATGACCAAACCCTGAAAAGTAGTGGGGGGAAAACGAAGCTTCATGAAGCACTTGTGATATTTTTGGACTCCTCCAGATGGTGTTCTTGGTTTAAATATGAAAGTTAATGCAAAAGAAATGTCTTAAAAATTCACTGCATCTTTAAACCAAGAGTGCCGTCTCAAAAATTATCACAGATAGTTCACAGATAGTTCAAGTAAAGTTTCATGAAGCTTCACTTGCTCATCACTACCAATAAATCATCAATCTTAACATCTGATTTTAAATTTCTTAATCACTGTGCATGTACTATGTGGAGATGATTAAACATTGATATGGTTTCCCAACATTCGCCATCTTAATGGGACACTGTAACTATGATGTGACACACGACAAAAACGAGTTTGACACCAATAGATTAAGATCTTTACATGTCGGAGAGGAGTTCAATGTTGCAAAGGTTGTTAAGGAGAGTCTGTGTCGCATGTTCATGTTTTTCACTCTGCTAAGTGTTTACGAAATAGGTCAAGACTTCGTAAGACATTTATTTTGAAGGGTAATAGACAAGTGTGTAATGATGTGGACGTGTTTTAGTACAATTTTTTTAACTCATTTACAGATTCTTACAAATAAGAGGCCAACCAGCATCTCGAAGAGAAGGAGGAATTGAAGCGTTTTCTCAAGACCGTGGTCTCACATTGCTGTAGCAGTGTCAGAGAGGTAATTATACATATTGATGCTCTCGTTCTAACGTTTGTGCTGACACAACAGGGGAGGCGGTCCATGTTGGTCCATCAGTACTGTAAGCCAATAAAGTAGGTGAACTAGAGGTCGCCCCAGAAGTGCTCCCCCCCCAACCCTCCACACCCACGTTTGAGAAGAGCATCATACTAAGTCAAGCGGCAATTCTTGCATTCCATTGTTTTAATGGCTTGCGAAGGTATTGCGGCAATCGTTTTACCGAGCGACTCTTCCCCCGCCTTGGTGGCTTGCACCATCATCCATTCCGATGCCTCCGCGAAGGTAGCGTGAGCGCTTTTGGCTCCAAGTTGGAAAGATTACTAAACAAACAGCGGGCTTTTAATGTGAAATGAGAAAAAATAAGAGCACATAGTGTAGATGGATATCGCCAACATCTTTTTGGGAAAGTGATTATATTACAGCCCTTGATGGGAATAAAGCACATCTATTACAGTGCGGGATTGTGTTGGAGTGCTGCTGAATATCAAGCAGGTGGATGCACAGAGTGTCAACGGCAGCGGGGGGTACCAAGGGGAAGACCAGTTGAGACTCTGCACGACAGTGCACGGTACTGCATTTCTCTCCCTTCCGTATGGAAAGGCTTTTCCCCCCGATATACACCTTAAGATCCGAGTCGTCATCTACTTTTTTCCCTCACTCGTAAAATATTTCAATGCCCACGAAGAAAAACTCTCTTAATTGAACTACGGGAGCTTCAATCATTCGAAGAGAGTGCTGAATTACAGGCTGCTGTACAAGTAGGTCAAAAAGCGGCACGAGCAGTAAAAAAGTTAAAAAGGAAAATTAAAAAAGTTCTATTACTGCCACCTCAGGGGTGGAAGAAATACTTCCAACAATTGAGGATACCCAAAAGTAAAAATTATCTAGTTTTTTTTTTTCTTGTGCAAGGTTGCAAATGTTACAGAACCGGTCATTTGATAATTAAAAAAATACATCAAAAAGATGGTGCTTCATCTGATGTTAAAGTCGAGGACCCGGGGCTAAATCTGGCCCGCGACATCATTTTATTCGGCCCGTGGAATTTCATGATGCTTGCTAAAGTCTGAACCAAAATTTCAAGTTGTCATATGAAAACCACAACTTACTTTTGATTTCATATTTGAAAACTAGTTATTCGTTTATTTGTTGTGCACTCTTTATGTAATATGTGGAGGGGATGAAACATTCTAATGCAGAGGTCTTGAACCTATGGCTCGGGAGCCATATATGATAATTGCATATGGCTCGCCAAAAAATCTAAATACATATTCTCGCTTTTTTTCTGTTCATTTTCTGTTGGGGCTGCAGTTTGCGGAACGTGTAATTTTGATTGGATGACATGACCTAGGTTGGCAGAAAGCGCAATTTTGATTGACTGATACTGGCCGTCAGTTGAAACAGGTAAACGGCCCTTTAAATGAGCCCGACGAGTAAAAACAAAGTACACTTCAGCTTGAATGCACCGGAGATTTGCCTTTGTGGAGAGAAAAGGTTCTGATTCTGATTTGCAATGAAACAATACCATCGATGAAACAGTCGAATGTTAATGACATTTTAACAAGTCCCATGTTAACGTTAACATCAAAATACTTCTTTGAGAAGTATGTTGCACAGCAAGTGGGGAAGCTAATGTGCCGTGTGCAGGCTAGCTAGCAGTAACTTCGCGTATGGACCCGGCAAGTTGAATTTCATTCCGATCGTTTGCCTGGATTTTTACCAATCATGAGGAACGGAAAACCATTCATGTTAACGGTGAGTACTATCAGAAAGTTATTTTACGCGAGCGTGTTGTGGCTATCACTGAAAAACATTTCGAAATATTTTACTTTTATGGCTCTCTTAGTCAAAAAGGTTCCCGACCCCTGTTCTAATGGCTTCCCCAAATTCATAATGACCCTGAGAGTAAACCATGACATTTTTTGACTCCTCCAGGCACATTGCTAATTGTGTTTGTTTTCAACCTGTTTGAGTAATTTTAAAATCACATCACAAGTTCTCCTATTTACAACATGGGAGTCAGTCCACTGCACACGATAGCGTTAAATGGCTGCTTGCTGCGGGTAAAGACCCTCAAGAGACAAACATCACGTCCTTTACTAATTTGAACAACACGCAGGGGAGCGATAAAAAGACCTCCCTCGGCACTCTATTTTCAATTCGTCTGTTCAATCACGGTGCATGCGGGAGCATGTTGCCAGTCCCCGCAAACTGCAGCATGCATATACTGATCAATAGCATGAGACACATAAGAACTGTTCCAGCCTCTTGTTTGGGCCCCTGGTCAGACTAAAACGTCCTCCCGCTCATTCCATTGATCACAGCTGACCCGGAAATGCTGAGCCGGGAGGCCTGAATAATTAGCTGCGGCATTCGTTAAGAGTGGTCTCAAAGCTGCAGTGCAAATAGAGTACAGTGTCATATATATAGCGTAGCGATCGAGAGTGCATTGAAATGTTGATACGGTGCAGTGAACACCCGGCTTACACTGCCACGCTCACCGTTGATATATGCTTGCTTTCTCAAAAGACGCTGGGTATTCCATTTAGTTCAAGGTCATTTCCTGCAGTGTGTCACTTAGACTACATTCGGTTTAGTGGCGGCATAATATATGGTAAAGTATCACATTGTATAACTTTTTGGAAGACCTTGTGCATTGTTGAACAGTTGTCACTTCACGGTAGTCTCCAACATCTTTATGACATGGCTGAATTGTTTTTTCGATGACTGTTTCTTTCCCCCAGCCCTCATTTTTGCACAAAAATGATTTCACTCTGTGATTAACACGTCACTTGCTGTTTCCTCACTCAAAGCTGTCCCGCTAACAACATACAAATACGTACTATTGTTACCAAAAAATAGTTTGGAGATGAATTGAACAGTATTAGACAATCCCCAGTATGCAGAAACTAGTGATTGGCACTTAAGTGAAGCTTCATTAAGCAGTTTGACTCCTTTATTTGGCACTCTTAGTTTAAAGATGGATTTTTAATACATTTTCTTTGCACTAACCTTTACATTCAAAACCAAGAGCAAAAAAAATAATAATAAATAATAGCAAGAACATCAGCTCAGAGTGGTCTGCCAAATTTCCAAGCGCACGAAAGGAGGTTTCCACCGACATGAAAATAAAGGTACCGATACACCCGTTTTTACACATGAACGCAGCTATGCCGTGCATGAATAACAAGCCCTATGTGCAAAATCAAAAGCGATCTTATCGCCTTACTGAGGAGTGCCCACCTTGTGCCAGTGATTGCTCACTTAGTTTCCTATTTTGACATCCTTTTTCTTGGGTTTGCAGGAAGAGCCTTTAGGGTGCACTTAAATCGAACCGCAGTGAGTCAAGATGAGATGTTACTGGGCTACTGAAACAAAAACAAATCAAGCAGCCTTTTTTCCCTCCACCCTTGCTAGTTCAAAAATGTATTTTTTCAAACTCATTTTTAGAACAACATATAAATATTTAATCAAAATAAAACCCACAGAGTGAATCCAGCCGTTCCACATTTGATAACAAGCAATTATTCTTGAATATTTTTTTTATGTCTGAGAGGAATCTATTCCTGTTGAATACACCGCCTCAAGTTCTATCGTTTTATGAATGATCTTTTTGAATGTTAAAAAAACAACGCATAATAAAATTATTAAAACGGAACCCCCTAAATAATTTGAATTGTGAAGTGCTAAGCAGGATATGCGGTTTGAACTACAGCCCCTGTATTATTTTTTGTCACTCCAAACTTAATCGAAAGTCGGCTTTGGATAATTGGTCTGATATCTGAAATTGGACTTCTTCATTTCTTTTATCCGTGAATTTCATGGATGTCTTTGGCGAGGGTGTCACCCCCGCTCCCTTGCCTTTTCTTCCAGTGAATAACCACTTCTCTTTTTATCTCGGCAATAATTAAATCATAGTGAGGCGCCACGGCAGCAATTTTGACCTCTGTTAAACTGTTCTGACGACTTCAGATGCTGTATTTATCATTTTCTAAAGACCACCCCCCCCCCCCAAAAAAAAAATCATTTCTCTGGTGATACAAAGTTGCAAGTTATGACAATCAAAGTAAAGTTTTTCACGAGTTTAACCTTATAAACTTTAATGAGTTGAAATATGCGGTTAGGTAAACCACAGTGTAAGATTGTTATTTTTATGTTGTATTCCGAGGGGATGCAACAGAAAATAACTGAGAAGCACTGGGTTGACCTGATGCCAGTTTGTTGACTTTGCTCATTAGCCAACATACTGATCTGTCTCCACTCTATACCATCCATTATCTTCTTGTCCTCATGAGGGTTGCAGAAGTGCTTGAGCCTAACCCAGAGATGCCTTCAAGCAGCAGGCGGTGGTGGTTGCCAATTGCAATGGCGTCTATCTACCTCTCTATTTATCCTTCTATCCATCCATCCATCCGTCTATCCGTCTGTCTGTCTGTCTGTATGTCTGTGTGTCTATCTAGCACGCTAGTTAACTTATTCTTTCTCTCTCTCTCGCCCTGCCATTTATCCATTAAAGTTTATTTTGAAATATTAACCGGAACTGTTAATGGTTGCATTTTTCACTCAACAATGGCGACCTGACAGACTCGTACGTGTATGCCGTGTGTGAACTCAATACATTTTCTTGTGTGTTTCGCCGGACTTTCTCAGTCATGACGCTTGATTGCGCTCGGACGTAGTTACCATCGATACGTCATTCAGTGTAATATGTCACTATGATATTATGTATTCTTTCAGAATGACTGTGGTGAACCTATCCTTCGCTGCGTGCGGTTTTTTGGGCATCTACCACCTGGGAGCTGTGGGGGCTTTTCTCCGTCATGGGAAGAAACTGCTTGCATCGCTTAAGTGCTTCGCGGGGTCTTCGGCAGGGGCCCTTGTGGCTACCGTCATGCTTACGGCTCCTGATAAAGTCAAGGTAAACCGTTTTAACGTTTTAGTCCCGTTTGTGGTCGTTGGTGGAGTGGGTTAGTGGATACCTGAATTGACAACGTTGTAGTCGCTGATGGTGTAGTGTAACCCTTCAAACTCGAGGCCCGCGGGCAAATCTGTCCCACAACATAATTTTGTACGGCCCGGGGAAGCCAATAAAACATGTCAACTTCTACCATGTTGTCTAGAGTCTGGACCAAAATTTCAACTTCTCATATGTAATAAATAAGATCTTTACTCAATTTCTTGTTACCAAAGCCTTCATCACAGTAATTTACATTATCACTCTTGTCCGAGGACACACTGGGTGATGGTATTCACGGTAATTCCAGCCATAAAAAAATAAAATAAATCATCTCGCTTGTTGTGTTTACAACTTGAACAAACAACTTGAGCTCAACCACAGCTGCAAGTTGTGCATCTTGGTAATTTGTGGTGTTTGAAAATACTCATGGATTTCTCAGTGCGTAATCAAACAATTCCCTATATTTCTTCCACATTTGTGACATATTATGTATCATGCGTTCTAGCAGAACGTGAGGCGTATTCCACAATGCAAAGCTTTTCAACACAACTACGGGTATTACCACTGAGAGTCTGCTTTGCGGTCATATTTCAACATCAGCATCAACAAGAATGTAGCCATAAAGGGCACGCTTCCAAATAAAACCGTGATACTGAAATAAGACAGTAGCCCAACAAAACCATCTAGTCAAATCTAGTCATTGTTGAGCTATAAATGTCACTGTGGAGTAGTGAAGTTGAGTAATATATTGAATGATCACAGACAATCTAGCAACAAAAGAATAATTCAGCAAATGTTCCTTGTAAACCGTCTGTTATGGTTTTGAACCACTTCGAGACACTAAAATGAAATCAGACAATTTGTTGTCCAAACTCAGCCTTTATTTTTTACCACTGTCTATTTCTTGTTGTCCTAGTTTGATGTAAAACAATCTAAATGGTTTATAGTTTTATATTTTGTTAACATAAAAATAAAGGTGACGATTCTAATATTGCTGTCCCATTGTTTGTCTTGCAGCGCTGCAAAGAATTTACATACAGTTTTGCTGAGAACGTAAGACGACAGAAGTTTGGAGCGCTCACGCCTGGATATAATCTCATGTCCAATCTGCGGTAACCTCACCACAAACAGAAGCAATTTCAGGAGAGGGAAAAAAGCTTTTGACTCAAGTTTCTGCCAATTTGCAGGGAAGGGATTGAGGAGATGCTACCAGTCGATGCACACATTCTGGCATCTGACCGCCTTCATGTCTCATTGACGCACTCCACAAGTGGCAAAAACCTAATTGTGTCCCGCTTTAACTCGAGAGAAGAGCTAGTACAGGTGCGCACAAACAAACACCATTTGAGTTTAATGCCCAAGGATCATTTAGTTTTGTCCAATATGAACACACAGATTTACTTCCAGGTCTTCCAGCATGTAAAGCGCAGCCATGATCAACACCCTAAAAAGGACATATTTTAATGACAATGCAATCAACACAATACCTCTCTCGCACAGTAATTTACTGTGAATTGAATATCTTACTGATAACTGTCATTTTAAAATGGTTCGATATAACTTCTTACATTAGTCTTAAAGGACAACCGACACAATTTTTTTTTGTTTCCTAACTGACATCAGAAAAACGTTTTATAGCATCTAAATTACCCAAAACATGCAGGCTGATATTTTTAGTCAAATGAAAAGCACCAATAAAAATGACTTAAAGTGTGCTAAATCTGCAAAAAATTGAGCTGCGAATTGGGCATTTTCAGAAAGTCCCGCACCCAGTTCGTGACGTCATGCCAAGATGTCTTGCCTTGCTCGAGAATCAAAACAATGGCTTCAGATTCGGAGAAGATCCATTCTTGTTACGCATCCAGTTATGAATATGATTCAAATAGTGCTGAAGAGGAAAGCATAAATGTTTGCAATCGATTAAAGATGTTCTTCCAGGTCATTTTGAGGCATCAAGACTGATGTGTAGCGTCCCAGAAAATGCAGAAGCAGCAAATATCAAAGAGTTGTCTTGGTGCCACACACAACGATTCACCATCGCGTTATTTCTGTGTTTTCCTTCTATTTCGCCAACCACACGGATCAACACAAAGTTTTCAGACCAAACAAAGTACCGTAAATGCATTGTTTGTCCTTTCTCGGTCAGGGGCGTTCCTTCCGTGACATGACGTCAGGACTCGTCACCAACGCAAAAACAAGACTTCCTGAATATTCAGCGCGAGTCTTAAAACGTAAAATATAGCTATATGCGGTGGAATCTTTGTAAAATACGCTCAGTAGAAGTAATTTGAAGCGATTTTACAAATTATGGACACAACTTGTCCGGGGGTGTCGGTTGTCCTTTAAAAGTAGTTGGGGGGATAAATGAAACTTCCAATTTGCTTGCTGAATCAGTTGTTGACTCCTCCAAATGGCATATATGGTTTAAATAAAAGGGTTTAAGTAATGGCAAGTCCATGTACTGTCAGCCTAATGTTGAACAGAGAGGAAGCAAAAACAAATAAATAAAACTGCTTCGTGAAGCAAATCTGAAGCTTCATTTTCCATTAGGAAAAAAAGTCCATGTGGCAAAATAAGATCGATTAACCACAAAAGCCCAAGTTAGCTTCACCCCAGCATAAAATGTGCTTCTCAATCAATCGTGTGTCACTTCACCATGCTGCTTTGATGCCAATGTACTACTTCTATATTACTTGGGATATTGGTTTTTGGTGACAATTTAGAAGAACATTTGCTAAGTTTTGATATATCTGGGAAAAGTTTCCACAGGGATCGTGTTAACTCAACGGTAATCTAGTAGCAAACCAGAGCACAGACACCGCTTTTATTTATGTGTGTGTGTGTGTGTGTGTGTGTGTGTGTGTGTGTGTGTGTGTGTGTGTGTGTGTGTGTGTGTGTGTGTGTGTGTGTGTGTGTGTGTGTGTGTGTGTGTGTGCGTGCACGCTCGCGCACGCACGCACGCACTCACTCACTCACTCACTCACTCACTTATTTAGTTATTTTTGGTCACTATTTGCCACCTCTCGTTGTTGGCTAGCAACCAGCACTACTGAGGACATCACAATAGCACATAGCATAATGTAAAACACAAATGCAAATAGGATCCAGGTGACGATTGCCAAGTTACACCCTGAACATTCTATTTGTGATTAAATACAGACAGACATTCATTCTTCAGGACTTGCTGTACCCTCTTTGTTATGACATGAAGCAGTTCTAGATGAAAGAGGAGAGGATCAAATCGTCTTTCCATCAGTGCATATTATTATTATTATTATTATTATTATTATTATTATTAACCAACTGAATTGTTTATTCAAGAATTATCTTTACATCAGTCCAAAATACAACCACTACCACTGCCTTTGGTCCAAATAAAAGACCAAAATACATCACAGCTCTGTAGACTTTGAATGTAATCAAAAACTCATGAACTCTTGTTAATTTTTTTTTGCTTCCCCTAAGGCACTCCTGGCCAGCAGTTTTGTGCCAGTCTATGCGGGCCTCCAACCGATAAAGTTCCAAGGCGAGGTATGAGTAGTGATGTGCAAGTGAAGCTTCATGAAGCACTTGTGATAGTTTTTGACTCCTCTCAATGGCACTTTTTGTTTAAAGATGCAAAAGACATTTACTTTGTACTAACCTTCATATTTAAACCAAGAGGCACCATCTGGTGGAGTCAAAAAATATGACAAATGCTCCAATTAAGCATTGTTATCCCATCACTAGTTACGAGGCAACCTTACCATGCGGTTTATATATTTGTTTATTTTTGAGGGGCTGTTCTTCACTCCGGCTGTTTGTATGCCATCTATGTTTATCAGTAGAAATGGATTGACGGGGGCTTCACTGACAGCCTACCAATCCTGCCTGTAGGCCGAACCATCACAGTGTCCCCGTTCGCCGGGCACCAGGATGTGAGTCCATTGCACAAGGGCCGCGCGTTCAAGACCCAACTCAGGCTAGCCAACATGAGCATAATGGTATTTTTTAATGCAAATATGTACTGTGTCTGTATCAAAGTTGAAAAAAGTCGAGAGCTCGAGTCGTGTTCTAAATTTAGCAGACGTTGGTAAACGTACGCAAGCCCGGCGAGTGTTTCCAGACATGTCAAAATTTACTTGTCGACAGTGAAGCATGGAAGCACCTCTTTGTGGCATTGATAGCTTCCAAGAGTCTAACAGTGTTTGCTAGCTGTAGTTTTTAATCGCTTTCCCTTCATTTATTATTTAATATTTTCATACATAGCAGTTGTAGTTGGGGTGCAATCGCAAAAAAAATGTTCCATGGAACATAAAAGGTGTTTTGTTTATTTATTTATTTATTTGTGGGTTGTAACCAAGCCGAAAGGAAAAGAAGAAGAACCAAAACTTACCTTAGATTATATCTATAAATAATTTGGAAGTGGAATACACACATACTGATAAGCGGAGCGAATAGGAGCGAGCACAATTAGTCAGCAAAGATGTGAGCGACAAACGTCTCCGGAAAGGTATCCTGACCTTGTGGTGTAAAGAATACATTTTTTTGTTTAACTCACAAAACCAACGTGGCCAACAACTGCACATTTGAAACCTCTGATCGCAAATCCGTCCAGTCCGCTTCATTCGCAGAATCCACGCGAACCGTGATTGTGAATTTTGGATCTCGCGTTGTTTTCAAATTTGGGGCTCTGTCGTGCTCTCCGCAGTGCTCCGTGGAAAACATCAAAAGACTGAACCAAGCTTTATTCCCGCCACCACCTGACAGAATGCAGTCCCTCTGTCAGGAGGGTTTCGATGACGCCATGAGGTTCCTGAAGAATGAAGCTTGGATGAGCTAAAAGGAATCCAGTCAGAGCAAATGGTATAAATTGGATTATGTAAGCTTACCTTCTGCTTCTGATCATGAGAGTTCATTATGACCTTCTCGAAAATGAAGACGATGCATTCGAGGCCAACCCATTCCGATCTCACATGTAATATTTCATCCCGTTATGCTGCTAAATTCACTCCCGCTAACGAAGCACTCATTGGGATCACATAACAGGCGAGCCCCACCTTTGAGAAGCTGACTTTGCAGTGCACTACTCGCTCGTGGGACTCCATGGTTAGTGAACAAAATAAACAGTTTGGCATCCGTCTGTTTAGGTTTGTCTATGTAACCTTGTCCTTTTGCAAATCCGAAACAATCCTTTGGAAAAAGAGGCATCAGGCTGTACTCTGCCACTCCCGGTTGAAGTTTACTGTAAAAAAAAAAAATCTATATATATATATCACATTAGGCTTTTAAAGGACAACCGACGTCTCCGGACAAGTTGTGTCCATAATTTGTAAAATGGCTTCAAATGACTTCTACTGAGTGTATTTTTAAAAGATTCCACCGCATATAGCTATATTTTACGTTTTAAGACGTGCGCTGAATATTCAGGAAGTCTTGTTTTTGAGTTGGTGACGAGTCCGTATGTGACGTCACTAAAGGAACGCCCCACACCGAAAAAAAATACACATTGTAGCAGTCCTTCCATCACGTCAATGTATGTTGCTGTATTGTTTGGTCTGAAAACCTTGTGTTGCACCCAAAAGCCGCCAGAAGAGGGTGTCCAAGCTCCATATAAGGAATTTATCAGCCTGTGGAAACGGAGGTGGCAACAGGAGGTTGCCATTTTGTGCCTCTATTCTGGTGATCGTTTCTCCCCAATGTTGCCTCAAAATGGCATGGAATAATTTAATCTATTGCAAACATGTATGTTTTCTTCTTCAGAACTATTTGAATCATATTCATAACTGGAGGTGTAGCAAGAGAGCATCTGAAGCCATTCAGATCTGAAGCCATTGTTTTGATTCTCAAGCAATGCAAGACGTCTTGGCGTGAAAATGCCCAATTCGCAGCTCAATTTTTTGCAGATTTTGGACACTTTAAGTCATTTTTATTGGTGTTTTGCATTTGAATAAAATATACTGCGTGTTTTGGGTATTTTAGATGCTATAAAACGTTTTTCTGATGTCAGTTAAGAAACAAAAAAGTGACGTCGGTTGTCGTTTAAGTAAACCATATACATTTGCATTCACGTCTACTGGCTTAATGCTAACACCTCAGTCTATCAATGGGCAAAAAAATTTGCATCGGTGTTACCCTATTATCACCCTTTAAGTAAATGATATTTGAACACAAGGTCGTGCAACACGCGTGGACAGATAAAAACGATACCCAATGCATATATTCTTTATCCTAATTTTCTTCTCTGTGAAATCAAAAGATCCATATCATGTCATGACACACTCGGCAGTCTTCCAACTCTTTTTTTTGTTTTGTTTTGCTAAAACCACACAAGTCTTTGAATTTGGTGGTGAAATGTGTATTTTTTCCACTCAGGGATAAAGTCAACATTGTTATTATCGCACTCTAAAATTGATCGTCAGTACAAAGGACACTTAATGATCTGCAGTTTGTCTCGCGGTTCGGGCAGGCTACTTATCGAGCCGATGGTCCCTTTGAGGTACTTTCTGCATGGTGCCTTGCTCGTCCCACGTTATCGTGATTGATCTCCCCGTAAATGGCCTTCCTACACTCTTAGCTCCCTTCGGCTTTTAATGTGATTCAATTTTCACGTGGACAGTTCGAAACTTCAGTCAACTTTTACAACCTACTGGGGAAGGGAAAAAAGTGGTATTATTTTGGCCTAACTTCATACAGCACTCAAAGCAAAACTAGCCTTTCATATGTTCGACCAACCCTTGCGAAGCTTCATCTTTATCTCCTTCCCGAAGAGATGAACGCTGAAACATTCCCTAGGTGGGACCAACAAATTAGATTCACAGCCTGCAGCAAGAGAGAGTGCCGGTGAAGGCAAGCCCTGAGCTGAATAGGGCAAAGAGTCGACAGCCGGTCTGCCTTGGTGCTGCAACGTGGAACTCTCAACCCCCTGGGCTTCGCTAGCAGCGGGCTAAACAAAGAAATGAAAGCCAAGGGCTATGGGAAGCCTTTTCAACTGAGCACTCGTCTAAAGTGGAACTGCATTCCGGTGGTGGGAAGTGATCTTCATAAAAATTTCAGGTACAGTATCATGCTATTTTTTGGTCATGTGACTTTTCATAGTATTTGGAAACATTGGGTTTTTTTGTTACTTCTGTGGATGACAACAGTATACAGTAGAACTCTTCAACCAAATCATGTTTGCACAAATTTTTTTCACGACAGCAAATTTTATCTTAGATGTAAAGACAAACACATAAAAATGTAGTTAAAAAATTGTACTCTTTATTTTTATTAGGAGTAGCAGCATATAGCAATGGGAAAACGAAGCTTCATGAAGCACTAGTGATCTTTTATGACTCCTCCAGATAGCACGCTTGGTTTAAATATGCTTTGTGCAGAGGAAACGTCTTCCAAATCCACTCCATCTTTAAACCAAGGTTGCCATCTTGAGGAGTTTGTTCGGACACTATGAACAAAGCCTTGAACACAGGAAGGTTGTATTTTCCTGCCGGCAGGGGACATAGCCATTCATGACCGACGCCCAACCTCTGCACCCCCTGCCAAGCTATTTATTGAGAGTATATGCAAATTTAAGTGATACATTAATAAAACATAGTTTTCTTGATTTGAATACCACGCCCTTGGACGTCCCAAGCATCAACGTCCATAAACCAACAGAATGTAGACATTTTAATGGGTGGCTTTTCCATGAAACAATAGATTTGTAACTTGGCTAATGAGCTCTTAATGTACAAGAGTGTACCTAGTACTTCCTTCCGCTCTGGGTGGGTATCAACAAATAGTCCTTTCCAACTAAGGCTCGATTTATTACCCAAGGAAGACAGTTTGAAAGACTGGTTCTTGTTCTTATCAAAGTGCACAAGAATCCATTGTACGTATATTGTAGTCACACATGTTCAACCAACTAAGCATATAACAGCATGAAACTTTTAAATATGATAACTTATATTCTGTTTATTCTCTATCAAGTCGTCAAAAAAGATCACCAGTGCTTCATGAAGGTTCGTTTTCCCATCGCTATATGCTGCTACTCTTTATAAAAATAAAGAGTACACATTTTTTACTACATTATTTTATGTATTTGCATTTCCATCTAAGATAAAATTTGCTTCATGAAGCTTCACTTGCCCATTACTAGCAGAATAATACCAATTGAATTGGAGCAACAAAAAAAGTATCTAATATTTTTGAAATCTTTTTTTTACCATTTACATTTTTTACATTCAAAATGAGAGGTAAAGTCAAATATGGTCAAGGGACAGCAGCAACATCGTTAAGCAGGCAGTTTAAATTACAACGCCGCAGCAGATTAAGAAAAGATAACATTTTGTCCACCCACGGCCTCAATGTTGTTGGGTCCAAAAATGTTCATACCTCAACTGTCGAAATCGATGACAATGCCGCTGCAACCCTCATGGGCTAAATTTGAGCACCGGCGACGGAGCTTTGCACTTGTGACCAGCTGGGCGGTTTATGTTCACAATTGCACGCATCGCTGCTTTATTTGCCCAGGAATTGTCATTTTATTTTATTTTATTTTATTTCTTTTATTTTACACCAGTATGTCATCCAATTTCTTTTGCCACCTCCAATTAACGTTGACGAAAAGTGGACGTGACTTGCAATAATCAAGACACAAAACACATTGACCTTTGACCTCCCCCAACTACCTCAATCAAATTAAATAAGATGTCATTTCAAAACACGTTCGATAAATGGAACAATAACGTCTGAACTTTTAAAAGGGATAAACCTAAATGCGGCGGAGCGCTGAAAACAAAGAAATCTTCACCTCGGGCAAGCGGTTCATCTTCTGCCAGATATAATTTCAACTCACTTTGAAATGGTGACAGCATCATCCCCCAAAGATTTGACACGTATACATTAGAAATTGCGACTAGCTGTCTGTTTTTGTAATTGAACCTAATATACCTCTGCCACAATGTGTCACTCAAATATGCAGCAGGGAATATAACCACACACCACTTCCCCACATTGACTGGCAGATATGTGACAAGGGCATTAATTGCGTTTGCACCTTGAAGCTTCAATTCACTAAGAAGCTTCATTTCACTGAATTGAATATACCCTAAAGTATTTGATCGAAACACGATTTTTGACACCATCAACTTATTCAAACGAGTCCACATAATTCGGATTTGGTTGCGCATCAAATAGGACAGCTCAAGAATTTTCCTCTGGCGACTGCAAATGGCGCAGATGTGTGTTGAATGCATCGTTTATGATGAGAGAACATGAATATTTTACAGGTCATTCTCCATTACGTTCCCCCTCTGCAGCATTTGTGAAATGGAATCCAGCTGGCATGGCGTTTCAAAAATAGTTTCGGAGCCACGTGGACGGCCACCAATGAGAATAACGTGAATGTACAGTAAAGTCTCGTTATATCGATATCGGATATATCGATAGTCCCGGTTATATCGATACTATTTCTATGCACGCACGGAGAAAATTACATGCAAACAGGGTCGGATATATCGATAGTCCCGGTTATATCGATATTTTTCGGACTCCCTTGAATATCGATATAACGAGACTTTACTGTATATCGGAAATTAGCCCCACTCTGAACTAATGTCTTGCTCCCAGATGCATTTTCAGAAACAAGCACACAAAATAAAACCAGCGTGCCTTGATTTGCAATTTTTTTAGAGATATAGATAGTCGTTTTGTTGTATTTTTTTGTTGAGATTTTTCCGCCGTTAGTGAATCAAGCCATCTGGTGGCACTAAGGAGCCATTAAATGTCTTATTCAACCATCACTGGAGGTTAACAAAACCAAGCCCCTCCATCAATCAGCGTCAACAAGGCACTCTGGGTCACTGAGCGCTTTGCCCAATTTGCCTGGACCGTGAAGAGCAACCGAGACTAACAGGATGGAAAGGGGGGGGGATCCTTAGCTTCCAAAATGATAAGGAAAAAAAAGTATAAACTACACACGCAGCTATAGGATTTATTTTGTTCCGTTTTGAATCTTTGTACAATAGCGTTCTTCGTAGACACATCAGGATAGGAGATAACACAACTATTCTTCGCATTATATCCATCACATATTCACAAGAATAATTTCAGCACTTGACAATGTTTTTGTAATTTTCGTTACAGCACAGTGAATGCCAACACATTTGGGTTTCCAACAGGAAATTAAATCCTTTTTCAAAGTAGGAACAATTAAAGGACAACCGACACCATTTTTTTGTTATATAACTGACATCAGAAAAACGTTTTAATTAAATCCTTTTTCAAAGTAGGAACAATTAAAGGACAACCGACACCATTTTTTTGTTATCTAACTGACATCAGAAAAACGTTTTAATTAAATCCTTTTTCAAAGTAGGAACAATTAAAGGACAACCGACACCATTTTTTTGTTATCTAACTGACATCAGAAAAACGTTTTAATTAAATCCTTTTTCAAAGTAGGAACAATTAAAGGACAACCGACACCATTTTTTTGTTATCTAACTGACATCAGAAAAACGTTTTAATTAAATCCTTTTTCAAAGTAGGAACAATTAAAGGACAACCGACACCATTTTTTTGTTATCTAACTGACATCAGAAAAACGTTTTATAGCATCTAAAATACCCCAAACACGCAGGCTGATATTTTTTTAGTCAAATGAAAACCACCAATAAAAATGACTCAGTGTCCCAAAACTACTTCAAAATGACAGAAGATCCCGCCCCCTTGTTCGTGATGTCACGCCAAGAGGTCTTGCATTGCTCGAGTATCAAAACAATGGCTTCAAATTCGGAGAAGATGCTTTCAATGGATTAAAGGAGTCCTTCCATATAAATTCGAGCCGTCAATGATAGCCATGTAGCGTCCCGGAAAATGCTCAAGATGGCGCCCAAGCTCCGTTGGAAATGGGCTGATTTGTCTGCCGGGAATTTATGTCAGCGAATATGAAATAGGAGTCTTGGTGCAACACGCAACGATTCACCATCGCGTTATTTATGTGTTCTCTTTCTAATTTCGCCATCAACATGGATCAACATGAAGTTTTCAGACCAATTGTGTGTCGCTTTCTCGGTCAGGGCCGTTCGAGACGTAACGTCACGGTATGCATCGTCACCAACTCGAAAACAAGACTTCCTGAATATTCAGCGTGAGTCTTAAAACATACAATATAGCTACATGCGGTGGAATCTTTATAAAATACGCTTAGTAGAAGTCATTTCAAGTTATTTAACAAATTATGGACAAAACTTGTCCGGAGGCGTCGGTTGTCCTTTGAGGTGAATAATTACAGTGGTACTTGGAGAGCTCTGAATTTAATATTTCTTTTTGTTGTACGTGGTGTAAAAAATGTTAATCATGAGTTAAGATAACCTCAGGACTCTTTTTGTTCGAGTTGGAGCTAGAGTTGCGCACTTGTCCACTTGACAACGCGACGCTTGGCCTGTCATCGCTCATCAGCCCCTTTCGGGCCTCGAAAAGAAATCGCCTCTCTAATAGAGAATGACATTGCCACTTCTTGTGCCGTCACTGACTCGGCAAATCCCAGCGACGCTTCCTTTTCTGCCCCATTTCCAGATGAAATCAATCACTTTGTTCCTGCTTTCCCGCGAGTAAAAGGAGGAACTTTTTCGGCTGAGCTGGAGGACCGCTCCCATTTGACATTATTCCATTGAGCACAATTGAATAGAAGTCTTCATTTGTATTGCAAGGAGGAAATTGCACATTAGCTCTAGCCAGAGAGTGAGGAGCAGCCGTTTGGTGCAGAAACCAGAGATGAACAGGAACACAAGCAGAACGGTTGCCCATGGCACGCACCTCGGCACGGCAGTCTGCATTCTTGTCCTGGTTTGGTGCGTGAGTCGTTTGAGAGAACCTCAGTTCAAGCACAAATTTATAGCTGGGGGGGAGGAGTGCCATACATGCGGGAGGTATGAACAGTTTAGCAAGGGATGGTGATTCCAAGTACCGGAACCATTTAAAGACGCCGATGTGAAACAGTTTAAGGATCTGATGCAAATGATATTTCTATTGTTTGTGGTATTGTATGTTATGTTTTTTAATGCATTTTCTTACAGATGATCCTTTATGATGGGAAAACGAAGCTTCATGAAGCACTAGTCATCCAGATGGTGCTCTTGGTTTGAGTCAAACGGAAAAAATGATTCATTGGAAAATCTGAGGAAATCCTCCAACATGTTCGGGGCAAAATAAGCTGCTGAATGTACCGCTGTGCTTACGGGGGAGTTAACATGGCTTGGCTTTTCCAAACCTCAACACTCCTGCTGGGGGTTCCACTCAGGCAAGTTTTATTGCATTTGTCTGTGGCTTTATGAGCGAGACATCATAAAAAATGCCTTTTGCTCATTAGAGGACAGGCTGAGACTTCAAAGTTGTGTTTTACAGCTGGCCCTAGTTAACAAAAAATATGACATTCCAAATATTCTGACAGATTATGATCGATGGGCGACATTAGTCAAACGTTACCATTTGTTATTTTTAGGATTTAAGAAGAGTTGACTTGTCTTTCACTTGGTATCCAAGAGACTCAACTTGATTTTGATCTTGTCACGTTCTGGTTGGCGACCAATGGATAGCGCTGACATCCCCGCCCTCAGTTGCACAGGTGTTGGTCATCCTCATCAGTGGCAGTTAAAAGGACTCCCAGCACGACCATTCAGGGTCGGGTCATTGCATTGTAGTGTGTATGTGTTTGCTGCACCCTGTCAGGTTTGTTTCCTCTTGGCAGACTTTTACTCTTGGTTTTCTTTGATACTTTGTACTTTTCTGTTCGGATGACTTTGACGTTTTAGATTTTATTCCTGCTGACTTTATTTTGGTATAATTTGTCAAATACAACCTGCTGTTCCCTCCTACCTGCTTTTTTGGGATCCACAACCACCATCACCACCTTGCAAACCTTGACAGACCTGAAGTTCGTGACTCGACAATTTATCGTGATTATCGTTGGATATTTGCATTTCAATACGGCATTAATTTTGAGGAGGGAATGAAAGAAAGGAAAGAAAGGGAGGTTTTTGTTTCATTCGCGCCAACGTGAGCAAAGTTTATTTGAATGAATGGATTATCGAAGACCTTGGGAAAAATGTGATAACTCGCAGAATAAAGAAACAACCACAACAATGTCTATAACTTCATCCAGTATGTTCTGTGGATCTTCTAAATGTCATTTGGCCGTCGCCGTCCACTTGAAATACTGATCGACAGTGAAGGGAAAACGAAGCTTCATGAAGCACTGGCGATATTTTTTGACTCCTCCAGATCATGGTCTTGGATTTAATATGAGACGGCAAAGGAAATGCCGTGTACTGCATCTTAAAACAAGAGTGCCATCTAGAGGATTCAAATGCTATCACAAGTACTTCATGAAGCTTCACTTGCCCATCACTACCGACAAAAACCTTTTTTTGGCTTTCTCCTTTTTTTCGTTGTTCAGAGTTTGATCATGTGACTTGCAGATGACTTCACTTGCCCATCACTCCCTACAGAAGCTTTTCGCCAGACTCGCCGTACTGGCCATTCCCATCGCTGCTGGTGCATGTTGATGTTTTTTTTTGTCTTTTATGTCCACTCTAAATGTCAAATTAAGTTGCATCAAAAAAATCTCAACACTGCTTAGAGTCCTGAGGCATAAGGTGGGAAATTACTATCTCTTTGTAGGCTAGCCCAAATATGAACATGTTTCATAGTTGTACCAGTTACAACAAAACATTCTTCATTCCATTCAGAAAAAGACGCATTTATTGGCGCGAGACAACAGTTAACCAAAAAGCGTGCCAGTATACGTGATAAAGACGCTCAGTTGCACAGGTCTGTGGTGCAGCAATTGGCAAACGCGCCGGGGGTTTGGATGTAGCCCTGACACACGGCCATGTTCATGCACTGCCTGAAGGACTCATCTGCAATGAATTCAGAAAAAAATGTTTACGATTACAATGACATTGTCAATAAATAATTGTTACAATATGAAAGAAACACGCGCACACACACGAATATACCTCCTTTAAAGGACAACCGACACAGTCAAATGCAAAACACTAATAAAATGACCTAAAGTGTCCAAAAACTGCCACAAATTAGCTCGAAACTGCATGGGGATTTTCAGAAAGTCCCGCCCCCAGTTCGTCCCTTTAAATAAGTGATTTATGAAAACATACTTGACAAAACAAAAATCCACTAGCTTGATGCTAACATATAATGTAGAATGTAAAAGATAAATACTGTAAAATGTAAATGACTGTCGATGTTGAACTTTCAAACTGTTTCTATTAAAAACATAAACATGGCCGCAACACATTTCTTCTCTTCTTTGGGATAAATGACTGTTATTCGATTTTAATTGGAGACCTTCTCTGCCTCCCTTCGTGTTTCATCGTACTGTGTAAGCTAGCCTAAAGCTAACAGTAGTGATGGGGAAGTGAAGCTTCATGAAGCAGTTGTGATAGTTTTTGACTCCTCTGCGTGGAATTCTTGATTTAAAGCTTATAAAGGAAATGTATTATTATTAAAGATCCAGTGCGTTATTAAGACATTTCCTTTGCACCAACCTTTACCTTCAAACCAAGAGCACCATCTGGAGGAGTTAAAAACTATCACGTTCATTATGGTGTAGTTGAACTGTTTGATGTTACTCGATTTATTTTTTTCAGTTTTATTTCTCTGACGATTTTTAAGAAAAATAATTCTTTACTTTTTGAAGACTCACCTATTTGCTGTTTTCAATGATTAATACATTAGAAGTGTTATTTTTGAATCATCTTGTTGCATCTTGGTGCGGATTAAATAAATTCAAGTGAAATAAAGTACTGTATCTTCTTTTCTTTTCGGCTTTTCATTTCAAGGGGTCGCCACAGCGAATCAGTGCCCTCCATCTTCAGAGGTTTGATTCGAAGTACTGTATGAAGATGAAAAATACAGTTGTGCTTTGACACCATATTGTGGCGTCTCAAGCGTTTTTACTGTTTCGCCTTCTACCAGCAGGCGACGCCATTAACAATAGCTAAAGTCAAGTAATGAATGGCCTTTTTTTTCTTTTGTTATTTTGGTTGTATGTCAGAACATCTCAAAAAGATTCTGACCGCCCTAAAACTTCTATGAGCATCTACAAAAAAAATGAACTTACTTATAATTCCTTGAAGAATAACTGCGCCACAGGCATCAGCGGATCCGGAACATGTCTGAATGCTCGTCGACTCACAGAGATCGCTGCCCTTTGAGAAACAGTAGTGACACTTTAGTGCCATGGCTGAAAAAACAAAGTAACAACATTAGAAGGCTCCATTTTGAACATTTTGAGTCATAACTTGATATTTACGTCATGGTGAATCAACTCACGGTCAGTGTGCTAGATTAAAATGTTCATACCTTGAGATAAAGCCAGCAGGAGGAAAACGGCACACATGGCGACTTTCATCATCACTGCCAACACTGTAAATTCGAAACGGGGAGGTTTGTGCAAACGGAAGACACTTTTGTATGCAACAACCTTGTATCTCATCATACATTTGTTTGTCATCTCAAAATTATTAATGACAGTGGTGGTATGAAGTTTTTAGGATCTGGTGATACTTCAACAAAGCTAAAGTACTGATTCAACACCTGGACGATTACTCGCACTGGCAGGGTTACACTGGTGGGGGCACACTGAACACGTTGCAAAGAAAATGTAGGCCTTGGTTCCTCTTTAAATACATCGCAATGTTTTTCTTACAATGTTTTTTTGTCCTATCGCATGACTCCTATTATTCTTTGTGGCCGGTCCATGTTTGACTTCCTGTTTTTCTGATTGCTGTAGTTATAAACATTTGTATTGTTTTTTTTTTGTTTGTTTGTTTTTTGTTTTGACAACCATAATCTGCTTTACCTTTTCTGTTACTGAATGACAGAAATAAAGACACATTGTTGACCAAGAGTGGCCATTTGGACTATGGAAGAAAGGTATGCACTGGTAAGAAGAGGAAGGACCCGCAGACACAGCCTCAGGTATGAGCCTGAAGAAAAAAAAAAAAAAAAGATAAGCTACGTATAGGTTGACTCAGTTGATTTTTTTGAGTGTACGCTATTGTGCAAGTTTAAGCCGTGGATGTTTATTTGAAAATAATAAAAGAAATGGCAGAAAGTCAACGGTGGGTGTTTTACGTCACTGGGAAGATGAAAAAAAATAAAAAATACCAACGTTGAATGACAACAGCTCCTATTCCATTAAAAATAAATAAATAAATAAATAAACAAATAAGTAACTAAATGAAACGTTGTAAACCTTTGCATTTTTTTCAATGGGCTCCTTCGATACAATTTTATGATTATACATTCAACTTATGTATATGCATTTTTTAATCTATTTCTGCTTGTCGGCATTGTCCTAAATCACACCTCCCCTAACTACCACAATTTTTAACTTCCCTCATTATGCTGCTACCAATACAGTTGAGGTTTAACGGCAGTGTGATCTGACCGACGCCCATGCCTGTGAGATACTACAAGTCAAGTGTGTCTAACTGTTGCAGAACATGGACCATTTAAAACACACAACTTAAAAAAAAAACTGTGCAGGCGAGATATATTCGCTATAAGAATAGCAAACAGACAGACACACGATTAAAAAGACACGTGAAGTGGTATTTTTACATTACCTCAATGAGACACAGTGTGGAATATTGTTTCCAATTGCTTTTGCTTCTCCGACTTCTTGTTCCTCGCACTGCTTTTTAAACGGCCAGTTTAACCACCATTTCAGTTACTCAATATCAGGAAATTTGACGTAAAACTGCAACACCAGCTATGCAGAAAAATGGGAAATTCCACTCGCGTGCCCTCCCCTTCCTTTAATCAGTCACATTTTTTTTCTGTCCTGTGTTGTAAGTTCTGATACCAGGATTCCTAAAACAATGATAAACATTTCACTGCTGTAACAATGTTTCTTACTGTGGCGGGACTAAAATGCCGAATCCAATAAATAAAAGCGTTATGAATGCCAGCGTATCATGACGAATGAATTATAAGAAACCTACAGGGCTCACGTCTGTGTAAGCTCTCAGTCGTACAGGAGTGGTCCATCGATCCGACGGTTTCTTCTGCCATCATCAATACTTCTTTTGAGGGTGTCGGACGTTTCGCTTCTTATCCAAAAGGCTTCGTCAGCAAACTAAACTGACATTTTAGTTCGCTGGCGAAACCTCTTGGATAAGAAGCGAAACGTCCGACACCTTCAAAGAAGTACATATGAAGGCTGAAGAAACCTTCTCATCGACTTAAAGGACTCAAAATATGTGTTTTTAGTCACAGTTTATGAGTCAAAATTTCAACAATTAAATACAGTACAATAAAATTGTATTGCACGTATTGACAAACAACCATTCCTGCTCACAATTACACGGCAGGACAATTTAGCTAGATAGATAGGTAGCTAGCTAGCAGGATGTACGGATGGAAGGAAGGAAGGAAGAAAGAAAGAAAGAAAGAAAGGAAGAAAGAAAGAAAGAAAGAAAGAGAGTGATAGAGTGATGGAGAGAGAAGAGAGAGAGAGAGAGAGAGAGAGAGAGAGAGAGAGAGAGAGAGAGAGAGAGAGAGAGAGAGAGAGAGAGAGAGAGAGAGAGAGAGAGAGAGAGAGAGAGAGAGAGAGAGATAGTAACTTCATTTATTTTGCCAGGTTCAATTTTTTTCTCATTTTTCCTTCGATCACTTGAGGCGGAACTAAGATACTGTAATTTCTCAGTCAGACCTCGAGAGGTCGCACTCGTATTTACATAACTTTTATCTTGAAAGTGTCCCACATGACGGACCCGGAAATAACTCTACCTTTATTTTGAAAGCGCAGAAGCGGAAAAAGTGTAACGCCGTTTGTGTGCGTTCCTACTGCTGCAAGCTAAGACGTCACAAAAATCTTCAGGTGAATAAAAACACCGCATTATTGCTTATTATTATTAGTATTCTTTGTATAATTGTTTCAATATGAACATGACGAAATCGAGTTCGCACCGTTGCTGGCACGCTTTTGTTATGATTACATGACCAAAATGATATTCGACCATTTTAAGATTTTTTTTAAAGCTCTAATCATCAACAATCTTCTGAAAGCATGAGTAGGAAACGATGGTACCTGATAATTAAATATAAATTAATATGTGTTTGTTATCTGGGTTGCAGCGTTCTTCTGTGTTTACAAGCTAAGATTTCTCAAGTTAGCTTCATTAGCTTTTGCACTGGAAGTGGACGTCAGCGTCATTTGATTTGTTTCCTTCTACTCGTGCGTGACACCGTTTTGTCGACGCCTGACATTTAATTCCGATTTTGGTGTTTTTAAACTGAATTGCAGGAGAATAAAATATTCCGCACTAGGTGTGGATTAGGACCGGATGTTGAACCGGAAAGTAGTCATCTATCCATCAATCATCCATCCGTCTTACTTCTATGGTGCTTGACCTTGTTCAGTAGAAGGTGAGCTCGAGTCTGTCCTTACTTTGGATGAGAAACGAGTTACCCCCATGGACTGGCTAGGCTAAAACCACATTCATGTTTATCGTTAAGAACCTTGAAGGTAAAATGCATGTACATGTATGTGGAATGTGGAAAGCAAACACAGAATGTCCAGCGTGTATGTGTTTCCTGGCATCAGCTACTGTTCACTTGCTTCCCAAATGTGGAGAAGGTTAGAAAATGGCTGGACGAACATCTTGAAGCAATCTCAATTCAAGATTGTTCTTTAATAATCAGTTTTTTCCCATGAGTGCATTTGTTTATTTTTTGGTTGCATTTTAGATACATATAATACAAATGTCCTTCATCGCATTAGTCGCTGATCGACGCATGTTTGGCTGTAGGAGGATGTTTGTGTTGTGTCACCAACCACACAGATGCGCTCGTGTGTGGTTGGCCGGCAGCAGTGACATGGCCTCTTCCTGCTGGTTAGCAACAGCATTTATTTTTAAGGCAATGTTCTGTCAACCAGCATTAGGCCACATTGCAGGCTGCTTACAGTGTGTTGTGTGTTAATGGGGGTTGTAAATTGTACAGTATGTGTATGTTGTCAGGGTGTGGGCTGAAGTTGTGATAAAAGCACTGGACAAGATCCAATCGGTCATTGGCCGCTTTGCTCTCTACACTTGCAAAATGGCAGGCGTGCTGTGTACAAAATTCCGCCATTGCAAAGATAAAATGGGTCATCTTATCATGCGTCTGAAATGTTTTGAAAAATAATCTGATTTCGACAACAATATTGTGAATGAGATTTAACCAAGTATTTTTTTCAAGGTCCTCTTTCTCGTAGTTTTTTAAACAAACACAAATAATAAATGAATCTTGATTACATATAAGCAAATTTATATGCTGTGTCAACTGGTTCACACATTGGCCTCGCGGTGCAAGGATCCTGGGTTCCATTGTACCTCCGACATTCCTGTGTGGCGTGTCAATGTTCTCCTGGGCCTGTGTGGGTTTTCTCCGGTTACTCCAATTTCCTCCCATATTCCAAAAACCTGCACGGCAAGCTGCTTGAACACTCCAAATTGACCCTAGGTGTGAGTGTTAGTGTAAACGGTTGTTTGTCTGTGTGTCCCCTGCGATTGGCTGCCAACCCATTCAAGGTGTGTCCCCCCCTTCTCGCCTAAAACGACTAGGATGGGCCCCAGCACCACCTCGACCCTTGTCAGGATAAGGGGGATTGTAAAATATATGGATGGATGCATTTTTATGCTGAAAACTACATCAGAGCTACACTGGGATTTCGTTTGTAGTAGTGATGGGCAAATGAAGCTTCATGAAGCACTTGTTATAGGTTTTGACTACTCTGGATGGCACTCTTAGTATAAAGTTGCAGTGGATTTTAAAGACATTCATATTCTAACCAAGAGCACCATCTGGAGGAGTCAAAAAATATCTCTTATGCTTCATGAAGCTTTGTTTTCCCATCACTAGTTTGTAGAGTGACCAGGTCAAGGATTTGTTGCCAAATAACGTAGGCTGTATATTATTACGGTTACGGCCACGTATACTGTAACTGCGCTGCTCAAGATTAAATCTCGTACAAGCAGTTTAAATGAGAAGATCAAATGCACTTGACCCTGTTCATGGCCATATGTATCTTATATATATGCATCATATATATATGTCTCTTCCAGGATTCAATGTGCTATTAGTGTGTGTGTATGTTTGTGTCTGCATGTGTGTGTTTGTGTGTAAAGTGTCCTTTTGCATTGATTGCTTGCGTGCTGCAACATCCTTCCGTCTGCAATGTCTTCTGAGCTGCTCGTGGACTTGAGCGAGGAACCGACAACGGCGCAGCTGAGCCACCTCAAGCTGGCCACTTTGGAGGACCAGCAATGGCCGGCGGATGAATCCGCTCTCAGCAAGTCGGGTGAGTGGAGTAATTTTGTCATTGGCAACAAAGTGGAAGTCGTCTGGCTCTTCTGTGGCGCTATTTCATAAGACAAAAAGCACCAAGTGCCATAGATTAGTTGACCTTGAGTTCTCTCGTAGCTGCTCGATTCCCACGGTCCTCCCCGTAACTGATAGTTTGTGGATTAAACTGTGTTTGGTAAGCGTATCTCTTCACTGGTGCCATTTTTTGGATGTCGTTTTGCAGTGTGTATATACCGGCGTCAACTGGAGCTTCTTACACAACCACCCTTCCCACTTAAACATCCTCAATTACATCCGCCTTTTCCATCTATAAGATCCGTGTCAGGATAATAAATATCTGTCAATCGAACCTGTGCTTCAAGTTGCTGACTGATCAATAGTCATGGGAAAATGAAGCTTCATGAAGCACTCTCGATCTTTTTTGACCCCACCAGGTGGTACTATTGGTTTAAATATAATGCTTTGTGCAAAGGAAATGTCTTAAAAATGCATCGTGTCCCATCTAGAGGAGTCCAAAAAAATTATTCCCAAGTGTTTCATGAAGCTTCACTTGCCCATCACTATTGACCAATGAAAAGTGAATCTCCATGACGTTTTGAAAATCTGCTTAGGCTAGCTCCCAATGACCTAGTTATTTATTTGCTTGTTTGTTATTATTTTTTGGGGGGTATTCTTACTAGATCATGATAATAATCTATAATAATAATAATAATAATAATAATCAGAATCAGAATCATCTTTATTGCCAAGTATGTAGAACACACAAGGAATTTGTTTCCGGTACAACACGCTGCACTAGTATCGTCGTCAAAAAAAAAAAACTGCTAAGTGGCACTATACAGTTCCATTTTGGCTACTGTTGAAAGAGTTCAAAGAGTTAATGGCTTGGGGGAAGAAGCTGTTTATAATAATATAATAATAATATAATAATATAATAAAATAATATAATAATATAATATAATAATAATAATAATAATAATAATAATAATAATAATAATAATAATAATAATAATAATAATAATAATAATAATAATAATTCATTTCATTTATAAGCGCCTTTCAAAATTCTCAAGGACACTACAGTCACAGGATATTTTTTCTGCGGGTCAGCAGTGGCAGCCACACGCGCCAGCGTTCACTCAACCCGGAAGTAACATAAAAACAACATATATAATATGTTGTTATAATATATATATATATATATATATATATATATATATATATATATATATATATATATATATATATATATATATATATATATATATATATATATATATATATATATATATGGGAAGTCACCAATTCCTCACAGTAATTCTCAACAATTATTGAACAGTCGGAAACCGATCAATAACATGAAATTCCTTGCCCAGTCTTTACGTTTCCAAATGATCACTTCTACAACATTCCGATAAAGTCGCAATACCCCGTCATTGCAGACTCTCTTGCGTTTTACACATTCACATTTGATTTGCAAATGACTCTGTCATCGAGTAAATCGATATCGAGCGAAGGTATCAAGTGCTGAGCACAGCCGTCTTCATGCATCGTGCTTTTCACTACAATCAGTTCATTCAAAACTGAACAAACAAGATCTGAGGCAGACAATAGGAAGGAAATTTGAGGTAACTGCACACCCAAAATGCAACCACAACCCTTTTAGGATGATAGGTTGAAAAAAATGGGACTGGGTTAGCCGTCTCACCATTTTTGTGAGGATAACCAGATCGGAAAATTGATGGATGGATCGATGGATGGACAGACGGATGGATGATTGGGATTTGATGGAGGGGTGGATGGGTTAGGAGGGTTTGGATGGATGGATGTTTGCATGATTAGGATTGGATGGGTGGATGGATTGGTGGGTAGAAGGACAGATGGATGGATGATTGGAAGATTGGGATTGATGGATGGTTGGGATTGGGTGGATGGATGGACAGATGGATGGATGATTGAGATTTGATGGATGGAGGGATGGGTCAGGTGGGTTTGGATGGATGGATGTTTGCATGATTAGGATTGGATGGAAGGGTGGGTGGGTGGAAGGACAGACTGATTAATGATTGGAAGATTTGGATGGATGGATGGATGGATGGATGGATGGATGGATGGATGGATGGATGGATGATTGGGAGTGGATGGTTTATGGCTGGCTGGAGTGAAGATTGCGATTGGGTGGATGGATGGATCCATGAATGGATTGATGCATATACAGTTTTAAAATTATTCCAGCATTCACCCACATCATCAACAATTTTCTTTTGACCTTTTGAAATTGTACCCAAGCTCTGCTCATCGTTTGTGTTTGTGCGTTGATACCAGAGACGCACATCTCCCAGCACTTTGATGCCAGTTCCCCCCACCTGCCCTGGGACCACCCCTTCTATGACATCGCTCGCCATCAAATCATCGAAGTCGCTGGTCAGTAGGACTTCACCTGCTTGCTCGAGTCGGCTACCGGAAAACGTTTTGCGGATTTCAACCTCTTGCCGTTGCCCACTGTTTTTATGCTTTTTTTTCCTTCTCTCGTCGCCTTATAGGCGATGACCACTTTGGCAGGAAAGTGATCGTCTTTAACGCCTGCAGGATGCCCCCACAGCACCAACTGGATCATCACAAATTGCTGATGTGAGTTAGCCCGAGCTATGTTTTTCCCCAAACACATGTTTTCGTGTATCCTTATCTGGTTTTGTCCTTTTAGGTACCTGAAAGGAACCTTGGACCAGTACGTTGAAAGCGACTACACCCTCATCTACTTCCACCACGGGCTGACCAGTGAGAACAAGCCGTCACTCAGCTGGCTGCGGGACGCTTACAGGGAGTTTGACCGAAAGTGAGTTTGCATGCCGTGTAGTATCGGCCTCGACGGGAATCAGATTTTATTTGTCGATTTATATTCTGCAGTAATTGTCGTTTTTATATGGCAGGTATAAGAAGAATATCAAAGCCTTGTATATTGTCCATCCCACCATGTTTATCAAGACTTTGCTGATCCTCTTCAAACCTATCATCAGGTACTTTGTTGGATTGCACACTGAGAGATTTGCCATCTGTGGAATTATTATTATTATTTTTTAATTTTTTTTTGGGGGGGGTGGTCCATCTAGTTTCAAATTTGGAAGGAAACTCAACTACGTGAGTTATCTGAGTGAGCTGGAGGACGTGGTCAAGTGCGAGCAGCTCGTCATTCCAGCCCGTGTCAAAGAGTAAGAACTCATTCATTTGTGGCCCGGAATAAAAAAAACAACACGGCAATCACCCGAATACCGAGTGGACGGCTATGTTTCTTTCACGTGCGCAGATACGACAACAAGCTAAAAGCCTCCCTGAAGCCGACCTCCATACCTCCCGTGTCCCCTCCTCGAAGTCCTCCTCTGCCCGATCAGGTCTTCGGGGTCCCCCTTGAATTGCAAGTAACCTCTTTCACCGAATTCAAACGTCACTTGCCCGCGTCAAAAGCACGACACTGAATAGAAACGTGTGTTTTTCTGTCCGTCAGGTTGAAGAAGAGGAGTCCAGATGGAGATCCTGTTCCGATTGTCATGAGAAACACTATAAGCTTCCTGTCAGAGCAAGGTGACGTGACCGAAGCCCAAAACAAAATGGCATCTTGAAAGAGTTTTGTTTTGGTCTCAATTTGGTCTTTTTGTCCTTTTTGTCAGGTCTGGAGATCGAGGGAATCTTCCGACGTTCTGCTAATGTGACTTTGGTGAAGGAGATTCAACTCCGATATAACTCAGGTCGCAAGCGTTTTCAATTTTGCAATTTTATTTTATCTTGCATCTCAAAACACGAATATAAAATCACGTGTTTTCCATGTGGATGTCTCAAGACCCGCAATGTGTCATGACATTGATTAGACATCGCATTTTAAACAATGACCGATATCTACGCGAACCAACAGTGTCCATGAGTGATGAGCAACTGAAGCTTCATGAAGCAACTGTGAGTTTTTGACTCCTCTCGATGGCATTATTGGTTTAAAAGTTCATTTTTAAGACATTTCCTTTACACTAAACATCTTATTTAAACCAAGAGCACCATCTGGAGGAGTCCAAAAATATCATGTGCTTCATGAAGCTTCGTTTTCATATCCCTAATGTCCGAACAGACAGGTGTTAGTTTAACCCCCAAATTCCTTTTTGAGAATGCCTTAAAAATCAAAAAAGTAATTAGCATATTGTTATTATCGCATGCCGACAGTGCCATGAAAACACCAAAACGAGTCCTTACAACTTCCGTTTATTTTTCGTTGCTGCAGGCGAAGCGGTCAACTTCCGAGAGATGGAAGATGTCCATTTGGCGGCGGTGATCTTGAAGAAGTTCCTAAGGGAGCTGCCCGAGCCGCTTCTGACCTACCAGCTCTACAACGACATTGTCAATTTTGCCTGTGGGTTTGCCACGCATCGTTCAAAATGCCGTCCCGGTGTGCCCCTGTGGGGGTCCTCGCTCACTGCAGGCTTTGTTTATTTCAAGCCGTGCCCGCTGACAGTCAGGTGACTGTCATGAAAACGTTGGTGGAGTCGCTGCCGGAGGAGAACTACGCCACGCTTAGATACCTAATCACGTTTCTGGCACAGGTATGGTAGAACTGCTGAACCGTCATTATCTGCAACTTCACCCTTGTTTGACCTTCAACTTACAGTAAAGTTTTTTGACCCGGAAGATTACCGATTTGAGCATTATTTAATTTGGGACAATATTGTCATCTGAAACATCAATTTGTGACAGCAAAAGCAATTCTGCCCTGACGCAACCTTTTACACAAATGCCAAAATGAATAACATGAAACCTAAAACTGCTTTACACAGCAACATTTGAGTATCCCCGCCATGCTTCCTCTCCACGGTCACCTCCCTGAGTGATAGGTGACACGTCACAGTCAATTGGCCTCATGTATGGGAAAACGAAGCTTCATGAAGCACTTGTGATATTTTTTTACTCCTCCAGATGGTACTTTTGGTTTAAATATGAAGGTTAGTGCAAAGGAAACATGTTAAAAATCCACTGCATTTTTTATCCAAGAGTGCCATCTAGAGGAGTCAAAAACTATCATAAATGCCTCATGGAGCTTCACTTGTCCATGACTACCAAGAGCTAAATGCCGTGCTGCTTTGTGCTGGAACAGGTAACGGCCAACAGTGACGTGAATAAGATGACCAACAGCAACCTGGCTGTGGTGTTTGGGCCCAACCTCCTCTGGGGGCGGGACAACGCCATGTCACTCAGCGCCATTGGACCAATTAACAACTTCACCCTCTGCCTGTTGGACCAGCAGCACTTGGTCTTTGCCTAAAGGTGATTTGCCTGTTGTCTGATTTCGCCACGAGAGGCTGAATGAGCCATCGAATCACACCGGGACTGACGCAGCCTTGTTCTAAAATGCACATTAAAGCAACAAACAAAAAAATTATATCTCCAGGATGATTTGAATTGTGTCTTTTATCGCCTGGGATTTGAATTGGGTGAGTGCGTAACGTGAAGTCCAAACTGTGTATCGTGAGATCGTCGCGAGAGAATAGCCGTGCAAATGTAAACATGTAAGAATATCACATCTTTGCATAGTGATGGGAAAACGAAGCTTCATGAAGCACTTGTGATTTTTTTTTCACCTCCAGATTGTGCTCTTGGTTTAAATACGAAGGTTAGTTGTCTTAAAAACCCACTGCCTCTTTAAACCAAGATTGCCATCTTGAAGAATAATAAATTATCACATGTGCTTCATGAAGCTTCACTTGCCCATCTCTCCCTTCGCGACAAAATACATTTCTTTGAAAGAAAGAAAAAACCTTCAAACTACCAACCGCATGCGTACAATTATTGTGAAGTGGAATTTTGATCGGAAACGTGTTTTAATATTCAACGTGTTGCTATTTGTCTTGACAAAAAAATCGTTTTGGAAGAAGTCAATGGTTGATGTGATATCCCCTCGGCTTTCATTTTAAGTAACAGTACCAAACGTTGTGGACAATCTTGGTGTATTTCAAAAAAAAAAAAACCGAAAAGAAGATTAACTGTTGTATGAGCCCCCAAAACGTCTGTGCTTTCAAGCTGTCATGCATGTGTTTGCTCTCCCTCTCTCTCCGAAACGTGTGATTTAATCGGGTCGACGTGCATGGCTTCTTTTCGTGACCGCGCTGCCCTTTTCGTTTGCTGAGTTTGTGCCGTGAATGAAGTGAGACCATTTATGTCCCAATGCTTTTTTTAGCATCCAATAGACTTGTTAAACACACTCCCCTTCCTCTTGAAACGTAACGATCATCTTAAAATGAATATTCTACAATCTTGTTAACCGCGAACCGTATGATTCTGAAACATGGTTGAATTCTCAATATAATTGTTGCCATGTTATCACATAAGTGAGCGCTACTATTCGCCATATGCGATATACATTCCTTGATAGTTTGTGTTTGTTTCAATACATTTTGAAATCACTAAATATGTCCGGGTGGGTGGGAATGGGGGTGGGGGTGCGACGTAACCATTTTCACCAATGGGGTTCCTGTAAGCTTCAAACAAGTGCCATTGACGTTTCACAATAAATTGCATTCGTGCGTGTTTGTGTGCGTGTGTGAGATCTCGTGATCTTTGTACTGTAATTTGTTATCCCGGTGACAGTGGTTTCTCTTTCTCTCTGGGAGGATTCATTTTGGTTTTCCAGGCCCGAGATGATTTTGCTCCATTTTGTTTATTTTTATATATATGTATATTCTTCTGAATGATGTGTGATGTTATATTGTGGCAAAATAATAAAGAAACCTCAAGTCATGAGATGTTTTGCCATTTTTTGTTGGTATTTAGTTCCTTTTTTAATTGTCAACAAAGCTGCAATCAAGTGCACACACAAGTGGAAAACAATTTAGGATACAAGTACGGTATTTTCTGGCGTATAAGGCACTCCCAAAAGCTTTGATTTTCTTCAAAAGATGACCCTGCAATTTATAATCTGGTGCACCTTATATGTGAAGTAACCACAACAGGTCTCGCAACTACAAACAGCACACATTGACTCCATCCCCCCTGTAGAAATAGTGCGTAACCCCAAGCTCTACTGTAGCACCTTATAATGTTGTGTGCCTTATATTTGGAAAACATTTTTATTCATTGAAGGTGGGCTTTATAATCCGGTGTGCCTTATATATGGAAAAAGTTTGAAAATACACCATTTATTGGGGGTGCACCTTATACTCCATTACGCCTAATACACCGGAAAATACAGTCCAGAAAAGTCCAGAAAAATACATTCCAAAAAAATGTCAAAGAGTGTTTCAATCAGGTTCACATTTTGCGTCCAGTGAATAAAAACAAATCTCCACAAAATTGTGAAGAGCCTTTCGTTCCAAAGAACGGTCAGCACATCGCCATGACCTTGCTTATGAACAAAAATATACAGCGCGGACAGGCCTCACTGGAGTCTCCTTATAGATGCTATGTTTGTGGGTACTGTTAAATGATCATATCCGTTGCCTCAAATGTAGCAAGACAACTTAGATGCTAACCTCTAGCTGGCGTACACTTGGTGTTCCCCATTGTTTGGGGCAAGCGCGTTGCTTGGGAGCGGTTGTGGTTGCTCTGTTTCACTACACTAAAGTCTCGTTATATCGATATTCTCGAGAGTCGGAAAAAATATCGATATATCCAATCCTGCGGCATGTAAATTTTCTCCTTGCGTTCATAGAAATAGTATCGTAATAAGCAGTACTATCGATATAACAGATATCGATATAACGAGACTTTACTTTGAGAGCCACATTCACCTGACAGTGGGAATAAACGCATGCTTCAAAGAAAATTCATTGATGTGGGTTTTCTCCGGGTACTCCAGTTTCCTCCTACATTCCAAAAATATGCGTGACAGGCTGAATGAACACTCTAGAATTGTCTATGAGTGTGATTGTGAGCGCAAATGGTCATTTTTCTCTGTGTGACCTGTGATTTGGCTGGCAAGTGGTTCAGGGTGTCCCCCGCCTAATGCCCAAAGATTCCTGGGATACGCTCCGGCGCCCCTCACGACCATTATCAGGATAAAAGGGATGGAAAAATAGGTGGATGGATGGATGTTTATGCTGAACATCACACCAGAGCTACATTGGGATTGTGTTTGTAGTAGCGATGGACAAATGAAGCTTCATGAAGCACTTGTGATGGGTTTTGACTCCTCTTGATGGTACTCTTGGTTTAAAGATGCTGTGAATTTTTAAGAGCCAGCGACCAAAAATGACTTTGCCGCACTCGGACGGCCCCAAAAAATGCCAGAGCGCTTCCCCCGACTGCTCCTTTGCCAGGAGTCTCGATTACGTCCACGTGGGCCCCATTTGTTGCCGTCCCAGTTGGAGGAGCAAAGATTTGCTGATACCTTGAGAACGGAACGAGGGGGCATCTCGTTTGGTGGCCCGAAGCTGCCCCAGTGGGTCGGTGAAGATGGGCGGTGTGATGGGGAAAGGCGGCGGAACAAGTTCTTTGGTGGGTTTCTCCTTCGCAGTAACGGGCGGCAAGACGGTCGGCTCGCGTTCGGTCTTGGAGGCCTTGGATACCTTAGACACCTTGGCCACCTTGGTGGCCTTGGCGACCCTTTTGCGCTGTGTCTTCATGTCGTAATTGGTCTCCTTGGCCTTCTTGGTGGTTTTGGCCTTGTCGGCGTTGAGCCGCGGCAGGAGGACGCAGGCGCCGTCGCCGGCTTGCAGCACGTCGTCCCAGATCTCTTCGTCGAAGGTTTTGAATTTTTTCTCCGCGGCCTGCGCCTTCTTGCCGGCCGCTTTTGGACGAATGGTCACTTTGTAACGTATCATGACGCGTTTGGAACGGAGGTCTTTTGGGTTGGCCTTGGATTTCTGTTCGGACCTCATCTTGGATCTCCTCAACCTTTTGTTCTCCCTTTCCCTCTGAATCCGCTGTTCCTCCTCCTGCACTCTCTTGCGATAAAAGTTGGTTTGCATTTTCTTCATGAGCTCCTTCGGGATGGCGTCGATTTTGGACATGAGCTTGAACACCTGCTCCTCCACGTGCTTCATTTTCTTCAACGGGTTCAAGAAATGACTGGAAGAGGAACACGAGCGATACACTTTGGTCACCTTGACGGTCAGCGAGTCCAATTCCTTCTCCAGCTCGGCGTTGCGATTTTCCTTGTAGAGCTTCACCATCTGGGAGATTTTTAACGATGTGTTTATCTCCTCTTGAATTTTGGCCTTCACGCTGCTGATCTCCGCTCGCAGGCTTTCTAGGTTCTCTTCATTTTTCTGACGTGTGTTTTCAAATTTTTGCTGCTGCCCGAGAAGCGCGTAGCTGTTCTTGACAGCGTAAGGGAGCAAAAACTGGTTTTGTTCCCTCAGGTTTTCCATCCGTTCCAGCACCTGTTCGTGATTCGGTAGAGCGTTCTGATCTTTTCCCCCGTCCGCCGAGGCCAGTTTGAAAATGCTGCGTTTGTAGCGCTCATATTTGCTCAGCGTCGCCTCAATCTCGGGGATTTCCTTTTTCATCTCCCAGATTTGCTCTTGGATTTTGCTAATTTCTGCATTTTTGATGAGTTTGTACCGATTCATCTTCTCAAAACGGACTCCTTCCTCGACCAATTTCTTGTCCGCCATGTCCCGAAAATTCTCATTGATGAGTTTCTGTCTTTCAAGGACCAGTTCCAGACCTTTGACCTTTTGCTCCTGGGCCGCTATGGCCTCCGTCAGTTGTAAATTAGCCGCCCGCTTGGCCGTCATGGCTTCGTCGCGTTGGACCTTCTTTTGTTCGAGGTACCGATCAAAGTTTTCCGGTTCACCCATCTTTGAATTAAAATTTTGTCTCGGTTTGCAGGTCGTCTTGCTAATGTGGAATTTGGTTTTATGCACCATTTTGCCAATTTGATCTCGGTGTTCAGAGATGTGTTTCATATTTGTTCTTTGGGATAAGGGCATGTTGTGGTTAAACCAAATACATTTTTGTTTTTGAAGCACCTTTGAAAGAAAGCCGGCGTGTGACATCGTGGGCCACAACGGTCAAATCCTGGTGATTACGAATGACTCATCCATGTTTTAAGAAGAGGTGACATCATGCAAATACTCGATGATGAAGGCTTTCATGATGACGTCAGAAAAATCGTGCTCTCGTTTGAAGACCATGAGCTCGTCGATATCTCGTGTGTGGATATATATATATATATATACATACAGTAAAGTCTCGTTATATCGATATTCTCGGGAGTCCGAAAAAATATCGATATAACCGGGACTATCGATATATCCGACCCTGCGCGCATGTAATTTTCTCCTTGCGTTCATAGAAATAGTATCGTAATAAGCGGTACTATCGATATAACCGATATCGATATAACGAGACTTTACTGTATATATATATATATATATATATGTGTGTGTGTGTGTGTGTGTGTGTGTGTGTGTGTATATATATATATATATATATATATATATATGTGTGTGTGTGTGTGTGTGTGTGTATATATACTTATATATATGTGTATTTATATCTATATATCTATGTGTGTATATATATATTTATATATATGTGTGTATATATATCTATATATATGTGTGTATATATGTCTGTGTATATATATATGTCTATATATATATACGTGTGTATATATGTGTATATATATATATATATATCTTTCAATTATATAATAATTATAATTTTTCAGTTCAATTATAAATCTAAATTTTTATCATTTTATATTTTGTATTGATTTTTATTACTGTGTCATTCTGCTGACCCAAATACGCACGGCTTCCCACGCATACGCGTTGTTGAAAAAACGCTCTCCCTGCTAACGGAGAAGCCAGAAGAGGTGGCCCAACACACACTTAGGCGGACGCCGAAGGAAAAAACTCTCAAAGAGGCAGTGGCGGCGTGGGCCCGAGCGCCGACCCGCCTCGGCTTTCGCCCTGGCCGGCGTCGGAGAACCCTCTTCCCGAGCGCCGACGCCCACTCGCCACTTCGTCAGAGTGTCACGGATGACACTCTGATTGAATAGTAGCAGCACACAGAAATTACCACCCACATTCACACTTACACCTCGGGACAATTTCGGGTGTTCAATCAAGGCTGACATGCATTTTTTTTTCGAATGTTGGAGGAAATTGGAACACCCTCAAAAAACCCACGCGGTCCTTGGAGAACATGCTAACTCCACACAGGGAGGCTGACAATGACTTTCGAATGTAAAATATGTCCCTCGGCTCATGAAAGGTTGGAAAACAATGACCTAGCAGTCAGCTAACTTAATCACTGTGACACATTCCTTTATGATGCCAACAATTACTTTGTGACACAACAAAGACATTCATTCTGCCACATTTGTGCTTACAATTACTTGTATTTATTTTACTTTTAGATTAATTATCATTTATCTCATTACTTTTATTTATTGATGGGGTGGGAAAAACACCAACATGGCGGACATGTACGCTTCCGGCCAGGACTATCACGTCATGTCGTACATTGACAAACTTGTGACCGATGTCACCAAAGACCTCAACGCCAACAAAGTTCGTCTCCTATCGTGTCACCCGAAGGAAAGAGCGCACATCAAATGTAAAATCAAGAGTCAATTTGCCGTCCTGGAATACCTGCAAGGTAACCGAACGAAAAACAGCAAAATTCAACTGTGGATCGAGATTCACACCCTGAAAACAAAGATCAAGATCTCTGAAAACCAAGAGAGGCACAACACTGATAAGCTGGTTACCAACTGGAAGGTCATCGACGACCTGAGGATGCAACTTCGTCAAAGTCAGCGAAAAAAGAGGGAAAAGGCGGCGGCCGCCGAGAGGGTCATTCGGAAGCTGGGTTGCCAGCTGAGAGAGCAACTTGAGATGGTTCAGATGATGAAGGAGCAGCTCCTCCGCCACATCCCCGACATTCCTTCTGACGAAGACCACTTGACTGCATCAGACATGGAGGAGAAGCTCCGAGTTGTGAAAGAGGCTTTACTGAAGATGCGAGATGCACACAAGTCTAAAAAGAGTAGCACTTCCGCCACGGACAGAAACTCGCAAAGCCTGTCCGAATCGGACGGACGTCAGGGAACTGAGACTTCTGTTTCGCAGGTCTGCCCCTTGGAATCCAGTTCACCACAAGAAACGAGCAAGAAGAACTGGCGCCAGAGACTCTTCCCTTGTTATTGCTCGACTTGAGGGTTGTCAAGAGTCAGCAAAGTGGGCACAATCTCGCCCCCAACGAGTAGCCCGCTCACTCATTCTAAAAATCACTTGCTCTCTCTTGATGGGATATTGTGAAGTACAGTGGGACCTCGGTTTACGAACCCTTGGCTTACGAACTTTTCGGTTTACGAACGTTACATTTATGAAAATTTTACCTTGGCATACGAACTATTTTTCGGGATACACGGAGCTGCCACGATGGGTGATGTGTCGTTCGTGAATCAGCCTGTTCTCCAAACAAGGAAATGGCAGCGGACTTTTTTTGTCGTCTATTCCCCTCCCCCAGTCGTCGGTTAAAGCCATGTGATTGGTCAAGAACGCAGCAGTGGAGGATGGGGTTACAGACAGAGAGAGAGTGAGACCGTTCTCCAAAAAAGAAAATGGCATCTTCGGTTAAAGTCACGTGATTGGTCAAGAACCCAGCAGAGTGTGTGTGTGTGTGTGGGGGGGGGGGGGGGGTTAAACATTAAAGAGACAGGCAGACAGAGAGAGAGAGAAAACACACACACACACACGGAAGAGAGAGGACAGAGCTTGAAAAAAAAAAAAGAAAAGGGGAAAAAAACAAGTAAAATGGTGAGAAAATGGATAGAAAACAGTGAAATTTGGACCCATTTCAACTTTGGTAGGTCAAAAGCAGAGTGTAGACTGGAAGGTTAAATATCCCATCAATCAGGCTCCACAAATAACGTGCAGAAGTCATCTGTACACTTAGCACAAGTCATCTGTACACTTAGCAAAAAGCTATTAACCCAGCTAAACCGCTATTAACCCAGCTAAACAGATCACAATTGATGAACTAGATACAATTATCACAGAGAAAGCATCTACAAGGGATCATTCCTCAAGATGGTGAAAGAAGCCTATGTTCCTCATCAAGTGTTTAATGCTGAGGAAACCGGACACTCCATTCCATCAAGCCATTAACGACCATCACAAAGGTAAATAAAATGACTTTATTGTACAGTACAGTTTATTTCTTTAACCATAATACCACAGCACGTTTATTACACATAAAATAAGGTATATTTTGTGTAGTTTTAAGGCTTAGAACATTAGAAAGTACAAAATTATGTTTTATAGGGGGAACGGATTATTCTCATTTTAATGTTTTCCTATGGGAAATTAATTTTTGGGATACACACTTTTTGCCTTACACGCTCTGTCTGGGAACCAATTAAGTTTGTAAGCCAATGTCCCACTGTACTCATTTGTAAATGTGAACAATGGCAGACATTGACCTTGAGAGTTTTGAAAGGCACTTAGAAATGAAATGTATTATTATTATTATATTAATAGAAATCAAGTGTTGCGTAATGATATTCATCTCTTTCATACTCGTAGCTAGTGATGGGAATATGAAGCTTCATGAAGCACTTGTGATGTTTTTCTGACTGCTCCAGATGGTGCTCTTAGTTTAAATATAAAGATTAGTGAAAATTATTATTTCCTCCGGAAATTATTATTTCCGGGGGAACGAGAGGAGAAAACTTGCTTTGTCAACGTCTTTATTGTGCCACAATGTTAGTCTACCTGCGGGCGTGTCGTCACTGACGCTTTACGAAACTGTCCCAATGTTACGTAGCAGTGTGACATATGCTACAGAAATGTCTTGAAAAATACATTGCATCTTTAAATCAAGAGTGCTATCTAGAGGAGTCAAAAACTATCACAAGTGATTCACGAAGCTTCATTTGCCCATTGCTCCTCGTCGCTTTTCACATTAAACGATACCGAAGTAGTTAATTAAAAAAAGTCAGAGGAGACCAAGAAACGTATATTCAAAACGGACTGTTTGGGGGGGTAATGTTCTATTTGATCAAGTTTATTTTATATATTTCATTTTTTATTGTGTTTTATTTTATTTTTTTCCGAGAAAAGGGAATAAGAAATTTGTAGCCACGGATCTGTGCAGTGACCTACCTCCCACTTGATGATACATTTACTGTGAATAATAAAATTAAAAAAATAGTTTCTGCTGACTACCGTGATATGTACGGATATTTTAAATGTTAAAAACGGAGAGAGAATTAAGTACATATTTTTTAACCTCAAGATAAATTACTTGACTCACGTGTTTTGAAATACAACTGTAATAAGAAGGCTGAACGCATGAGGGCGAAAACCAAACGAACCATACCTTGTGTGCCGTAAAAGTAGTAGAAGAAAAACTGCACTGTTTACGGAAGTGTTGATACAAACGCGATATTAGTATACTGTAGTGGTTTTTATTTTTTGATTTAAACTTATTTTTACTTGTTAATATCGAGTGGGTCCTTAAAATGGAGCGTACATCAGCCACTGCAGTGATGGCAGGAAGAAGATCCACGAAACGTCAGAATGGCGTGAAACCGTGGACTGTAGTGGCGATGTCTGGAGTTGTCTCTGCTGTGGTTGTAGTAGCCGTCGGGGCTTTCTGCGCACTTCTGGACCCGATACTGCAAGGTAAACGCGACTATTTGTTGGTTCGTACCTTCAAACGGTACGAAATATATTAGTGAGTGGGTGTGAGCGAGTAAAACTTGTATCTAACGTAATGTGTTTTTTTTTCCAGAGTTGCGGGCGGGCAGAGTGATGGAAGACGATGGAGCACAAGTGAGGATGTTGGGTGAGTATTTAGTGGAAATGCCATGACGCTGTTTTACTTCAAATGTGAAAACTAGTTTCGTTGTTTGTGCACTCTATCTGTAATGTGTGGAATGGATGAAACAGTCTCATGTCTTCTCCAAATTCATAATGGCTCCAGAGAAGAAACCGTAACTACGTTGTGGCCAACGGCAAAAATTGAGTTTGACACCCTTGCTTTAGTGTTTATAAATTAGATTATATTAGATAACATTTCATGTCTCAGAATGAAGAAATTCACACTTCAGTTAAGAAAGAAAATATAAGTGCAGTGGGACCGTGGCTTACACACTTAATTGGTTCCCAGACAGAGTGTATAAGGCGAAAAGTGTGTATCCCAAGAATTAATTTCCCATAGGAAACCATTAAAATGAGAATAATCCGTTCCCAGGTCTCTATAAAATATAAATTTCAACTAAATAAGTCTTAAAACTACAAACAATATACCTTATTCTATGTATAATAAATATGCTATTGTATTTTAATGAAAAATACACTGCACTGTATAATAAAGTTGTTTTATTTACCGTTGTGATGGTTGTTGATGGCTTGATGGAATGGGCTGGCAGGTCGGAGAGAATTGCTGTTTGAAAGGAGTCACATTCCATAAGGACTGTAAGTAAAGATATAAACTGTACTATATAATAATAAAGTCATTTTATTTACCTTTGTGATGGTCATTGATGTGTTGATGGAATGGCGTTCAGACTTCTCTTGCTGTGCTATGAAAGTGCAGTTAGGCACTTTTTTTCCAAAAAAGGCCGGTCTCATCTGCATTAAATAAATGCTGAGGAACGTAGCCTTCTTTCACCATTTCGAGGAATGATCCCTTGTATCAATAAACGGCGAGCTTCCAGGTTGCCGAATGACTATATCAGAGTGAATTAGCCGTGCTTTCTGGGATGTAATTGCTTCACTCACGCTGTCGCCCGCTATCTGCTTTTCGTTAATCCAAATTAACAGAAGTTTTTCAACCTTTTCTATTGCCCGAGACTGTTGCTTAGACAACACGGAAATACCTTTAGCAACACAAGCACCTTTAAAAGCTTCTTTGTTCCGAATGGTTAACTTAGCATACTGGTACTGGGCTGCTAAGTCACACAAACGGACACCTCGTTCGTGTTTCTCAATGAGCTTCTTCTTCTCCTCGACTGTAATTTTGTTTTGTGTCTTCTTCGGCTGAACACAAGCCTGTGGTGGGGTCTTTTTCGGTCCACAAAAGTATCCGTAAAAAAAATCCTTGAAGACGATCGATGTGTGCACTCAAAGAAAGGGGGTGTGGAAAGGTAGGCCGGCTGGGCGCTGTTCGGTCATGTGGTTTGGTGTTCTTCTGCCAAAGATTACTCCGCCAGCCGTGGTGGGGCAGCGCTCCATGTGTATCCCGAAAAGTACTGCGTATGCCAAGGTTTAATTTTCATAAATTTAACGTTCGTAAACCGAAAAATTCGTAAGGCACGGTGTTCGTAAACCGAGGCCCCACTGTACAAGTATTATGCAATAAAACTTTTTGTTCCCCTGCCCTGCTCACAAGAACTCGTCCTGTTTTTCTGTGTAGGTTTCTGGAGTGTCCTGGTTCTCTCGGTATTGGCTGGACTCAGCTGCTTTGTGTTCTCATGGACTCTGACCTACCTCAACTCTTACAAACCAGGCCTGCTGCCACCGACGCTGCAGACACTGTGCAGGTATTGAAAAAGACATTCATTTCAAAGGACGTGGAAATAAATATTTTTGTTGTTTCAGTTTCAGAGACCAACACAGCAGAGATTTCCTCTTAGATTACGGCGTGGCTCTCCTCAATGGTTTCATAGCAACACTGACAGCCATCTGGAGCCTGACCTGACTTGATCTGACGTTCGCGCCCAATGCCCGTTTTCCGTTTTTCAGCAATGAACTATTCACTTTGAGAATATTGTACAATGTTTCTTTTTTTCTCTATTCATGTCAAAATTTGAATACAAAATTTAAACAAAGATGATATGGCATCCATGCCTTACGTCATTCCAGCATGAAGTAATTTTTTCCCTTTTGTATGCCTCCAGAAGATATTCAAAATCTCTGCAAATTTGAAGATAGATTTTACCCATTTTAACAATAGAAAACACCAACACATACAAAGGCAGTGTTGAGTTGGAATCAAATAATGTTTAATTGTAACCCAAGTAAGAAAATATTATTCTTTCCAAAATCAGTGCTCTAAACCTCATAACAGTGATACACTGAGACAAATGTATATAAATCTGTCAACCACTTGTAACCATTAGTGATGAGATTGTGAAGCTTCATGAATCACTAATAATAGTTATTGACTCCTCTAGATGGCACTCTTGGTTTATCTGAATCAGAAAACCTTTATTCGTCCCACAATGGGCAAATTTGCAGTCTGCATCAGCAATTTGAAAGGGGGTGGGGGGGGGGTGAAAGGATAGAAAACAAGATATTCGAAGCATAGTAAAATGAAAATGTCAACTGTATATTGTAAATGTGGAAAATCGTTTCATGAAAAACTACATGATATATATATATATATATACTATTTTTATTTTACTTTCTAATTTTGAAAGGAAATGCATTAAAAATTAATTGCATCATTAAATATGGGTTGATGCAATGGGTTAAATATGGGTTGATGCAATACAGCTACATATATCAATATCTCTCTCTCTCTCCTCTCTCTCTCTCTATATATATATATATATGTATGTAGCTGTATTGCATCAATCCATATTTAAAGATGCAATTAATTTTTAATGCATTTCCTTTCAAAATTAGAAAGTAAAATAAAAATAGTTAATTTGCACTATCCTTCATATTGAAACCAAGAGCAACATCTGGAGGAGTCAAAAAAGTATCAAGTGCTTCATGAAGCTTCATTTTCCCATTACTGTAACCATACATTTATTACATGTATTTTGTTCTTTATAAATTACAAACAAATCAAGAGTTTATCACACAATCACCTAAATACACAATAGTACATTCTTCATAATCATTTACTGTGCGTTGTGATTTCACAGTGATTTTTTTTTCAAAGGGGTGGCGGGACAATATAAAGCACACATAAAATATAATATTGCTTTCAAGTCTAAGGCCTCCAATTGATACAAATAAAATTAAAATATTAATACATATATTAAAAAATAAAAAAAAGACCTATAGGTATACAGCATGTCTTTCGGTATCAGTGCAGTAAGTTTAATACTAATGATTCGGTTCCGCGAGTGGCACAAGCGCTTTGTTGGATGTAAACAAAAAAAAAAACCAATATGCTAATTTGTTGACACTTTGGAGTCAGTCTCTGCTGGACTTCTGGACAGGACCACTTGGTCAGAGCGCCGCCCAGTGACCACTTTGCAAAGGCCGGCGAAGAGGAACACAGCAGAGATGATGGCAAAGTAGCCACCGTAGATGTAAAACTGGTGGAGGAAGAAAAGTCGTCAACTGAAAAAATTTCAGCAAAAAGTGTGCAAAGAACTGAGGTAAATGTGAATGGGGGAATATGGTGCCAAAGTAGGGGTAACTCGCAATACTGTTAAGTAGCGATGGGCAAGTGAAGCTTCATGAAGCACTTTGACTCCTCTAGATGGCACTCTTGGTTTAAAGTTGCAGTGGATTTTCAAAAGACATTTCCTTTGCACTAACCTTCATTTTCAAAGCAAGATCACCATCTGGAGGAGTCAAAAAATATCAAAAGTGCTTCATGAAGCTTTGTTTTCCCATCACTACCATTCAGTCGGTCGTGTGAGTGCCAATCACATTTTTTTTTTGTACCTGGGAGAAGACACCCAAGCCTAGACCGGCCGAGTCGACCACCACTAAAGTGAGCAGAGACTGCAGGAGCAGAGCCACAAAGGTGTTGACGCCAAACACCAAGGCGTAACGCTGCATGTCAAGATTGGAGGCGATTTCATATCTGAGAGGAATTAAAAAAAAGAAAGAAAAGCTGTCAAGGGAAAGTGATATATTCTCTTTCAGTTCTATTGACAAACTTGTATTTATTTCCGTGCAATGCGAAGATCTCGACTAATTTGACGGATTGTGATCTCTGCATATTAAAGGACAACCGACAGCATTTTATTTTTGTTTCCTAACTGACATAAAAAAAACGTTTGATAGCATCTAAAATACCCAGAACACGCATTCTGATGTTTTTAGTCAAATGCAAAACAGTGTCCCAAAACTACTTCAAAATGACCTCGGAGATGGCGAGTTTCAGAAGGTTCCGCCTCTCTGTTCGTGACGTCACGGCAGGACGTCTTGCCTTGCTCTCGAATCAAAACAATGGCTTCAGATTTGGAGAAGTTGCTTTCTTGTTACTCATCCAGTTATGAATATGATTCAAATAGTTCTGAAGAGGAAAGCATACATGTTTGCAATCGATTAAAGAAGTCCTTCCAGATCAATTTGAGCCGTTAGAACTGGTGTGTAGTGTCCTAGACAATACACAAGATGGCACCCAAGCTCCGTTGGAAATGGGCCGATTTGTCTGCTGGGAATTTGTGTCAACTAGTATCAAATAGTAGTCTTGGTGCAACACACAACGATTCACCATGGCGTTATTTATGTTTTTTCCTTCTAATTTCGCCATCAACACGAAGTTTTAAGACCAAACAAAGTACCCAAAATGCATTGTGTGTCGCTTTCTCGGTCAGGGGCGTTCCCTCCGTGACATCAGGAATCGTCACCAACTCAAAAACAAGACTTCCTGAATATTCAATGTGAGTCTTAATACGTAAAATATAGCTAAATGCTGTGTAATCTTTGTAAAATACGCTCAGTAGAAGTCATTTCAAGTGATTTTACAAATTATGGACACAACTTGTCCGGGGACGTCGGGTGTCCTTCAAGGGCGAGCTGAATTTCGCCTGCATTATTTATGCGAAAGCTTTTTGCTGCACTCTTAGCATCTCAACATTTTGTTTCAAAGTTGTACACCCACCACTCAAGTGTGTGAGAGAAGTTCCCTTCTTACGTACGTACGTGGCAACCGTGATGAGCAGCATGTAGGTCGCTCTGAAAAGAACATACGAGGCGTAACATAGCCAGATGCTCCTTAGCGCTACCATGACGAGCACGCACGCCGCCATCAGCATGGAAAGGGCGCACAAGGTCAGCTCTCCCCACACGGTCCAGCGAACCGGCAGGTGGCCAATCAGGAGGGCAGCCAGAGACCCTAAAGTAGTCCAAAGTAGTCAGCTTCGACGGGATCATTCGCGGCGTTTTCATTGACGCGGGAATAATAAGAAAGTGACACTTTTTACCTAGCAGTGTGGACAACGTTTCCACGTAGCCGTTATAAATGTCGTATTCGCCGGAAGGGCGGATTTTCTCCCACAGCGGTTGAGCATAGTTGAGCACCTGAAAGTGACCACACGTGGCTAACGCCCACCAGAGCGACCAAGCGAGGAGGGGACCTCGTCTATAGCAGTGCAGGAAGTCGGCTAAAAGAATCTTTAAGACCTCTGAAAAACCACAGCTTCTTTTTGTCTCCTCAGACGACGGGGACATCTAATTGACACAGAGGACACATTTTTGCTTATGTATGTGTTTTGGGACAAATGTGGGGTAGAGTGAAACTCCCGATGATGTGAAAATTGATAATATCGAAAGACCACATATAAAAAAATACTGAATGCTGCCTTGCTTTTAAACTCTGGCACATCTATGATATTTTCCCAGCAGATATCAATTCTGATATTTGACAGAGAAAAAAATTACAACAGATAAATCACCTGATAATGTATGAATACATATACAGTGAGACCTCAACTTACAAACACCTTATCTTACAAACTTTTCATCTTACAAACGTCAAATTCCTGAAAATTAAACCTTATAATAAGCACTATTTTCATAATACACACCCACCACGGCTGGCGGAGTGATCTTTGGCGGAAGCACACGACCGAACAGACCCAGAGGTTAAATTATCAACAGTCCTTATGGAAGGTGACTCTCCTTCCATAAGCCATCAAAAAGGTAAATAAAACTTTATTTTACAGCACAGTTTATTTCTTTAATTACAGTCCTCATGCAATGTGCCTCTCTTTCCAAACAGCAATTCCCTTTGACCTTCGACCTCCAACTCCATTCCATCAAGCCATCAATGACAATCACAAATGTAAATAAAGTGACTTTATGATACAATGCAGTGTATTTCTTTCATTACAATACAATAGCACATTTATTATACATAGAATAAGGTATGTTGTGTGTAGTTTTAAGGCTTATTTAGTTGAAAAGCATATTTTATGGAAACCCGGGAACGGATTATTCCCATTTTAATGGTTTCCTATGGGATTTTTTTTTTTAGATACACACTTTTCGCCTTACACACTCTGTCTGGGAACCAATTAAGTTCGTAAGTTGAGGTCTCACTGTATAACAACAATTTTACGTCGTTTTTACACAAAAGTTAAAATACAGATGAAATTTTCAGGGAATAACAGCAGGTTTCCCCACCCCAAAAAAATTTGAATCTACTAGTCATGAATCATGATTAAAAACGTGGTATGCGCCACAAGTGTTGTACTTCCAAATAATAGGTGACATCAGCAGCTAGCTAGCTAGCTATATCCATCAGCTATCTGACTTGCTAGCTATATATCGATTAGCTGGCTAGCTAGCTTTCTCTCTGAGTTATTCCGGGTTGAGTGAACGCTGGCGCGTAGGGCTGCCGCTGCTCACCCACAGAAAAACTTATCCTATGACTGCAAAGTGACCTTGAGAGTTTTGAACGGCGCTTATACATGAAATGTACTATTATTATCATGAATAATCTGAAAACCACTTTTCGTGTGTTCTGCTATAAACCACAGGGGTCAGTCGCTCTTCCCCGCTCCCCGTCGTATCAGACTCACATTTGAGACGCCCTGATTGTCCACGGGCACTTTGTCGTCAACCTTCTCGAAAAGCGCACCGCTATAGCCAGCCTGGCGCTCCGTCACCCGCTCGTTGTTCTTGTGGAAAAACAAACTCCTCTTGGGCATGGGCAGAAACCAGGGCGGGATGAAGGCGACGGCGGCCGACGCCAGTGTGGCCCAAACCAGGTGCACCAAATGGACTTTGGCCACAGTGAGGAGAAGCTGGCCGGTCAGCGAGCCGGCGGCCGAGCCGAAAAGAGCGACGCTTCGGCAGTAAGCAGTCACCTTCCGGTAGTGTGCCGGTTCCACCAGGCTGTAGATGTACGAGAAGTAGGCGACCTCAGAGGCTGTGGCGAGTCCCGAAGAAAAACTCCAGAAGCTGCATGGCGACCAGGCCCTGCGCTTTGGCCAACATTACATACGTGACCACAAAGCTGGACGCCTGCAAAATCAACACGGGCTTATAACAAAGGTAGTCTGTTGCCAGGAAGACCGGGAACAGCAAAGCCAGGTAGGAATATGTCCAGATTGGGTAGATTTCGCTGACAACCTGCGCAAAGCAAAAGATAGAATGACATTTGATTGATTTTCACATTGAAAAAAAAATAAACAAAAAAATAAATATATCCATAAATACATAAAAAATGCATAAATGTATAAATAACAGGATGGGTGCACAGAGAGAAAGAGGGAGAAAAAGAGAGAGAAAGAGAGTTTAGGCTGAATAATTAAAGGACAACCGAAGTTGTGTCCATAATTTGTAAAATGGCTTCAAATGACTTCTACTGAGCGTATTTTATATAGCTATATTTTACGTTTTAAGACTAGCGCTGAATATTCAGGAAGTCTTGTTTTTGAGTTGATGACGAGTCTGTACGTGACGTCACTAAAGGACCGCCCCTGACCGAAAAAAAAAAGACACATTGTAGCGGTCCTTCCATCACGTCAATGTATTTTGCTGTACTTGTTTGGTCTCGTGTTGCACCCAAAAGCCGCCAGAAGGCCAGAAGAGGGCGTCCAAGCACCATATAAGGAATTTATCAGCCTGTGGAAACGGAGGTGGCCACAGGAGGTCGCCATTTTGTGCCTCTTTTTTTTTGGTGAGAGATTTTCCCCCAATGTTGCCTCAAAATGGCACAAATAAATTCTTTAATCGATTGCAAACATGTATGCTTTCCTCTTCAGAACTATTTGAATCATATTCATAACTGGATGTGTAACAAGAAAGCATATTCTCCGAATCTGAAGCCATTGTTTTGATTCACTAGCAACGCAAGACGTCTTGGAGTGACGTCACGAACTGGGGGCGGGACTTTCTGAAAATGCTCAATTCGCAGCTCATTTTTTGGAGATTTTGGACACTTTAAGTCATTTTTATTGGTGTTTTGCATTTGACAAAAAATATCACACTGCGTGTTTTGGGTATTTTAGATGCTATAAAACGTTTTTCTGATGTCAGTTAAAAAAGCGAAAAAAGTGAGGTCGGTTGTCCTTTAATGTTATTTTCAAATCGAGCTGCAAGGTTGGAAAAAAAATCATTTCACAGTTTTGTCTTTTGTTTGAGCTTGCTTTTTATCTACATTCTCACATTTTCGTCATTGTTTCTTGAAAACATCTTTGAAAAGCACTATCATTTTGCCTTGTCTGTAAATCTTGTCGTGTTGATCGTTTTTTTTTTTTTTTTTTTTTTTTTTGGGGGGGGGGGGGGGGGGGGCACCGCAGAACAAAAGCTTTCTTTATTGATGTCGGTGACAAAAAAATAGTTGGGATTAAACAACAAATTCCAGAGGATTGAGCATTTGTTTTCAATTGGGATTGAAGTGTATCCAGTTATGAAATAACTTCATTAAAAATGAATGTTGTCATTCTATGGCCTTGATACCAACACCAAATGTTGGACACAAATGTGCATTCCAAAGATTATAGAAAGTCAAATTAAACTCACCCTGAAGGCTGAAACGCATTTTAGGTCAATGAACTTTCACCGGGAAAATTGCAATAGGAAAACAAAGCCTCATGAAGCCCTTGTGATATTTTTTTGATTGACTTGGTTTATGAAGGTTAGTGGAAAGGAAATGTCCTTAAAATCCACTGTGTCTTGAAACCAAGACTGGCATCGAGAGGATAGAAAACAATCACAAGTGCTTCATGAAGCTTCACTTGCCCATCACTACATGAAACCCAATACAGTACAGTATTCCATTTTTGGGGGGGAGTAGTGCAGCAATCAATTTCTTTATGGGAGGGGATGGGGGTCATCCCCAAGACAGAGACGTCACATTACCCGTTTTTCCGATTGTGGACCATGCTTTCAGATTTGATTCATTTCATTATTCAACACAACAAATGGGACATTGTTGTTATTATAGGATAAAGGCTGCATTTTTTTGAAATTACAACAGTTTTACCGGTAAATGCAATTTCCCCATTCCTTTGCAATCTTACTTGTACCTTGAATTCCGAGGTTTAAAAAAAGAAATTTATTAATTTCGGAATGTGCCTATAACAAAATAAACAATAATTGCAAATACTTTCCGGGAGTACTGTACTTATTTCCGCAAAACGATGACCGAACCTCGAATTGACACTGTCAATGTAACAACACGCGTCAGTTGATGTTTACTTCCTGCGTTTCAAAAATTTAGTTAAACATCGGTCCATAATTATTGAGTTAAACTAAAAGAAATCGAAATGCGTTGTTCTGACATCCGTAAGTGAAGGATCGCGTGGTATCCGCGTACCGACATTACTGTACAAAGTCAGTGGCTCACCTGCGCCTCGGTCAGGTTCTTATCTGGTCCCATTAAATAAGCGGTAAGGAATGGTTCCGAAGGCCTCATGTTGGAAAATAAGCCATAGGCGCAGAGGCACAAGGTTGGGTACAACACAGACATGTTGTACGCTTATATGACCTCCACATCCACATCAACTTTAGCGTCAACTTCACGCACACACACAGATCGGTGGTTACTCTTATTCGTTCGTCTTCTACCACTCGGGAAGTCTATTAGCACACCACCGCCGCCTGGTGGTCAAAGTTCGAAGCTGTAGGGGAAACACTGCATTCGAAACAGAGCAAGTTTGAAACATTTTAATCAAATTTTAATACGCTCCTTTTCATTGAGCTGCTTCAGATGTCCATTTGCACGTTGAGATTCCCCGTCAAGGACTCCGGGTTGTCACCATTGTTGGTGCCGTCACATTCAAGCCAGGTGGTTAAACCTTTCCTTTTTTTAATCACAAATCGAATCTTCAAAGAACTGTACAAGCGCACTTTTTACATGCTTTGCTTAAAAATATCACGTTACATTGTTTTTTAAACACGACATTTTAATATAGCTCTTTTGAGATCTGCAGGGTGTTCGCGATGCATTTGGGGGAATAAAGACTCGAGATGGTCCTCCTTATTTAGCTCGAACACGTGGAATGTTTATTTGCCAGAGCACAGAGAGCAACCGCTTCTCTCAGCATTGAACAAGAACTCAAGAGAACGGATGTAGCGCTGTGACTGAGTTGCTAGATCCGCTCAACAAAATCCAGCATGATGCTTCATTTATCTTAATAAAAATATACTTCAGCATTATACAAATTGAAACTGTTTCTAAACACCACCACTTATAACAAAAATAAATAGAACAATATGGTCTGTTTTACACATTTGGATGGATGGATTGGATGGATGGATTTGTTTTTATTAGTCTCGCAGTGGAGAAATTTACATTTCACAGCAGCAAAGTTATTTGAACTTCCAAAAACAATGGGCGCAAAGTCAATCAACTTCGACTTTTGAGGCCGGTTTGGTCATGATGTCAGCCATCATGGCTTCAGTGGGACGACACACGCGGCGTCGTTGTGTGTCTCGCTTTTTCAAAGACTGCACTATGTCTTCTGTCGACATTCACTTGATCTGTGGCCTTTGATCCCACACGTGAAACACACCATGTTTGTGCCATCACAGTGCCGGGCACGGATGTTGGTTTTGGTAGGATGTCGCCCCCTCCGACCTGGTGTCTTCATCACACGGTCCGCTGACTCAGTGTTTAATGTCTCAATCGCTTCATAACTCAGTAGCTTAGTCTTGAAATCTGCAAACGTGATTTTATCATCTGAAAATGCCATATATATTGCAAATGGCTTGAAACGTTCTGGTAGTCCTTTTAATACCACAGCAACAAGTAGTCTATCTCCCACTGTTTCACCTGCATTTCGGAGTGCCGTGATGGCGGTTTCGGCTTTGATGATATAGTCTGTCACACTTTCGTCGTTCCCCTTTTGAAGCGACGTGAGTGTGGTGTACAGATTTATTATCCGTGACGTTCCTTTCCCGGCATTGATGAGAAAGTCTGTAACACTTTCGTCGTTCCCATTTTGAAGCGACATGAGCATGGTGTACAGATTTCTTATCCGTTGCGTTCCTTTCTCGGCATAATATTCCCTCAATATCTTCAAAGACTTCCTTCCATCATCAGGCGCATCCCTCATTATTAGTGAGAGGCTTTTGTCGTCTAGCAGTTGTATCAGTTCGGCGTACGCATCGGCATTTTTCTCCGCATCCGTAGCCCTTTCGGGACTCGTCACCGGCTCTTCTAGCAGGGTCTTCTTTAGCCCCAATAAATGAAAATGTCCGAGCATTTTTGTTTCCCATATCTCGTACTTAGCTTCATCTCCGTCGAATATCAGTCGCAGTCCTCGATCCATCTTGACCGCTGTTTTAGCCGGTTAGCGATAGCCTCGTTAGCTCACCGCTACTCCGAACCGGGATATATTTGTGAGATTAAAGCCTCGGGATGGTCCTTCTTGTTTAGCTCGAACAAGTGGAATGTTTATTTGCAGGAGCACAGATAGCAACCACTTCTCGCAGCATTGAACAAGAACCCTTTGATCGCCGTCAAGGGACCGGATGTAGCACTGTGACTGGGTTGCCAGATCCGCTCAACAAAATGCAACATTATGCCTCATTTATCTTGATAAAGAATATATTACAGGAATATACAAAACGAAGATACAAAATAAAACTCTTTTTTAACAAGCTCGACTTTTATTGGTATCAAAACATTTTGTTATTGCTTTGGCTAACGCTGTGAACTGAGTAACAGGAGAATATAAGTAGGTATTTCGTTATTTTCCATTTCGAAAACTACAGAATAACAATGTGAGAATAGTTAAAGGTCACCGAAGCGCAGAATGTTATATTTAAACATCAGTAAGGTCACTCAGGTGAACAATGGGTTGTATTTATTGTTTAATATTTTACACAATGTGCCACAAGGATTTTGTTTGTTGCAAAGTTAACCACACAAGCTGCGAGACGAAAGGATGAATAATGAATGATGTTACATAAAAAAGAAAAATACATTTCAGTCTACTACTAAAGGACCATCAACACATTCAAGAGTATTAAGACAAAATGGCTTTTTTTGTAATTGGTGGTCACCTCTCGCTGTTATGATATATATACTGTATATACTTTATGATCGACTTAATAAAGCCTGATCGTGATACGCTTAACACCCGAACAGAACATCAAAGATTTGTTCAAGTGCAAATCTTTAGGAATTATTTAGTCCCTTCCAGTTGAAAGTTGTGTGATGTGAATCATGTTAAAATAAGACCATTTTAAAATAATCTTTGAGTTCAATTTTATCAAATCTTATTTGAATTTTCCATTGTGGGTTGGGAAATTACAAGCAGCATCAAATGACAGACGTCAATGTCCAAACTGTAGCCCAACAAAAGTCTACTTAAGTTGTGTAGCTCGGTTATTTTGACATTCCTTCAATGTACTGTAGCGTTGAAAACAAAACATGTACCATAGAGAACTGTACGAAGTAAATAAAACTGTTGTAAACCAGGTGATAGTACATTAAAGTGAATCAATTCCTTAGGAGCTTTGAATAAGGGGGGGAAATTATATCCACCCTTTCATAAATGAGGAAGAAAAAAAACAGGTCACTGAAATAACTTCAAACCTGAAAAGGGTATGATGTACTGAAAATGAACGACCAAAATATCCAACTTTGCTATATTAACAATTATTTAAAAAACAATCTTGTGAAAACATGATACCTTGAAATTAAAACTGTTGCATAACTGGCCGCATTTAGCACCAATATTTTTCCTTTTTTTTTTTGTCAAGCCATTTTTTTTCCTGTCGCAAGATATTTCAGTGACCATTCTTTCTATTTCTATGTTCTATGAAAAGTTTAGCAACAATTTTGTCACCGTGTTACCTTTGAGTAGTGATGGCCAAGTGAAACTTCATGAAGCACTTGTGATAGTTTTTGACTCCTAGATTGCGCTATTGGTTTAAAGATGCAATGAATTTTGAAGACATGTCCTTTGCACTAACCTTCACATTTAAACCAAGAGCACATTCTGGAGGAGTCATAAAACATCGCATGTGCTTCATGAAGCTTCGTTTTCCCAGCAATACCTTTGAAGTCTTGCGATATTCAGCTCCTTTTTGGTTAAGCCTTTAGTGTGAATGTAAACTTGACATTTTTGCAAAACTACCGTAAATTGAAAGTAGCAGAGTACGGATCGCATTAAATCCCATGATGGAATATCAATTTGTATGCGGTCTGGGAGGACAAATGTTTCCCGGAAAGCATTAAGGGCAAGTTCGCTGAGCCTTACATTGGACATAGAGCTGAAAAACTGTTGAATGTCATTTTTACGCTGTTACAATACTGATCGAAATTTGCTCATGTGAAGTCATCTTCTGCTTTGAGACAAAACATTACATTTCAGAACTATATGATATGATCACCAATCACAGAAAACAACAATTCCCATGCCAGATGGATGTTTCTGTGTCAATTAAACCCATGCAAAGTGTTCCAGAGTGAGACAAATATCCTCTCATCACCAAATTACATCATGTGAAATTACACAGGGGCAGGGTAACCCATTTTCCATTTTCTACATGGTGAAGTGTCTTGTGTAGTCATATTCTATTGTGGGAATGACAGACTGGACAAACTTGAGAAAAATCAGAAGGTACCTGTAAACTACAGTCAAGGTTAAAAATAAACAAATAAATAAATAACATGGGCCTCGTTCATATGTGGATCAGCAAACATTCACAATGGGCAAGTGAAGCTTCATGAAGCACTTGTGACTTGTTGACTCCTGTAGATGGCCCTCTCGGTTCAGCGATGCATTTTGAAGACATTTCGTTTGCACTAACCATCGTATTTACACCAAGAGCATCATCTGGGGAACTCAAAAAATATCATAAGTGCTTCATGAAGCTTCGTTTCCCCATCACTCGCAAACATACCACAATATTTGATTTTTGTTTTTGTGCAATGGAAGAGAAAAAAAAGGATACATATGCACTCCAAGTTCACCACCTCCTTCGGCCACAGTCTCGATGATCTTTTTCATCACCTCAGCATGTCTAGAAAAAGAAAAACAAAGAAAAGACAGGCGGTAAAGAAGACATTTCCTCCTAAAAAAAACAAAAAACAAAACAACGTAGAAATTATTTCGATAAACAAAGTCAGAGATAAAAGTAGACTTTGCTGAAAATTATGGAAAAGAAAAAAGAAAAACAACAGCACAGAGGCCGCTGTAGAAAAACGGCTGACGTCGCTCTATGAGGTCACAATCATTCCTCGCTTGCAAAAATGTTGCTCACCTGCAGGGGTGGACGGAGCACATGGCGGGTGGAGGAAGGTTTGGATGGTTCTCAATGGTGACCGTCTTCTTCACGTGATCCTGGCTTATGTCCTCATACATTTGTTCCACAGTCAAAGGCTGCCTGTCCTTGGAAAAAGTCAGCAGAACTTGATCAAAATCCAAAATCTCAAGCCCCCCCTGCATTTATTCATGCAAATGCCGCGTCGGTCTCACGGTCGGCGCCGCCGCCTCTTTGAGACAGGTGACCTCTTCTGACTTCTCCATTAGCAGGGAGAACGACTATTGGACAGCTCGCATGCATGGGAACCATGCGTATTTGGGTCAGCAGAAAGCGTGTGCGCCGACACAGTAATAAAGATCAATAATACAAAATATACAATGATTAAGATGACACTAAAAGTTATAAGATTTATAAATGAACGGTCAACATGTTGGTATATAATCGTATTCAATAGAGAATGTTGCTTAAAAACAACAGATTGACATCGTATGCTCTCCTATCGTATATACCCTCGTCAGCCATTTTGAATGCTTTTCGATTTACGACCGTTTGACTTACGACCGTTTTGTGGAAATGGAACCCGGTCGTAACTCGGATGTTACCTGTATATAGTCCTGATGGTTTGAGTGCAAATGAATGATGACATGTTAGGGTTACATCCACCTATTTGTAAATTCACCTCTGAACAATCGGGTTCTGTATTTTAGCATTCTTTCTTTCATACCCCCTTTTGCCACAAGATGGCACCAAAAGCCAAGAAAAGTAAAGATTTAAAAATGAGAGCAATTGATGTCAAGTAGTGATGGGAAAATGAAGCTTCGTGAAGCACTTAAGTAGATAGTGCTTTCGGTTTAAATGTGGAGGTTAGTACAAAGGAAATGTCTTCAAAATACACTGCATTTTTAATCCAAGAGTGCCATCTATAGGAGTCAAAAACTATCACAAGTGATTAGCCAATCACAAGTGTCAAGTAGCATGACTGATTTTTATATGATAGGAGGTTTATTTAGCAAATGTTCTGCAAAATGTCTTCATTTCGTATGCATGTTTTTGTTGGGTCTTAAAAGGTTCGAGTTAAGGTCATGGAATGAGCAACAGCCAGATACGTACTTCATCGTATCCAAACAGCCACAGTCGAGGCGTCTGGTAGTATTTATCGTATGTGATGTAAAGATCGTATGTTCTTGTCTGAAGGATGGCGTCTTCACTCCCGGATTCTGCTTTCACTTTGGTTTGGACCATTTTACTGGTGTCAAGGGTCGCCTGGAGAAAAAAAAACGCATGAGACAAGGCTTGGGTTTGCACGCTCAAATGGGGTCGGCTTACCTCATCCGTTTCCAGTAAGCCACTTTCCTCATATTCTGAAAAGAACAAAAGCCAAATGTCAGGACGGCGCCGCGAGATCGAAACGGTCCAGATTTTCCGGTACCTTCCATATCGGCTGCTTCGCCGTCTTCATCGTCTTCGCCGTCGTTGCAACAGGCCGCTGATGTGCTATTCATATTCTTGTCCTTGAATGGAGTTAATACAAAGTTGAAGTACGCGCCAGCAGTCACCAACTGCAAATACTTGGGTACTGTACTTAACCTTGGTGAATCCAAGAACCATGTCCTTCTTTGGAAAATGATGAATTATGCATTCAATGACTGCTATAAGTTCACTAAATACCAAAATATGTTGTTTTTTTTCAAATTTAAAACCTTTATTCCCTATTTTTTTAACTAGCTCAGAGTTGCTGATTTATCAAAATTATATGTATGTATGTATGTATGTATGTATGTATGTATGTATGTATGTATGTATGTATGGATGTATGGATGGATGGATGGATGGATGGATGGATGGATGGATGGATGGATGGATGGATGGATGGATGGATGGATGAATAGAAAAATGTATGGATGAATGGATAGGTATGGGTGGATGAATGAATGGATAAATATATGGATATGGATGGGTGGGTTTGGTTGGATGGATGGATGAATGAGTGGAGAGATGGTTTTGGGTGGATGGATGGATGGATGGATGGGTTTGGGTGGGTGGGTTCTTAGGTTTGGTGGGTTGGTGGATGAGTTTGGGTGGGTGGGTGGGTTTGGTTGGATGGATGGATGGTTTGGGGTGGGTGGATGGATGGGTTTGGGTGGGTGGATGGATGTATTTGGGTGGGTGGGTGGATGGGTTTGGGTGGGTTGATGGATGGATGGATGGGTTTATGGATGGGATTCAGTGGATGGATGGGGTGATGGGTGGGTGGATGGATGGATGGGTCTGGGTAAATGGAAGGATGAGTTTGGGTGGATGGATGTACATCTATCTGTCTCGATGTAATAAGGAATGGATGCGCACAAAAAAAATACCTTGTTGTTGTCCAGTGAAATTTCCTGTACAGCATCAGTGACGCCTAACAAACCTGGAAACAATCAAATCATTGTTACAAGTGTCGTACACCCTACAGTAGTCAGTCACATTTGCATGTCGTCGACGCCGTCAACTTCTTGGAGTGAAATAGCACATTGCTGCTGGGAAATATTGCCATGCCTGCATTATGGTAAGTGTCCACCCATCCCCCGTCTCCATCGTCCTCCTCGATGATGGCCTCCAACTCGTCCGAGTATTCCATCTGTTTGCAGCGCTTGTAACAGGGAACTGAAAACATACAATCCAAAAAAATGTGATTCACACAATCAAAAAGCCAGATAAAATAAGTTACATCTAGTGCTATATACTTCATTTTTTTATTTCCTTCCTTTATTTTCTGTTTTGATGCATTATTTTCAATTTTCGTCGCTTCATTCAAGTACAGTAATAGCTAATTTACGTTTTTTGGAGGCGGTCTTGAACGCCTCTTGAGTCGAATGGACAGAGCTTAGCTTCATCTAGTCTAGTGGATGCATTGGAGATTGAGTTTTATCATCCAGTGTGTCCAATTTATGAAAAAATAAATAAAAATATAATAATAAATAAAATAGACCATTTATTGAAGCTGTGTCTCATAATCCAGTACACCTTTTAGTGTTGTACATACGGTCGTTAAGTAGCACATTTTGAGCATGATGTCTACGATTGAACAGTGAAAGGTTTACTTTGATTCTGTGCTCTTCTTAAAATGATTATAGGACAACCGACGTCACTTTTTTGTTTCCTAACTGACATCAGAAAAACGTTTTATAGCATAAAACAATGGCTTCAGATTCGGAGAAGATGCTTTCATGTTACTCATCCAGTTATGAATATGATTCAAATAGTTCTGAAGAAGAAAGCATACATGTTTGCAATCGATTAAAGAATGTATTCCGTGTCATTTTGAGGCATCAGGGGTGGGAAATGTCGCACCCAAAAAAGGCAGAAAATGGCAACAAAGCCATGTAAGAAATTAAATAGCCCGTTTCCACAGGCTGATTAATTCCTTACATGGAGCTTTGTCGCCCTCGTCTCGTCCTACATGACGTTTTCAGACCAAAGTACAGCAAAATGCATTGACGTGATGGAAGGACTGCTACAATGTGTCCTTTTTTTCGGTCAGTGACGTGACGTGAGGACTCGTCACAAACTCAAAAACAAGACTTCCAGAATATTCAGCGCAAGGCTTAAAACGTAAAATATAGCTATATGCGGTGGAAAATACGCTCAGTAGAAGTCATTTGAAGCTATTTTACAAATTATGGACACAACTTGTCCGGCCGGGAACGTCGGTTGTCCTTTAAAGGTTATGAGGAGAAACTGATTTGGATTGCATGGCTGATCATGTTTTATGTTATGTGTTCATTATTTTACTATTCATAACAAAGCTATTAATAAAAAAAAAATACTCTTACCATTGCGTGTCAGGAGAAATTGTTTATCCGGGGGCAAATATGGCTTTACTTTCACTTCCTCCCCAGTGGCCCTGAGTAAAAATGAAACCAAAAAAAATCAAGCTTTGTGTTACCATTTCATTGTAATCAGTAAATGACAAGGACCACAACCAGACTTCATACAGTGGTGCCTTGAGATACTTCAACTGAGTTCAACGAGCAACAGTTAATGGATCTATTTGTATATTTATTCCTTAATTTGTGCGTTTATTTACTATTTGTTCATTTTTTTGGTTTATTTATTGCATTGACTTGTGAGTAAACATTTGACATGAAAACTCATCATCCAGTCAAAATGTTTTTTTTAACTATCCAAATACCTGTACCCAATTATTTGATACAATATTTGGTAGGATATCCAAAATTTGCTATAGCGCTAGCCCTGTTTAGTTTAACGCTATCAAAAATTTCAAAACACCAAAGACAGTCTCATGAAATACATCTATGTATTTGAAACCTCTCAGTCACGGCTGTTTGAACGCCAACGGTGAGGATACACAAGTAGACCAATAATACCACAAATGACATACAGCGGGTTTCTCTTTCATATTCTTGCCAGAGAACGATCAACAATATTACCATTGAGTGAGGAGTAACCAAATGTCTGTGTGCATGTCCAACCATGTCTGCATTCTAAAGCCACCAAGTCGCTAAAGTGAACTCATGCTGAAACTAATATGAGGGTCCAGAATAAATAGTTTCAGTTTGACAAATCGGGTTTCCCCAGCAGAGAATGATTGCACCATTCTGTGAAAATCAACATGTGCATCGCAACAATGTAATGCACATTCCAGCGTCGTTAGGTAACACTGACTTATTTCTTATTTTACACAGTCAGTGTATTATACATTAGATTCACCCTGCTAGTAGACGCGATCATTTCATTTACACATATTTACAAAGCACAGATTATTGGAATGTGGGGAATTTTATAGCTTAAGCGGGTAACCGGATGGGAAAAAAAGCACACATATCTCGAAAGATCAACGTCTAACCGGTTTCATTTTGAGCTTTTCAATATTTCACATGTAAAATGAAACCAAATAAATAAATAATGATACAAATAAATAGACAAACATACAAATAAACAAATTGAGATACCCAAATTATTTGCACAAACGTTTCAGCCCAAGAACGTTGGATGCAATGATACTGACCATTTCCAAGTGGGGCAGTGATGAACTAAATGATCCCCGGCGGCTGCAAACTAACAAACAAAAAGGACATTTAAAAAGTGTGCTTTTATTATACAGGAAGAATATTTTCATTAGAGTAATTCACAACCATGGTCAAATTGTCACGTTTCAACTAATGTTATTTTTTTATTAGGTTTATTATTCAGGATTGGTGTGTCGGGGGCTAGGGGGTACAATCATTTTGGTGTATACATAGTTTGTGACATTATTGTTTGTTGAAGTGCAGTGAGCTTTCTCCAAATACTTGCATTTGGCTCAATAAAGGTTGAGGAAAAACTGGAGTATGCAAACACGAATAAACAAAAAGTCAACACGCCCACCACCTTACCTCTTCCGGTGTGATTACTCCTGTTTCCTTAAATTTTGATTCCTGTGGAATTTTAGAAACGACAAATCAGTTTGGTCGTTTGTTTTTATACTTGTCCACGCCCAAATGGTGCTTCTATTCTAGAATCACTCATGCATCGACAGTACTTATAGACGACATGTGCGAACTCCCCATGCTGATTGATGCATTTGTATATTTGCTACACCGCATTACTCCGAACATGTCATCGCGAACATTATTTTTGAAAAAAACAACAACGGTCACAATGCGTCTGACATTAACAATTGCTATATTTACGGGTGAATATGTCCATTGGCATGTCAGTAAACGAGCAACGAGGTAGCTTGTGAAGTTGTATTAAGTTTACCTTGAGCACCGGCGTAAAAAACTCGGCCACTCCGAGGGCCGTTCCTTTTACCGTATTAATGACGTTCAGCATCTTGCGGGCTCAAATAAAGGAATTCTCACTGGAAGCATACAGACCAATAAAAATGCTCACTCGACATAGTTGTTTCAAAATTGAGGGTGCAGCAGCAACATTCGTTAATCACATGACCAAGACAAATACTTCCGGTTATAGTTGTCTCGCGAGATGGTAGATTGAGATGAGCGTCCGGCATTTTGGATGTGGCAGAGTTTCTCAGGAAGCCCGGAATAACTCAGTTATGAAACTAGCTCGCTAATAGCTAGCTAGCCAGCCAATAGCTGTCCAGCCAGCCAACAGCTAGCCAGCCAGCTAATAGCCAGTTAGCCATCTTAAAAGCCAGTCAGCCAGCTAATAGCTAGTTAGCAAGCCAGCCAATAGTCAGTTAGCAAGCCAGGTAATAGCCAGTTACCAAGCCAGCTAATAGCCAATTAGCAAGCCAGCTCTTATATCTCTCTCTCTCTCTCTCTCTCTCTCTCTCTCTCTCTCTCTCTCTCTCTCTCTCTCTCTCTCTCTCTCTCTCTCTCTCTCTCTCTCTCTCTCTCTCTCTCTCTCTCTCTCTCTCTCTATATATATATATATATATATATATATATATATATATATATATTACATCATAGGATCCACAGTATCTGGAGCTCTACTTAAACACAGCACATTTTCATTAGCAAATGAATGAGTTATTTTTCCACATCCAATATGGTGGCCATGTCAACATACAATGTGGTGGTCAAGACGGTAGCTAATCAAAGATGACTCGAGCAGCCTGATAAAGTCGATGTGATAGTCTCGGTGATTCTCTAAACGTGTGTATTTCATTTTCATCGATTCTTTTGTTGTTTATGTACCATTTGTATCGCTTATGCGTCACGTCGTGTCCGCTACATTAGCTGCTAATACTGTAGCGCTGTTTTGTCTATTTCTGAGGTCACAGCATGTGGAGAAACACAGTCAAGTCATTTCTACGGAGAACCAAAGGATTCCGCGCAAGAGCAAAAATTCGTGGATCGTGCAGCGGAAACGACAAGAAATGGGTCACTCCCACAGGATTTGACACCGGGTTGAAGACTTTCAACAGCCTCACCAAACAGAAAGAACCTCTGATTCTTGCTCGAGATGGAATCGCTACTTGGTACTGCACGTTTAAATGATATAAGTCCTCGCTTTACGACGGCGCCGACGTGCGTGGTTTTTACCCTTCCAAAGAGTGAAAGAACATGTGGCAATCGTACACCATATTACCGACGTACCTATTGAAATGGTTTGTATTTGTTGCGTTCAACGTTTTTCGTAAAAAAATAAACTTCATTCAAAGTAATAAAAAAAATTCAAACACAACTATAAAGGTAAAATGATAAGTATTCGACATGAAAAACCCCAAACTGATTTAGGGTTTACGTACCCTGCCTGCCGCCCAAAATACAGCTGGTGAAGATAATTTGTGCGTAATAATAATAATAATAACGTAATAATAATAATAATAATAATTATTATTATTATTATACATTTAATTTATAAGCGCCTCACTCAATAAAATGCTCATTGGCACATTAACATTCAAGTAAAGTAAAATTACTCACCATTTGATAACAATGCTCAGGGTATTTTTAATATGAATGCGGCTTAAAAAAATCCAAACATTGTTTCCTATAATGTATATGAGAGTCTCGCCCACCACCCTGGTGAGGATAGAGCCGTTCAAATAACGATGGATGGATATTAGAACCCCAGTTCTCAGCGGCCGAGCACAGATTGGAAAACTGACTTGTTCCAATTTAAAATTCCGTGTTATTCCGTGGTAAACTGAGGACCTCAATGTGTTTATTTATATCAATGTCCGACTGAGATCCCACAATCGCCCCCCTTGCTTGTGTTTGTGCATCAGGTACAGCTGTGGGCCGACTGTGTACGACCACGCCCATTTGGGTCATGCATGGTAACAATGAATGCGAACAATCAATTGTATCAGTTTTCCATGTAATAAAGGTCGCACCCTCTCTTCCCCTCAAGTTCGTATGTCAGGTTTGATATGCTACAGAGGATCTTGTCCAGATTGTTTGGTATCACGGTCATCCACGCCATGGTCATAACGGACATTGATGACAAAATCATTCAAAGAGGTTGGCAGGTGAGACGGCCGTCGCTACGACGACGGCTGTTTTCAGTCCGAGATCATTTTTTTTGTCTTTTCCTAGGAGAACGTCTCACCCATAATCATAGCCAGAATGTATGAAGAAGAATTTAAGAAGGATATGATATCATTGAAGGTGTGTGTGCGAGACTGTTTTGGCAAGGCCAAAATAGAAAATAATTCCAACAGATTAAAAAATGTATAAGAAAATATCCGATTTTTGAAAGTATTAATTTGGGTTTTAAAAAATCTAGGTGATTCCTCCTGTGGTGTATTTAAGAGTCACTGAAAACATTCAGCAAATTGTGGCTTTCATTCAAAGGATCATCGAGAACGGGAATGCCTACACCACGAAAGAAGGTGAGCGTTTCGGACGCTAAGCACGATGTTGCCGGATCGTCTGTTACCAAATCATTAAAATCCACAAATTTGTTTACCTTGCAGGTGACGTGTATTTTGATATCCAATCCATTGGGAATCGATATGGCAAGTTTGGGATGGCTGGAGATTCTCAAGATGGAGCTGGTAAAGAAATTTCCAAAAATGAAAGCTAATCTCTAGGAGCAACAATGCTAACTGATGAAAAATTTCTCTTTAATTTGTCACACGTCCAAAGTACTTGTGCTGTAAAAGACATGAATAAATAAACAAAATTAGTTGGAGTGAAGAGTTCAGCATTAAACTCGAGGCCCGTGTGCTAGATTGGGCCCAGCAATTCATTTTCTATGGCCCACCAGGGTAAAATGCGGCAACATGGGTTTTCGTTAAAATACCCCAAATTGCAAATTGGACTTACGTTTAATCATGTTAAAATATTGCAAGCATTTTGTTGTTTTCAATTGAAAAGTAGTCAAGCAAACCAGTTTTTTTTCAATTACTAGCTCATGATTTCAAAACTAGCTATTTATTAGTGATGGGTAAGTAAAGTTTCATGAAGCACTTGTGATTTTTTTCTCCTCTAGCTAGCACTCTTGGTTTAAAGATGCAGTGGATTGAAAATACATTTATTTTACACTCACCTTCGTATTTAAATCAAGAGCACCATTTGCAATAGTCAAAAACTATCATGAGTGATTCATGAAGCTTCGTTTTGCCATCACTACTATTTATTCATCAGGTGTTGTGGATGTATCTAATAATGTTGACCAAAAAATATACCAATAACTGAAATGTTTTTTTTTATTACTGGCTTGTGATTTCAAAACTAGCTATTTATTAGTGATGGCAAGTAAAGCTTCATGAAGCACTTGTGTTTTTGGCTTCTCTGGATGGCTCTTCTGGTTAAAAGATGCAGTGAATTGAAAATGCATTTCCTTTGCACTAACCTTCATCTTTAAAGGACAATCGACGCCTCTGGACAAATTGTGTCCATAATTTGTAAAATTGCTTCAAATGACATCTACTGAGCGTATTTTACAAAGATTCCATCGCATATAGGTATATTTTACGTTTTAAGACTCGCACTGAATATTCAGGAAGTCTTGTTTTTGAGTTGGTGACTAGTCCTCACGTCACGTCACCGAAGGAACGCCCCTGACCGAAAAAAGGACATATTGTAGCCATCACGTCAATGCATTTTGCTGTACTTTGTTTGGTCTGAAAACTTTGTGTAGCACCAAAAAGAGGCAGAAGATGGCGACAAAGCTCCGCGTAAGGAATTAATCAGCCCCTTTCGCCATCTTCTGCCTCTTTTTGGTGCTACATTTCCCGCCCCCAGATACCTCAAAATGGCACGGAATGAATTATTTAATCGATTGCAAACATGTATGCTTTCCTCTTCAGAACTATTTGAATCATATTCATAACTGGATGAGTAACAAGAAAGCATATTATCCGAATCTGAAGCCATTGTTTTGATTCTCGAACAAGGCAAGACGTCTTGGGGTGACACCACGATCAAGTGGGCGGGACCATCTGAAACTGGCCACTTCCGGTTTCAATTTTTTGCAGTTTCAGCACACTTTGTCATTTTTATTGGTGTTTTGCATTTGATTAAAAATATCATACTTCGTGTTTTGGGGATTTTAGATGCTATAAAACGTTTTTATGATGTCAATTAGGAAGCAAAAAAGTGATGTTGGTTGTAGAGCACCATCTGGAGGATTAAAAAAACATCACAAGCGCCTCATGAAGCTTCGTCTTCCCATCACTACTATTTATTCACCATGTGTTGTGGATGTATGTGATAATGTTGACAAAAAAAAATATTAATAACAACAGAAATGTTTTTTTTTTAATTTTCAGACAGGATTTTTGAATTTCAGCAGCTGGCAATTTTAGACTGGCCAAGTCACACTACATTCACCAAATTGTTCTTGTCACTGACATCATAGAATATTCAGTCGCTGAAAAGTATAAATAAATATGCGCAAACCTGCTAAATTTGAATAAGGATGAAAAAAATACAATAAAATAGCAGATGTGCCGTTTTGCTTTCTCCTCCATCGTTGGATTGTGTTCGATTTTTTTTTTTCAGGTAGCGCCAGTAAAAAAGATACTCGGGATTTCGCTCTGTGGAAGCGATCCAAACCTCAAGAACCTCACTGGGAATCTCCTTGGGGTCCCGGAAGGCCGGGTTGGCATATCGAGTGTTCCACCGTCGCAAGGTTTGTGGCCGTGACGCCGCTCTGCACATTTTGTTGCCTCTGTGATACGTTAACTTGGCCTCTGCGATGGGTTCAGCTCCGTCTTTGGGAGTCAGCTGGACATCCACTCTGGCGGCGTGGATCTGGCCTTCCCTCACCATGAAAACGAGGTGGCGCAGAGCGAAGCCTATCATCGATGCGAGCAATGGGCCAACTACTTTCTCCACTCAGGTTGGCTGTGAACCGAATGCAAACAAAAGACTGGAGCGAGATTTTGGCAAAATGCTAAATATGAAACGCCACCCAAAAAATCATTTTCTAATTTGCGTCTTTAGGACATTTACACCTCAAAGGCAGCACAGAGAAAATGTCCAAATCCTTGAAGAACTACATCACAATTAAGGTAGGTAAGCGTTCAACAGCAAGAATTGGAAGTTCCCTCTAACGTCGTGAGAAATATTGTCACAATCCCAAAAAAACAACTTTGGACTTAAAGGACAACCGACGTCTCCGGACAAGTTGTGTCCATAATTTGTAAAATGGCTTCAAATGACTTCTACTGAGCGTATTTTACAAAGATTCCACCGCATATAGCTATATTTTACGTTTTAAGACTCACGCTGAATATTCACGAAGTCTTGTTTTTGAGTTGGTGACAGTCCGTACGTGACGTCACTAAAGGAACGCCCCCTACCGAAAAAAAGACACATTGTAGCAGTCCTTCCATCACATTGACGTGATGGAAGGACCGCTACAATGTGTGTATTTTACGGTCAAAGGGCAGTCCTTTAGTGACGTCACGTACGGACTCGTCACCAACTGAAAAACACGACGTTGGTTGTCCTTGAAGTTTTTTTTTTTTTTTTTTTTCCCTTCGACGCCTCATCAGGACTTCCTGCAGTCTCACTCCGCCAACGAGTTTCGTATGTTCTGCCTTCTGACCAAATACAGATCAGGTAGGGATGGTTTTATAAAAAAATCCAGTTATCCATTTTTGGTAAACTAGTGAACGCTAAGGCACGATTCGCTTGAGCGGTATCGCTAAAAGCAAAACAACCAACTCCCCAATGTCTAGTTTAATCTGCTATTTTATTACAGTAAAGTCTCGTTATATCGATATCGGATATATCGATAGTCCCGGTTATATCGATACTATTTCTATGCACGCACGGAGAAAATTACATGCAAACAGGGTCGGATATATCGATAGTCCCGGTTATATCGATATTTTTTCGGACTCCCTTGAATATCGATATAACGAGACTTTACTGTATTTATCATTTTACTTATGGTTTTATTGTTGTGTGCTTTGTTTTTATTGTAAAGTGTCCTTGGGTGTTTTGAAAGGCGCTTGAAATTAAATGTATTATTATTATTATTATATTCGGGCTAATACGGTAACATTTTCCCTCAATTTTCCAGAGGACTTTTAATGAAAATTTGAAGAATCCCATAAAAATCCAGAGGACTTTCATCCTTGAATTTTAGTTTTGCAACGATACAGGGGATTGCTGTAGGATTAATGCTTTCCAATTGTGAATTGGGTGCTAAATGATTGACCTGTGGCGTTTGCAGCTATCGATTACAGCGACAGCAGCATGTCGGAGGCTCGGGGCTCCCTGGCAAGCATCTCCACATTCTACAATGATGCTCAGGCCTACGTTAAGGGTCAGCTGCAGTGTTTGCCGGTGCAAGACGGGCTCCTCTGGGAGAGGTTTGATTCCCCCCACTTGTAGTTATTTTTACTTTACGGAAGAACTTTTTAACCCCAAAGTGCTCATGAATGCCGTGACATGATTCGCCCTCTCCCCATTACTCATCGCCAGATTGGCTCAGACAAAAGCAAATGTGATGACGGCTCTGGCCGATGACTTCGATACCCCGAGAGCCATGAATGCCATCATGGATTTGGTGTACCAGGGAAACTGCCAGCTGCAGCCCGTTTCCGCGGTAACAAGCTCCCCAACGCTTCATGCCTTCGCAGTTAAAAATGCGCTGATGTTCGGGCCATCGGCTTATTTGCGTGACTGTGTTGGACTAGAACGCAGGAACAAGCAGAAGTCCAGCAGTGTTTGGAGCCATGGCGGCCTATCTAAGAGACATCTTGGACGTGTTTGGTATTGAGTCATTATATGACAAGGTCAGAATGCACATGGAACGTCCACAATTCAATGACCGTATTTTCTGCACTAAAAGGCGCACTGATAAATTCCATTTTCTTAAAAGCTTACAGTACACCTTGTGTATGGATGGTCATTATGGTAATGTGTAGAACCCCAAAATGGTTCCTCGCTGGAGACATGCTGACGTTATAACTTGCTATTGGTTCGATGAACCGCTTTATTAAAAAAGTGTTTTTTTTTACAGCTCAGAAAAAAGGAGAGCTGTGTTGTTGTTAATTAAAACGCACGCTTTATTCATAGTTTTCACCAGCTCAAGAAATAAAAAAAAACAACTTGGCATTTCTTCTTTAGTTCGACTCGAGAGGCGTTCAAGACCACCTCGGAAAAACGTAAATTAACAATGACTTCAACGAAATGACAAAAATAGAAAATAATGCATAGACAGAAAATGATGCAAGGAAATCATAACACATTTTCTAAGAGAGGTTATAGAATTTCTTGGGATTTTCTCTCCTGACTATGTTTTGATGCATGATTTTCAATTTTCATTGTTTCAATGAAGTAATTGCTCTTGAGTGAACGGAAGAAGCATAGCTCTATCTAGTGGATGCACAGTAGATTGCGTTTTATAATCCAGTGCGTCCAATACTGTATAAGAAAAAAAATACAGAATAGGCCATCCTTTGAAGGTGGCCCTCGTAATCCAGTGCGCCTCTTAGTGTGGAAAATACGGTATTTCACGTAAAGCCAGAAGTGAATGATTGTCAAACTGGGCGTCTGCTGTCTGACATTCACTGCTTCAACTAACAACATGGCCACGTAGAAACAGGAGCTAAATACCTTAAACAACAACCGACGTCTCCGGACAAGTTGTGTCCATAATTTGTAAAATCACTTCAAATGACTTCTACTGAGCGTATTTTACAAAGATTCCACCGCATATTGTTATATTTTTTGGCCATTTTCAGAAAGTCCCGCCCCCAGTTCGTGACGTCACGCCAAGACATGCAGACTTGCATTGCTGAAAAATCAAAACAATGGCTTTAGATTCGGAGAATATGCTTTCTTGTTACACATCCAGTTATGAATATGATTCAAATAGTTCTGAAGCGGAAAGCATACAAGTTTGCAATCGATTAAAGAATTTTTTCCGTGTCATTTTGAGGCAAACGGGCGGGGGGGAATGTCGCACCCAAAAATGGCGACCAGCTCCTGTGAGGAATAAATCAGCCCGTTTCCACAGGCTGATAAATTCCTTCCATGGAGCTTGGACGCCCTCTTCTGGCGGCTTTTGGGTGAAAAATCTAGGTTTTCAGACAAACAGTACAGCAAAATACATTGACGTGATGAAGGACTGCTACAATGTGTCTTTTTGTCGGTCAAGGGGGGGGGGTCCTTTCATGACGTCACGTACGGACTCGTCACCAACTCAAAAACAAGACTTCCTGAATATTCAGCGCGAGTCTTAAAACGTAAAATATAGCTATATGCGGTGGAATCTTTGTAGAAGTCATTTGAAGCTATTTTACAAATTATTGACACAACTTGTCCGGAGACGTCGGTTGTCCTTTAAGATTACGTTCAGACCGCAAATGTTTTTTTTGTTTTGTTCTTTGTACGGAGGAGGCGGAGTCAACAAACCAGTCGGGAAACCTCCCGGCTGTTGTTGAGCAGCTGACTCAGTTCCGAAGCCAAGTCAGAGCGTTCGCTCTCACCCGCCAATCAACAACAACTCCCGGAAAGCTCCAAGAAGGACTTTATTCGGACCGAATTCCGCTTCTACAAGCAAGTGATCAACTGCGAAAGAACCTGGCACCTCTCGGTGTGCTTATAAAAGTGAGCATCCAAGTAATTTGCGGTCGTGCTTTGCGGAACGTGAAACTGACACGATCTCATGCTTTCAGGATCGGGGAGCCACTTCCACGTGGACGCTAACGAAAGGAGCATCGGAAATTACAGACGGGATGAAAGCGAGCGTATGAAAAATTGTCAGTGAATGAATGAATGGGAATTTGGAATTAGAGAACGAAAACTGTTTAATTGATCACACATTACTATTATTTTTTTTTTTTAGCATAGCAATGTCATTGCTCTCTTTGTCATTCGCGCAGATCACCTCAATAAAGATATATTATTTATAAAAAGATATCCTGAAAAATTCCACTGGTGATCTCACACAACTGCGATTGAGTTCATAAAATCCTGCAAAAAGATGTGAGATGACCGTCGATGGCTATCCACCGGCGATTTACAACGGCGCCCATCAGGCGGCGTTGCGGTTCTCTGGTTTCAAATTGATCAAAGAATTACTGGCCTGCGCTAAATCCGTGATGGAAATTCGACCTCTTTGTTTGATGAACTGAGCCACCGCGTCCATTTCGGCCTGAGTGATGGAGATAAACTTGCCCCTGTCATCAATGACACCTGGAAAAAGAAAAAAATGGAAGAGAGATAATGTAATGGGGATACTGTCAAAAACTGTCAATCATTGATCAGTTGCTTGATTTACCACGAATCTGAATCCGCTTAAATACAAAAATAGAAAAAAATGATCCAACCGACTGAAAAAATATCGACCGTATTTCCCGCTCTATAAAGCGCACCTTCAATCAATAGTGTACAGTGATACCTCGGTTTACGAACCCCTTGGCTTACGAAGTTTTCTGTTTAGGAACGTTAAATTTATGAAAATTTTACCCTGGCATACAAACTTTTTTTCATACACGGAGCTGCCTCAATGAGTGATGTGTCGTTCGCGAACGAGCCCGTTCTTCTCACAACAAAATGGCAGCCGACTGTTTTTGTCCTCTATTCCCCGCCCCCAGTCTTGGGTTAAAGCCACATGATTGGTCAAGAACGCATCAGTGAGGGGGGGGGGGGGGGTTAAACATTAAAGAGACAGGCAGACGACAGTGAGAGAGTTTCAACTTTGATAGTTCAAAGGTAGAGTGTAGACTGCAAGGTTAAAATATCCCATCGATCAGACTCCACAAACAACCCGCACAAGCCATCTGTACACTTGATGCAAAAAACTATCAACCCAGCTGATCAGAACACAATTCATGAGGAACTAGATAAAATTATCTCACAGGAAGCACCATCAAGGGATCATTCCTCAAGATGGTGAAAGAAGAAGGTTACGTTCCTCATCAAGTGTTTAATGCTAATGAAACCGGCCACTCCATTCCATCAAGCCATCAACAACCATCACAAAGGTAAAATAAAATGAGTATTATACAGTACAGTTTATTTCTTTAATTATAATGCCATAGCACATTTATTATACATAAAATAAGGTATATTTTGTGTAGTTTTAAGGCTTAGAAAATTAGAATGTAGAAAATTATGTTTTATGGGGACCTGGGAACGGATTATTCTCATTTTAATGGTTTGCTATGGGAAATTAATTTTTGGGATACACACTTTTCACCTTACACACTCTGTATGGGAACCAATTAAGTTCGCAAGCCAAGGTATCACTGTATTTTAAAACTTTATTATGCATTTTTAGGAGCTCAAAAATATTCCAAGGTTTGATCAGACTTGATCACAACACAATGATAAATACAATTTTCAGAGATGACCAAATTTTCTTTTATTTTCCTTAGGGTTTTTCATAGAATATTTTGGTCTTAAATATTTCAGAAATAAAATAGTTTTGGGAGACAGTAAATACAAAAACAAACAGAAAAAAAAACAGTTTTGGATTTCTAATTGTTGTGCCAAAAATGGAAAGTTATGGCGAAATTGAGAAAAAAATCCAAATGGCGAAGTAATTTAAGAGATAACTGAAATGAAACGCCATTTTATATATATTTTGGCCTTAAAAAATTTCTGAAATAAACAAATATTAAACGAACAAGACACTAAATACAAAAATAAGGTAAATACAGCAAATTTTCTATTTCTAATTGTTGTGCCAAAAAATGGAAAATGACGGAATCGAGAAAAATTTCGACCTGCCAATATAATTTTAAGAGATTACCAAAATGAAACGCCATTTTATCAATATTTTGGCCTTATTTTTTTCTGAAATTAAGAATTTTTTTGGGAGACACTATATACAAAAACAAGCAAAAAAAAAAAACGCCAAATTAGCCATTTCTAATTGTGCCAAAAATGGAAAATCAAAGCGGAATTGAGAAAAATTTCCACCTGACGAAGTCCTTTTAAGAGATTACCAAAATGGAACCGTTTTATGTATCCCAGCATGCATTTCTTCTTCTACAGAGGGAAAATGGAGTCGGTGGCTGTTGACAGTAGTTGCGAGACCCGTTGCGACTTAAAGGACAACCGACGTCACTTTTTTGTTTCTTAATTGACATCAGAAAAAGTTTTATAGCATCTAAAATACCCAAAACACGCAGTATGATATTTTTAATGAAATGCAAAACACCAATAAAAATTACAAAAAAATTGAGCTGCGAATTGGGCATTTTCAGAAAGTCCCGCCCCCAGTTTGTGACGTCACGCCAAGACGTCTTGCATTGCTGGAGAATCAAAACAATAGCTTCAGATTCGGAGAATATGCTTTCATCCAGTTATGAATATGATTCAAATAGTTCTGAAGAGCAAAGCATACATGTTTGCATGTTAGCATACATGACCGCTATAATGCGTCTTTTTTTTTCGGTCAGGGGCTTTCCTTTAGTGACATCACGCACAGGACTCGTCACCAACTCAAAAACAATACTTCCTGAATATTCAGTGCGAGTCTTAAAACGTAAAATATAGCTATATGCGGTGGAATCTTATTAAAATACGCGCAGTAGAAGTCATTTTGAAGCCATTTTACAAATTATGGACACAACTTGTCCGGATACGTCGGTTGTCCTTTAAGTGTAACAGCTTGATGAAAATAGCCGAACACAGTGTGGTTTTCCCCGTTAAAGCAAATGATTCTCTTCGACTTAGATTTTTTATTTTTATTCATATTTAACTGAGTTGCTTGTTCTGTAGCCACAAAGGCACGTAAGTCTTCTTGTGCCGGTCCCAAGCCCGGATAAATACAGAGGGTTGTGTCAGGAAGGGCATCCGATGTAAAAGCTTGGCCAAAACAACCATGCGGATCAAACCTCTAAAGATGGAGGACACTGATTTGCTGTGGCGACCCCTTGAAGGGAAAAGCCGAAAGCAAAAGAAGATCTTTTCAAGAAAATCAAGGCTTTTGGGTGCGCCTTATATACCAGAAAATTAGGTAATTTATTCGTGATGTAGCTCATTTTAGCTATACAAATTTTTCAAAGCTAACGTGTCAACGTGAGCGAAAATGACGCGTTTGACACGAACCTGTGAGGGAGCCATCGGCTAGCAAGTCCTGCAGTCTAGCAATGGCGTCTTTGGTTCTCATACCAAAATGAGAGGCCAAGTCCTCCAGTTGAACAACTTTTGTGCTCTGGTGGAGACAGAAGGCAGGGTTCATTTTTCTCTTTTTTTTTAGGGGGAGGGGGATAGGAAAAAAATATGGCGGGATGTAACATCACCTCGATGTAATCAATGAATTCTTGGAGCAGGTTGCGGGACTGAAAGGCAAAAGCAAAAATCACACCTGTTCATGATTTGAATGAGCCCTTCAAAATATTGAGGTCATATCCGAAGTGACCCGACCTGGTCTTCGGTGAGCTGCTCCTCCTCGCCTTGGTCTTCGACAACAAAGGAAGCTTTGAGTCGCAGGTACTCCTCCTCCTCTCGTTTCTCCTTCTCCTCTTTGGCCCGACGCTCATCCTCTTCCTGACGAAAGAGCCAGCAATGAACGGTTCCAATTTTGTCGTCCCGCCCTTTGTGCGGATGGGTCAGGGGAAAAGGACGTTTGTAGAAATTAAACCCCCCCCCAAAAAAACCTGTTGCTTTTCCAGGAGTCGTTCTTTCTCCTCCTCCTGTCGTCTCTCCTCATCTCTCAGCTCCTGCATCCTCTTCCTTTCTTCACGCTCTTCGAGCTCTGCCTGAAAGTAGAGTTATTAAAAACAAAAAAAATCCAATTTACGAGCTGATTTGTGATCCGTCCCAGAATCTTGATCCGCTAAAGTTCTCTGGAGTACCGCTCGTGTTTATTTTTTATTGAGACCAAAACATGTGGCAATTGGTATGCTTCAATGCTTTATGAGGCTTCCTTTCCTTTCCCACTACACAAAACAAATTCAGTGGAACTCTAAACGTCAATCAATTTTTGTACAAAATGGCAGACCGTATGCGGAACTCTGCTTTGTAAACACCTGGCAGTGAATTACTGAAAAAATACAAAGCAGCATAAAAATATACACATGTGGCCAAGACTCTCTGAAACGACCCAGGCTAAACTGAACAAACAAAGCAAATAAGTTCAACTGACGCCGAATGCTGGGGTTTTTCTGTTGACATGTGCCATTACCTCACAAATATCCATCTAACTATCAATCTTCATCAGAAAAACCCACCATCCCATAAACCAAGGGTGTCAAAGTCATTTGTTGCCACGGGCCACATTGTAGTTAGGGTTTCCTCTCGGGGCCATTATAAATTTGGGGGAGCCAAATGTTTACACCCCTCCACATATTATATACAAACCGCACAATAAATTAATGAATAACTAGTTTTCAAATTTGAAGTAAAAAATAATGACTCATATTGGGGTTTTTACATTGAACAATTTGAAATTTTGGTTCAAAATTTAGCAAGCATCATGTAACTTGACATGCTTGTTTTACTTTCACGGGCCGAATAAAATGATGTGGCGGGCCAGATTTGGCCCCCGGGCCTTGACTTTGACACCTATGCAGTAAATGAAACATTTTTCAGCACGTAGGTCAGAATGCATTCCACAGTTAAAAAAAAACACTAACAGGTGAATGGTGTTTTCAGCCTCCTACCTCTCGCTGGGCTTTCTTGGCCTGCTTCTCTTCGAGCTTTCTTTGCTTTTTGGCTCCAATTTTTGCAGTTGGCTGGAAGCTCTGCTCCTCTGTTTCATCGTCATCTTCTTCCCCCTGTTGTTGCTGCTGCTGCTGCACTCGTTCTTCTTCTGTAAATCAACATTTCCCCCTTTTTATTTGATTAACATTTGTGTACATTTTCCCTGATTCCCCAGATAATAAAATGGATACTTTTAAGTGAAAAATGTTTAAATTACAACAACAAACCAGTGAGCTCAAATATCTGTTTACCAAGCTCCAATGCCTCTCTCTGTGATCTTCTGTTGGCCAAGGCCCCTGCAAGATTTCTCCTCCTCCGAGGCATGCCTGCTCCTCGCTCCTCCATGACAGCTCGTTGACGGACACCCGCCACTCGAGCAACAGCTTCCTCATGCTGTTCTCTATCAGCTGTGCGGGTTGAGACATGACGATATAAGTTTAAAAAATATAATAATAACCTTAATTGTTCTCATATGATGGTGAAAGAGATTTAAATCAAACTAAAATAGATACATTGAGGAAAACAGGTTAAATAAAATGCTCAAAGGTATAAACACTACTTTGTTGCAAGGTTGTCGCATAAAAAAATTATAATGTGAATAAAGACGTGCAATGTGGGGGGGGGGGCTGAATGGGAATTATTTGTGCTGATAGCAACAAAAATGATTCATAGTAAACAAGGTCTATCTGGTCACAGCCAATAAAAGGCAATACATTTCTGTTTTTAACAAATTATTTCTCCTACAGTTAAGAAAAAAAACATGAATAAGTGAGGTGTTTTGATATCATAAAAGTAGCTCCAAGTTATTTTTTTTACAATTTTTACTTTGGTATACTTCAGTGTAGGGCAAAAAAAAACGAGGGTGTCAAACTAAGTTTTTCTGCGGGCCACATTGTAGTTACAGTTTTCTCTCGAGGGCCGTTATGAATTTGGGGAAACCATTATAATGTTTCATCTCCTCCACATATTACATACAGAACACAAAACAACATAATGATTAACTCAGTTTTCAAATCTGAAGTCAAGAATAATGACTTTTATTGTGATGTACATATGACAAGCACCATGGAATTCCACAAGTTTGATTTGCTTGAGCGGGCCGAATAAAATGATGTGGCGGGCCGCATTCGGCCCCCGGGCCTTGACTTTGACACAGTCTATGTACCATGATGAAGTTGACACGATAACCTACACGAGCCTCTGTAATTTTAGTTCAGTACTGGGTCTACATGCTGTTGACGTTGTTTTGCTGCTAACATGGCTTCCAAACTAGGCGTAGGTCGTTGTGTGACCGATTAAAATACAGAGTAAAACACAATCACGCCGACGTCAGTTTAGGGGACGTAGAAGGTATAGCTCGTGCTGAGTTTGGCTACGTTAGCTCGTCGGCTAGCTCCGGCTTACCTTGCTGCGTCCTTTTCCGCAACTTCACTGCAAACAGCAGCAGCACAGCGAGGATAGCAGTGGCTAGCAGATACAACACGATATCCATGACCGTTCCACACACACGTTTCACGTGTTGTAAACTTGTTTTGACAAATGTATGTGCACGACAGTCTACATGAGGCTTTTGATACGTCAACAAATGACAGATTTCTTCTTCGCTTTCCTTTTTCCTGCTGCTCATTTAGCCCATCGGAGCTCGTGACTACCCCTATCACTTTAGAAGAACAGTTTGTCAATACAATACTGTATGTATACAATCTAATTCAATAAATATAATACAATACATATTGATTGATATACCGCTTTAACAGCAGCGGAAGCGCTAACAAAGCGCTTAACACGGACAACTATCATATACAGGAAATAAAGCAGTCACAAAAATAGTAGAAAGCACCAGGAAATAAAACTAAGATGAAGTCTGAATCATGCTGAGTTAAATGGATTTATGAATGATATGTATTTATTTTCAGTTTCACCAATCCATTTTATAATCCACATATACTCACAAGAATCGAAAGCATGGTGGACACATTATTATTTTATTTTTTTTCAGTATACGGGGACCCCGTATTCCCTCGAAGCGGGTTGCCAGTCAATCGCAGGGCCCACATAGAAAAACAAAAGCATCTCTAAACACGATATACTGTTTTGGTTAAATATGATTAGATTTGAAAGTTGAATGGAATAAAATTATTCACAATTTCATTCTTTCACTGTGAAATTGATTATGACTTAAAATGCCACAAATTATTGAAAAAATGTGTCATTCTTTGCACTCACACGGTGCAATTGACTGACTTGCCATCAAACAAACACATATTTTCCAAGAGAAAATATCTCATTAAAATAAAATGATTAACCAAATGTTCCTTGTGTTTTAGTCTAAATTCACACATTTGCATGGACTTGTAAATGTTTTCTTCATCATGATGTTTGGGGGAGCTCCCTTCCCTTCTCATACAATGGACTATTCCATTTTGTTTCTGTGCGTAATGCAGATTTAATTCAGAAAGAGGTTTCCAAAAAAATATGTGCTGGATTATTTTTCAATACCAGGGGGAAACATGAAGCAGTTAATCTATTGTAATGTTTGAAGGCACGATCTGCTTTTCAAGGACTTCTAATGATAAATGATATACTGTTCATTCACCATGTAACAGCCACGTTATCTCCACTGTCATCCCCCTGATGATCCTCGGCATACACAATCCATACTGTAAATAAACTTGTTTTGGAAACATCCACCAGGGCATGCAATTGCCATCATACAAGGGGCTAACTTTATGATATTAGTGTGCTCGAATGTTTCAGAATAAAGTCGAACGAATCAAACAGCCACACACTGTCAATAAATAGAAGTATTGTGTTGTAACTTTATGATATTAGTGTGCTCGAATGTTTCAGAATAAAGTCGAACGGATCAAACAGCCACACACTGTCAATAAATAGAAGTATTGTGTTGTATTTCATTATAATTGTAATTGTAATTGGGACTACCATTTTGGCACACACTTCTGAAAAAGAAAGTTAAAGGACAACCGACTTCACTTTTTTGTTTCCTAACTGACATCGTAAAAGCGTTTTATAGCATCTAAAATACCCAAAACATGCAGTATGATATTTTTATTCAAATGCAAAACACCAATAAAAATTACTTAAAGTGTCCAAAATCTGCAAAAAATTGACTTGAGAATTGGGCATTTTCAGAAAGTCCCGCCCAAGTTCGTGACGTCACACCAAGACGTCTTGGATTGCTAGAGAATCAAAACAATAGCTTCAGATTCGGAGAATATGCTTTATTGTTACACATTCAGTTATGAATATGATTCAAATACAGTAAAGTCTCGTTATATCGATATCGGATATATCGATAGTCCCGGTTATATCGATACTATTTCTATGCACGCACGGAGAAAATTACATGCAAACAGGGTCGGATATATCGATAGTCCCGGTTACATCGATATTTTTTCGGACTCCCCTGAATATCGATATAACGAGACTTTACTGTAGTTCTGAAGAAGAAAGCATACATGTTTGCAATCGATTACAGAATTTATTCCGTGCCGTTTTGAGGCAACATTGGGGGTAAATGTCTCACCCAAAAAGAAGCAGAAGAAAATAGCGACCTCTTGGAGACATGACAGTGCATTGCGTTTCCACAGGCTGATAAATTCCTTATATGGAGCTTGGACGCCCTCTTTTGGCGCAACACGAGGTTTCCAGACCAAACAAGCATTGGCGTGATGGAAGGACTGCTACAATGTGTCCTTTTTTTTTCGGTCAGGGGCGTTCCTTCAGTGACGTCACGTGCGGACTCGTCACCAACTCAAAAACAAGACTTGCGGAATATTCAGCACGAATCTTAAAACGTAAAACATAGCTATATGCGGTGGAATCTTTGTAAAATATGCTCAGTAGAAGTCATTTGAAGCCATTTTACAAATTATGGACACAACTTGTCCGGCCGGAGACGTCGGTTGTCCTTTAAGGAATTATACGCTCATGCTAATTAATGGCACAAATGATGTAGTATGTAGGGGCGGGCGACCTGGTGCCCTTGCACTGATTTTACGACCGACTAAGAACATTTTGTGCACATTTTAAAAATCATTTCAAGTCCAATTCTGAGGAAGAGAGAAAGTGAAAGAAGTCGATAATCACTTAATACCCAACCACAGGAGAAAGAAGCTCCTTTAGGTAACACAATAGTTTTCCATCATTGGTGACATCAGGAGGACACAGTCCGATTGTGAAGAAAACAAAACTCCCTGCTATGCCTACACTCACTTTCTCTTTGTATCTCGCAGTACATTCTGTCTAGTACTGTATGTGCAATTATTTTGTTGCCACTGATAGCACATTTCGCAAAATATGCTGACAAAAAGTGGTGTGCCTGTGTGTGTATGGGAGGAGGGGAGGCTTGTAACAATGAGCCAGCAAAAAAAAAAAAAACGAGTTCAGTTCAAGGATATTCCCCTGAAGGACGTAGCACTTGCCGCAGCGTCTCTATTTCCTGGTTCACTACTCAGGTGATCCTCAGGGAAGAGGAGGAGTTTGTTGCGAGAGAGAGGTGGGGGTGGGGGGGTACTGTATTGTAATTGCAAAGAGGAAACTGCATTATTGTAGTCACGTGGGAACATGACCGATGTCTGCCGCAGAGGTTATTGAGCGCTTACGACCTCATCAAAAAACAATTGCGGGTGGGGCAATGAGGACAAGGTCAAGTAGATGGAAGCAGGAAGTCGTCACGGGCAAGAAGGGGGCTGGACACCAAGGCAAGACAGGAAATGGTGCAGAGCTTAGAAAAAAAATTGACTGGCTGACTGCTGCTTTCTGTGATGATGGCCGCCATGATGGTTTGAAGGACGGGTGAATGAGATCCTTAAAAAAAAAAAAAAAAACACGCACACCCATACGCATTGTTTTCACATTCCGCGGTTGGCTCATGATCCGTATCCTCGATACAAATGTCACAATTGAACCATTTGACTGTCACAATGACAAATGGGATTATACTTTCTTGATGAAGTCGGAGACACATATTTGATTTACAGCATAATATTCCCGCACCAGTCAAACAATCTGTTAATGGTTGTGTGATTTATATTGCGGCGGTCACAGGGGGCGAGCTATCTGACCTTGAGGAACAAGGGCATTGGGCCTCCATTGTCCCTCGGTTTACCTTTTTGGAGACGTTTTTGTTTGGTCTTGTTGCTACCATAGAGCAAGAAATAAAAAAATAGGGTTAAGAAACATTTTAGGGGGGCTCATTGACGTACAAGACAGCTTTTTCATTTAACAATCTTGCATCAAGGAAAATCAAAGGTGGCATTTCCTCTCCCACTACACAGAACACATTCAGTGGAACTCCAAACTGTCACGATTTGCTCGGTGGTGATGGCGGGTGCGGATCCCAAAAAGCAGGCAGGAGTGAGTAGGAGGTTGTTTGACAAATTGTATTAAAATAAAGGTCTGCAGGAACAAAATGTAAAACATCAAAATCATCTGAACGGAAAAAAGTATCAAAAGAAAACCAAGTGTAAAAGTCCGCCAAGGTTAAACAAACACATGCACAGCATACAATGCATGCAATTGCATACAAAGCATGCAACAAACAATGAACCGACACCGGATGGTCGTGCCGGGAGTCCTTTTAAGTGTCACTGATTAAAACGACCAGCACCTACAAGGCTGCAGGCAGGGCTGACGTCGCTACCCGTTGGTCGCCAATCCGAACGTGGCAGTCCGCCACTGACCGGGACGACCACCACCTGTGCAGGTGCAGGCGGGGCCGACAGCGCCACCCGTTGGTCGCCAACCAGATCATGACACAAACGTCAATCAATTTTTTTAATGGCTGACTGTATGGGGAACTCTGCCCTGAAAACATCTGGAAGTGAATTACTGGAAATATACTAAGCAGAGCAAAAATATACACACGTGGCGAAGACTCTCTGAAACGACCCAGGCTAAATTGAACAAACAAAGCCAATAAGTTCAACTGACGGCAATTGCTAGTTTCCTATTAGCTGGGGTTTTGCTGTTGACATGTGCCATTACATCACAAACATCCATCCATCTAATTATCTATCTATGGCAATCTATCTGTGTCAAAAACATTTTTTGCCGCGGGCCACACTGTAGTTACGGTTTCCTCTCGGGGGACAATTTGGGGGAACCATTATAATCTTTCATCTCCTGCGCATATTACATACAGAACGCACAACAAATTAATGAATACCTACTTTTCAAATCTGGAGTCAAGAATAATGACTGTTATTGTGGTTTTTATCAGACAATTTGACATTTTGGTTCAAACTTTAGCAAGCATCATGGTACTTGACATGCTTGATTTGCTTTTGCAGGCCGAATAAAATGATGTGGCTGGCCTTGACACCTGTGCTGTCAATGATATTCTTTAAATCTCTTGGAAATTTGACATACCACCCAGAGGAGTCTTATGAACAACCATTCCAAATTTGAATGATTAAAAAACTCTCCCAATGTATAAAATGTGGCTTTGTAGTCATGAAAAATCACATTAATGTAGTTCGTTAGCATATAGCTATATTTTACCTTTTAAGACTCACGCTGAACATTCAGGAAGTCTTGTTTTAGAGTTGGTGACGAGTCCGTACGTGACGTCATGAAAGGAACGCCCCTGACCGAAAAAAGACGCATTGTAGCGGCCCTTCCATCACGCCAATGTATTTTGCTGTACTTGTTTGGTCTGGGCACCTCGTGTTGCACCCAAATGCCGCCAGAAGAGGGCGTCCAAGCTCCATATAAGGAATTTATCAGCCTGTGGAAACGGAGGTGGCCACAGCAGTTCGCCATTTTGTGCCTCTTTTTCGGTGAGACAATGTTGCCTCATAATGGCACGGAATAAATTCTTTAATCGATTACAAACATGTATGCTTTCCTCTTCAGAACTATTTGAATCATATTCATAACTGGATGTGTAACAAGAAAGCATATTCTCCGAATCTGAAGCCATTGTTTTGATTCTCCAGCAATGCAAGACGTCTTGGTGTGACGTCACGAACTGGGGGCGGGACTTTCTGAAAATGCCCAATTCGCAGCTCAATTTTTTGCAGATTTTGGACACTTTCAGTCACTTTTATTGGTGTTTTGCATTTGACTAAAAATATCATACTGCGTGTTTTGGGTATTTTAGATGCTATAAAACGCTTTTCTGATGTCAGTTAAGTAACAAAAAAGTGACGTCGGTTGTCCTTTAAGTTTCCTATGGGTGCAATTGAATCTCCCTCTGCGATATCCTAGCCGTGAAATAAAGCCGCTAACCACCAGGTAGTGCAAGCTAAGAGGCTCTTGGCCCGCTGTCAAAAAGCGGGATCGTCGCCTTGCTTGGGAATTTAAACAACACAGAGACGTGTCATAAATAAAATAAACTTTACTAAAAGAAATGAACCTTGTAATCACTCGCAATCGATAGTGAATAAAGGATAATACGTTTTATACACTGTACAGTCGTGGCTGTACATATCAGAGATCTAAGTATGTCACATGACGCCATTTTAGCCACACCTTAAAAGAAAATCAGATAATCTGAACTGGTGGAAACTCTACATCACAGGTGTCAAAGTCAAGGCTCGGGGACCAAATCTGGCCCACCACATAATTTTTTGGGGCCCGCGAAAGCAAATAAAACGAGTGAAATTCCGTGAAGCTTGGCAAATTGTCGTATGTAAACTACAATTATTTTTGTCTTCAGATTTGAAAACTAGTTATTCGTTACTTTGTTTTGCGCTCTGTATGTAATATGTGGAGGGGATTAAATATTCTATTGGCTTCCCCAAATTCATACCGGGCGCCGAGAGGAAACCTTAACTACAATGTGACCCGCGGCAAAAAATGAGTTGGACACCTTTGCTTTACATCCTCAAAATTCAGTGTAATTGTATTTTTTTCAGCATTTATCACCAAAATGTGTATTGTAATACAGTAAAGTCTCGTTATATCGATATTCAAGGGAGTCCGAAAAAATATCGATATAACCGGGACTATCGATATATCCGACCCTGTTTGCATGTAATTTTCTCCGTGCGTGCATAGAAATAGTATCGATATAACCGGGACTATCGATATATCCGATATCGATATAACGAGACTTTACTGTATTTAGAAACAAATCTCTGAAAGGACCGGACCGGGTCTGTGGCGCAAAAATCCCACTAGTTGCGACAATACTGCCAACCATCCGTGTACTCCTAAAATGCTGAACTGTTTCCTTGATAAGGTTGTTTCCTCTTTATTTCAAAGTTTCATCACTTCTGCTACAACGGCGACACTCAAAACGTGTCCAATTTAGAAGCGCTGGAGTATACTTGACTCCGGTGGCTCGGCTCAACTATCTCTCTCAAATATTAACCATCGCATGAATTATTGGAAGGATTGAGACCTAAACTTTGGACTGGTGTAAGCGGCAGCTAAATGTGAGTGAGATGTGGATTAATTTGTAACCAAAAGTTTCGCAAGAGTGTCCGTTTCAACCTCAGCAGCGTGGGCCCGTCGAGATTGAAGGAGTTCTGCTAGCTTGCGAGCACTTCCAACACGGAAGGAAGAAGGATGAATGTTTAATGCGGCCGCTCTTTATTCAGTGAAGTCGTTCATCGGAACAAGTCAAGCAACTTTTAAGTTGGATTGGTTGTTTAAATCTAAAAAGTGGAAATTTTGATTGAAAACATTTCTTAAAATTAGCTTAAAAGTGTTTTGGCATTATTTATCTTCTGTTTGCTTTTTTTGTCACAATTTAAGTCATTTTACTACACTCATACTACTACTCCTTCCAATATGTACAGTACTATTGGATTTGTATTTCTTTTCCTGACCAATCAGATTTCAAAATCACACCTACTGTTTGACATAACGTAAACTGTAGCGGTAAGGGAACGATCATATAAAAACAGATTTAAAATTCACCTCACACGGACAATTATTAATAATGTCGGCATTTTTTCCGATCTGGACGTGGGGACACATAATCATCAATTCATCCATTTATATATTTTCATTTGTTTTTGTTTGCCCTCATGAAGCGTCACAGGTTGGATTGGAGTTTTCACCCTGAAGGACAGTCATGCTACTGGTCGCCAGTCATTAAGTCTTTAATGTAATGTAATGTAATGTAATGTAATGTATTGTATTTTAATCTGTTGATTTATTTATCCATTCATTCATTCATTCCCTTATGCGTGTATGTACAGTGTGTATGTACAGTGTGTATGTATGTATGTATGTATGTATGTATGTATGTATGTATGTATGTATGTATGTATGTATGTATGTATGTATGCATTCATGCATTCATTCTTTCTTTCTATCTTTCTTTCTTATTATTTGTTTATGTGTTTATTTATTTGTTTTTTTTTATTCCTTTATTTGTTTATATTTATTTGTTTAATTATTTATTATTGTTTTTTTTGGGTCTATTGTTGTAAATGTAATCCGCAGACAAGGTGGTGCAGAGGCTAATTTTCATATGCAAAATGACGCTTTTTTGCCATTTTTGGCATCAAGTGAGCAAACAGGACGTCACCCCCTTTGATTGCCCGCCCTAAAAAAATAAAACTCATCATGATCACTTTTTCCCCCTCGGTGGGGCTATTTGTCAATCACAGGAAACCGCATGTTTGTTTTGAATGTTTGCCGCTTTTTTTTGTATATAAGTTTGAAGAAGTGACAAGTTGTCGGGCATTCCTTTGAAACTCTACACATTAACCAAGTTCCTTTGAGAGGGGACATTTTCGGCTTACCATAATGAACCTGTCAATAATTGACCTCTCGCATTATGTGGTGGCCTTGGCTTGCGAAAAGACAATGGACATTTTGAGATGGTATGCCATCGATATGGTCTGCCCACCAAAAAAAAAAAAAAAAAACAATGTTATAAATGTTACTATTGGACAAACAGGTTCTGTTACACACCTCCAGAGTGGAATCGGATCAAATCAAAAGTATCAGTTGATGGTAAATGAAGCTTTTTGAGCACCTTGAAATTTGCGTACATTCACACGGATGGCAAGAACGGGAGGTCTCTGGTAAAAAGCAATCAATTAGCATCACATAATCCACCTTTTTGAATTTTATCCCTGATACAAGTTTGTGATATTGGATTGGATTGGCCTTTATTACTCTTGTAGTGGAGAAATTTACATATACAGTAAAGTCTCGTTATATCGATATCGGATATATCGATAGTCCCGGTTATATCGATACTATTTATATGCACGCACGGAGAAAATTACATGCAAACAGGGTCGGATATATCGATAGTCCGGTTATATCGATATTTTTTCGGACTCCCTTGAATATCGCTATAACGAGACTTTACTGTACTTATGAAAGTAAGAGGAAAGGAAAGAAAGAAGTAGAAAAATTAATACAGGGGCTACTGTAAAGACAGCCACTCTCGTGGTGCCATCTTGGAGTTAAAAAAAAAAAAAAAAAAAAAAAAAACTAAACAACAAACAATGTGACACAACACAAAAGACACAGACAGTCATTCAATCTTAAGCAGATACAATTACAGTAAAACACAAATTTACAAAAATACACAATTTTTTTTACAAATTTATAAGGATTCCCGAGAGGAAACCATAACTACAATGAGGTCCGAAGCAAAAAAAACAACATGTTTTTGTAATTTCATATACAGTAGAGCGCACAACAAATTAATGAATAACTACTTTTCAAATCTGAAGTCAAGAATAATTACTGTTATTGTGGTTTTTATAAGACAATTTGACATTTTGGATTCAAATTTTGGTTCAGACTTAAAGGACAACCGACACCATTTTTTTGTTTCCTAGCATGTAAAATACCCAACACACGCAGGCTGATATTTTCAGTCAAATGAAAAACACCAATAAAAATGACTTAAAGCAGGGGTGTCAAAGTAATTTTTTGCCGCGGGCCACATTGTAGTTATGGTTTCCTCTCGAGGGCCGTTATGAATTTGGGGAACCCATTAGAATGTTTAAATCCCTTCAAATATTACATATAGAGCACACAGCAAATTAATGGATAACTCGTTTTAACATCTGAAGTCAAGAATAATGACTTTTATTGTGGTTGACATCCAAAAATATGAAATTTTGGCTCAGATTTTAGCAATCATCATGGAATTTAACAAGTTTGATGTGCTTTCGCAGGCCGAAAAAAATGATGTGGCGGGCCGGATTTGGCCCGCGGGCCTTGAATTTGACACCTGCGACTTAAAGTGTCCCGAAACTACTTCAAAATTACCTCAGAAAGTTTCAGTTTACGTTTTGGACTTCCTGATACGTTATATCCTGCCTTCCTTTACATGATGTCACATCCTATTATGTTCCGTCTTATAAATGCTCACCCAGCGGTCTTTCGCGCTCTTCCTCCTTCCTCTTTCCTCTTTTCTTTCTGTCCCTCTTCTGTGTCTCTTTTCTTTCTGCTGTCTACAAGATTAAACTAACTTATTCTGTTCAACACCTTGCTTCCTGCTGATTTAACCATCCTCTGCTATCAACACCCTGAGAAGCCATGAACCAGGAACGAACGATCACTTTCAACTCATTAGTACCGCCTCCTTGTTCGTGACGTCACGCCAAGACGTCTTGCCCTGCTCGAGAATCAAAACAATGGGAGAATATGCTTTCTTGATATCATCCAGTTATGAATATGATTCAAATAGTTCTGAAGTGGAAAGCATAAATGTTTGCAATCGATTAAAGAAGTCCTTCCGTGTCATTTTGATGCGTCTGGACTCCAATGTGGCATCCCAGAAAATGCACAAGATGGTGCCCAAGCTCCGTTGGAAATGGGCTGATTTGTCTGCTGGGAATTTGTGTCAACTAGTATCAAATAGTCGTCTTGGTGCAACACACAACGATTCACCATCGCATTATTTATGTGTTTTCCTTCTAATTTCGCCATCAACACAACCGTTTTAGGACCAAACAAAGTACCCAAAATGCATTGTGTGTCGCTTTCTCGGTCAGTGACGATACCTACTGTGACATCACGGTAGGTATCGTCACCAACTCAAAAACAAGACTTCCTGAATATTCAGCGCGGATCTTAAAACGTAAAATATAGCTATATGCGGTGGAATCTTTGTAAAATACGCTCAGTAGAAGTCATTTGAAGTAATTTTACAAATTATGGACACAACTTGTCCGTAGGCGTCTGTTGTCCTTTAAGGAAGCATCATAGAATGTCAGTGAAATACACATACAGTAAAGTCTCATTATATCGATATTCAAGGGAGTCCGAAAAAATATCGATATAACCGGGACTATCGATATATCCGACCCTGTTTGCATGTAATTTTCTCTGTGCGTGCATAGAAATAGTATCGATATAACCGGGACTATCGATATATCCGATATCGATATAACGAGACTTTACTGTATATGAAGAAATTTCCTACTTCATCTCTGAAATCATTCAGAGGTTTACTAAATTATGCCACTTTCAGTAGAACTCATTGCTTTATCTACTGTACAAAAAACAGACAGTGACATTGTTTAATTAGGATGCCTTTGTGCACCATTCTGCACGCAGGCATGTGTGACGTGATTCCATTCACCAGACCCACAACACCCAAAGCACCCGCTGAGGCACAAACCCTCACACAATGCATGTTTATTATGAACACAAGCAGAGAAAAGCTGGTAGTTGGCCGCTTATCACTGCTGGTTCCATTGACTTTCGATTTTTTTTCCCAGTTTTCCTCCTCAAGAACAACCAACAGGGAAGGGTGGAAATGATTACATTTCCTTTGTATGAAAAAAACTCAAATATATACAAAAGTATTTAAAGTTGTATTAGTTTTGTCCATGTCCATCTAATAATAATAATACATTTCTAGTTGTCCAGCGTGCCTTATTTTGAAGGGCAAAGGGGACATGGAGTCAAGGTGATTGGAATGATGTCTGGTTGGTTGGCAAACGCCCTCTCGAAATGTTTGGTGTTGTCATGAAATTTGCAGCGACAAGCCAGAAGAAATAAAAACTTCTTGCCTCATAGCGCCAATGTTTTTTTCTTTTGCAACCGTGCTCACAAGTTACGTTATGAGCTATGAGTAAGCAAGTGATTTTAATAGCGCTACTTGCCATGTCAAGAGTTAGTTAGTTAGTTAGTTAGTTAGTTAGTTAGTTAGTTAGTTAGTTAGTTAGTTTTTTTAGATTTGTTTTCGGTTGATGTGTTGGTTTATCGATTTTCTGCTTTATTTATATTTTATTTCTCTGATTAATTATTTATGTATGTTTATTTTTGCATGTTTATTTATTTGTTGATGTGTTGGTTTATCGATTTTCTGCTTATTTATTTATTTATTTCTGTTTATTTTTCCATGTTTATTTATTTGTTTATTATGTGTTGGTTTATCAATTTGTGTTTGTTCATTTTATTTGATTTTGTTTATTTTATTTTATGTATGTATTTATCCATTGTATTTATTTATAAGTGTATTTATTTAGCTATTTATTCATTATTTTGGTACATTTAACTATTTGTTTATGTGTTTGCTTATCAATGTTTTTACTTGTGTTTGTTTATTTCTTTATTTATTGATTGGTTTATTATTTACTTAGTTATTTATTCATGTATTTAGTTATTTTTGTATGTTTATTTATTTGTTGATGTGTTAGTTTATCAATTGTTGTTTGTTTTTTATTTATTTATTTATCCATTTATTTATTTAGTTAGTAGTTTTTTATTTATTCGTTCGTTTATTATTTTTGTACATTTAACTATTTGTTGATGTGTTTCTTTATCGATTTTTTGCTTGCTTGCTTGTTTGTTTATTTATTTATTTATTTACTTCATTATTTATTTATGTACGTAGGTATGTTTGTGTTTATTTATTTTTGTATGTTTATTTATTTGTTGATGTGTTGGTTTATCAATTATTATTATTATTATTTACTTATTTATGTATGTATTTGTGTATTTATTTATATGTGTGCATATTGTTCAGGTGGATAATTGATGGACCCCCAGGGGGATGGTTTGAAAATGCCGATTATAATACATATAAAACACGCAAAATTGATCACGGCACAGGGTTGTGTGCAGAGACGACACAAGTATTCTTGTCCTTGTGGTGATATTTAAAGGTCGTACCACCAGCCAGGCCACGGACTGTCCTGCGCATCCATGTTTACATTTAAACAAGCAGCCCGAGTACATTGCCGAGACATTTCACACTTACGCCCACCACCGCCCGAAATCAAATGGGTTTATATTTAGCTTGCCAGTTGAATTTAATCTTTGTCCTATTACTTGTTAAATTTTAATGTTTTCGCGCTAATAGGTTTTTACCGTTGTTGGGTCACCGGGTTCTAATGCTTCATTGGTGCAGAGGTTTACTTTATCAGTCAAAATAAAATGGATAGTTTTACTACCATATTGGAATAAATTCAACAAATGTGCAAGCAAATATATTGAATGCATTTAAAGAACCATAACAAAACAATCTTATCTCTAAATTCTACTGGATTTAATTTCAGCAACACACCAACTTCAAAATAATAATATATACAGTAAAGTCTCGTTATATCGATATTCAAGAACCAAAAAAAAACAATCGATTATCTCTGTTTGCAATTCTACTGGATAGAAATTATCATATAACACATCAAATATATAATAATAATTTATATATATTTTTTTTTCCAAGGCTGGCACGAATTGATTTTACATGCATTCATTTACAATGGGAAACGTTGCTTTGGTTGGCAACACAGTCATTTACAAAGATACAGATACCAGTACTATAATCTCAAACGGACAATATGTATCATAATCATCTGAAAAAGCCACGATATTTTATTTTTAATTCTATTGCTGGTTTCGCGTCCCGCTCCGGCCGCCCTGTGTGGAGTTTGCATGTTTTCTCCGAGGCCGCGTGGGTTTTCTCCGGGTCCTCCGGTTTCCTCCCACACTCCAAAAACATGCATGGCGGGCAGATTGGACACTCCAAATTGTCCCTAGGTGTGAGTGTGAAAGTGACTGGTTGTTTGTCTTTGTGTGCCCTGCGATTGGCTGGCAATCAATTCAGGGTGTCCCCTGCTTAGTGCCCGAAGACGGCTCGGATAGTCTCCAGCACCCTCCGCGACCCTAATGAGGAATAAGGGTGCTGGCTTTCTTTTCTTGGGGCGGGGGTGATCATCCACTCTGAACAATATGAATGTATTTCAGCCTGCCTTAAAATGATACAAAATAATGAAACATGCAAGTCCCAAATGTTCAATACAGTATTCATATAGGTTGAGTGAACATGTGCTTAATATCTGTAAAATGTTGGAACAATAAAAAAGTGAAAGTCAGAGGCCAAAAACAAAAGGACAAATCGATTTAGTAGGGACGTGAAGAAAACATTTTATTTGCCTTAGCAGCTACCAAAACGGATGTGGTAGACTTTGAATTTGACAGCCGTCATTTAAAAGTCAAGTTTCTTAGAAACCAGATATTAAATGCATCCCTTTTTTATTTAAAAAATGTACTGACTCCATAGGTTGTCAATGCGTTACAGTGAGGTCATACTTACGCACGCTTCCTCCAGCTTCCTAATTGGCTCCCGCCGCTCCGCCTCCTCGAAAAGGGAAACCGTGGGGCGATAAAAGGGGCGGGACCATTTCCAACCGGACTCTTTATATTTGGGAGCCTTCTACCAAGCCCGAGCTGGGTTGCCTCTGCTTGGGCTCGCGGTTGGTCTCCATTCCGGGAACCAAAAGACGTCTTAACGGGAAGTTAAAAAATAAAGAACCCCCTGCCCCCTAAAAAAATAAAAATTAAAAATGCCCCCGAAGACGGACGATGGCGGATGGAAGACGTTTCTGTGGAATTCGGAGAAAGGAGAGTTTCTCGGTCGTACAGGAGGCAGTTGGTGTAAGTCTGAACCGCCTCGTGCTTTATTGCCACCTGTTTGCTATCCCCCGCGTTGCGTTCACGTACCACGCGTACCGTCGTGCCGCTGTGACGTTTGAGATACAGGTAGTCGTAAATGTATTTTGAAAGCAGCAGAATGCTATTCAAACAGATAGGGAGAGCTTCGGAATTCCAATCGCTGGACGTCGACGCCCCCACCTTTTTTGAATGAACTGGCTCCCGGAGGGGTTAAAAATGCATCACAATCCAAGGTGAGTCAAGGTGATATGGCCTTACTCCATAATGGACCTGCTTGGAGAAAGGACTATCGATCCGCATCGGGTTCTTCCGATCAGATGTCAGGGTAATCTTAAACGGACAATTCCACTGATTAACTAAAGGTTCGACCTTCTCGAGTTTCTCGTGAGGCGCCAGTGCGCATGTCCTTGCAGCGCCTCTCAATGTCACAAGTACTGTGGTGTGCGGCAGAGAATGCACACAGTATGTCAAAGAGGAGGGGACTGTCTCACGTTTGACCTTCTGGACGCGTATTTAAAAAAATGCTGAAGCATCATATTTGGGGGCGTCAGGACATTTTGACACAGTTAATTTGCTTCATAATCTGATAAAAGCCTTGATATTTTATTTGCAATGCTATTGCTGTCTATTTCGGGTGGTGGTGGTCATAGTCCACTCAATATCAACATATTTCAGCCTGATGCAGTTCAGCTCTACATCCCTGTCAATAACCTTTGCTTTCCCTTGGTAAACCTCTTATCCCATCAGTAAAAATGCCTGCTTTTCTGGTTACTGTATCTCAACGCTGAGATAAGCCCACCCGAGGAATTCTCAACCAGTCATCGGAGAAGTAATACATGATTTATTAATGCGGTCTGAACTGCCTTGCCCTTTTTTTGACATTGCTTCTTCCTGCATCCCCGTGTTGAAGTCTGCTAGCAGTAGCGTGACCTCCCTGATACATCTTTGGCGGGGGGGTGCACCTGCAGTCTCCCATGTGAGGGGATGACAGGATCTCATGTGCCTGCGTCAGCGTAACCGTTTTATTTTCCACTCAAGACTTTGCGGTTGAATACTGTCGAATCTGTATGGACAACAGCCGCTTCCGATGCCGGGTTTTCGATGTCTTCGATGCATTTGTGTCAGTGAGGTCATCTATTGCGGCATACAGAAGTGGGTTCAATGAATTCTTGCCGGACAAGTTTGTTGCCTCGAGGGGATGCTTCTGAATTAGAACCATGCAAATAATCCAAATACTACGGTGAAGATGACATGTTTATTTTGTGGAGTAGAGTGTTTGTTTTGTTTTTCACTGGAAACCTATTATTTTTTTTACCGTTGTGACCCCCCCCCCCCCTCCTCCCTCATCCTTCCCACAGTCAAGATCGTGGTCTTCTACATCATCTTCTATGGCTGCTTGGCCGGAATCTTCATCGGCACCATCCAGGCTATGTTGCTCACCCTGAGCAACTACAAGCCCACATGGCAGGATCGAGTTGCACCTCCCGGTAAGTCGGTGTTATGTTCGCTAAGGGCCACCATAGAGTGCAACGGATACCTTGCCAAGAACTATTCTGACCTCCCAGTGAGTGCTGCGTTGCAATTACTGTTCTACCTTAACTAACTACTATCAAACTTAAAGTGTTAAATCTTACCAAACTACAATACATAATGATTTATGAAGTCTTTACAAAGAGACAACAGCTGAAGCTGTAACAAAGCGCTTAACATGGATCACTGTCCTATACAGGAAATAAAGCAGTCACAAAGATAGTAGAAAGCACACAAGCTTACATGGATTCCAAAACGCCATACATCAGCTAATGACAGTCATGTTGGAATTTCTTAATTGTTACAGAAATACGGGTTTTCTTTTTTCTTATTCTTATTCTTGTTGTTAATATTATTAGTAATATTGTTATTATTAATAGTATTACAATTATGATTAGTAGTACTAGTAGTAATATTGTTTATTATTTATTTTAATTTTCTTAATTATTAATAGCACAGAAGTTGTAAGCCTGGACACAATTGATGTAATTGAAAAAAATGCACCACAACTAAATACAGACATAAATAAATGAATACATAAACAAATCTTAACTGACATCAGAAAAACGTTTTATAGCATCTAAAATACCCAAAACACGCAGTATGATATTTTTAGTCAAATGCAAAACACCAATAGAAATGACTGAAAGTGTCCAAAATCTGAAAAAAAGAGCTGCGAATTAGGCATTTTCAGAAAGTCCCGCCCCCAGTTTATGACGTCACGCCAAGACGTCTTGCATTGCTTGAGAATCAAAACAACGGCTTCAGATTCAGAGAATATGCTTTCTTGTTACATCTCCAGTTATGAATATGATTCAAATAGTTCTGAAGAGGAAAGCATACATGTTCGATTAAAGAATTTATTCCATGCCATTTTGAGGCAACATTGGGGAGAAACGATCTCCAGAAAAGAGGCACAAAATGGCGACCTCCTGTGGCCACCTCTGTTTCCACAGGCTGATAAATTCCTTATATGGAGCTTGGACACCCTCTTCCGGCCGCTTTTGGGTGCAACACAAGGTTTTCAGACCAAACAATACAGCAAAATACATTGACGTGATGGAAGGACTGCTACAATGTGTCTTTTTGTCGGTGTGGGGCGTTCCTTTAGTGACGTCACGTACGGAATCGTCACCAACTCAACGTCTTAAAACGTAAAATATAGCTATATGCTGTGGAATCTTTGTAAAATACGCTCAGTAGAAGTCATTTGAAGCCATTTTACAAATTATGGACACAACTTGTCCGGAGACGTCGGTTGTCCTTTTTGTAATTTTTTTGGTGGAGGGTGAGAGTTGTTTTAATGATAAAAACAGACATTGTTTCTCTTGTCATCATCAAATTTTGAACACGTTAGATTTGTGACAAGAAAAAACATGATTATTGCGCATTTATTTGTTATCTTTTTCTCACGAATTGAAGTAGTCTGTCATGCATTTGGTTTAAAACAACAGAGTGATAGCTTCAACGTGGAAGCTAAGAATGCCAGATTAGCATTTAAAAGTAAGTCTGGGAATTTGACGCATTTATTCCGCAGCATGTCACCCTGTGACAAGAAAGCTGTTCGATTTTCCTGCTAAGGTGCACTTGGACGTTTAGCGCGGACGTTGTTATATGGTTACTGTCGAAACACGACAACAAAAGAAATGTACAACTACCGGTCTTGCAAGCGGAAAAGTGCTCCGCGTTGCTGTCCATTGTGACGTTTGCTTTCTTTTCTTTTACATCAGTTCATTGGATTGTCAGCGACATCTGGTCCCTCCCAATTCACACTTGAAACATTTTACAATTCCACGCGTACCACAATGCGCAACGTCCATTTATTGGATCAACTGAGGGAAGGTGTCAACCATTAGAGCAAAATCTCATTGAGGTTTTTTTAGGCCTAAAATTTCCAATATGGTACAAATTTGCCTTACACTGTTTTTTATGGTTTTAAAATCCCCAATGCAAAATGATCATGAATCTATAAAAAAAATTAGGTATGAAAATGCTTAACTCATTCGCTGCCATTCCATAATTTATTCGGGAATTGAAAAGCATAACGTGGAGCGCCATTCCCGAATTTCTTTGGTTTTTGGCTTTTCTTGGGGGGGGTGCCGATAAAGCGCTTGTCAGACCTCTGGCAATTATTTTCCCTCCCACGAGGGGGCCGCATTTGCTTTTTGTACAGCCGCCTGAATTTCAAGCTCAGATAACTCCAGACCCATATAACTTGGGAAGTCACAGAGTTTATGGTTTCTTACGCTGCATTGACTATTGATGTAGTCCTAAAACTGCAAATTGAGTGAAAATGACAAAAACTCTGGCACTGGAGTGGACAAATTTTTGCACATCGTCTGGCAGTGAAGGAGTTAAAACTGTTTTAAAAGTTACGAAATGTTCGCATCGACCGCAAGGTTAATGCGTTTCTTTTCCATCTACGTTATAGTTGGATTCAATCAAAAATGTGCAAAACCCGGCCGGTATTACATGATAAGAATGAACTGAAGTAAAATAGATCTGAATAAGTCGATGTGACGGATTGCTATTGGACCAAGTGTCTACCTTTTGATGGGACAGTCGCCACCACCAACATGGCTGCCTGGCGAACTTGCTCTCGTCTGGGATGGCGATGGCACAACCTGGTAATACATGGACCAGTCTCGGCCTATTGCCCCCCCCTGTACGTGACGTCACTGAAGGAACGCCCCTGACCGAAAAAAGGACACATTGTAGCAGTCCTTCCATCACGTCAATGCTTGTTTGGTCTGAAAACCTCGTGTTGCACCAGAAAGAGCCAGAAGAGGGCGTGCAAGCTCCATGGAAGGAATTTATCAGCCTGTTGAAACGGGCTGATTTATTCCTCACAACAACTTGGTGGCCATTTTCTGCCTCTTTTTGGGTGAGACATTTCCTCCCAATGTTGCCTCAAAATGGCACGGAATAAATTCTTTAATCGATTGCAAACATGTATGCTTTCCTCTTCAGAACTATTTGAATCATATTCATAACTGGATGTGTAACAAGAAAACATATTCTCCGAATCTGAAGCCATTGTTGTGATTCTCCAGCAAATCAAGACATCTTGGCGTGACGTCACGAACTGGGGGCGGGACCTTCTGAAACTGGCCACTTCCGGGTTCATTTTTTTTTTTTTGCAGATTTTGGACACTTTAAGTCATTTTTATTGGTGTTTTGCATTTGACTAAAAATATCATACTGCGTGTTTTGGGTATTTTAGATGCTATAAAACGTTTTTCTGATGTCAGTTAGGAAACAAAACAGTGACGTTGGTTGTCCTTTAATTGTAGTCCCAACTGTGTGTTTGTGTACCCACAGGTCTGTCCCACACCCCTCGATCTGACAAATCCGAAGTGTCCTTTAACCCGAAAGATGTGGAAACCTATTTGCCTTACACCAAGGCCTTGAAGGACTTCCTTGCCAAGTATGACGACGACAAGCAAGTCGACCCGATGAAATTTGAAGACTGTGGAGGTACGCCATCTCCATCCCCCCCCCCCCCCCCCTCCCTCACAGGGAAAAAAAGGAAGCCGGTCTGTGTTAAATACTCACTCGGGTGTCCTCTTTAGATGAGCCGATGGGCTACAAGAACCGCGGCGACTTGGAGAGCGATATAGGCGTCAGGAAGGCGTGCCGCTTCTCCAGGACCCTTCTCGGCCCCTGCTCCGGCCTGGATGAGAAAGACAAAGAGTTTGGTTTTGACAAAGGCCAACCTTGCATCATCGTCAAGCTCAATCGGATTGTGAACTTCCATCCCCGGGTGAGTCCAGTCCTTCAATGATTTTTGTTATTCTAAAACTCTGCACTACATTTGAGTATAAAAGGAGCATCTTCAACATAGTTCCTTTGGCCCAAATGCTACGAGTTCTGGACTAATACTATTTCCAGTTGAAATGAAACTACTCATCTGGCCTCAACATAGTTCATTGGTGCTAAAAACTGTTATTTTTGTGTCAATGAAGCACCTCAACTTACTTCAACTAAAGATCTTGCCAGGAAAATGTCCGAAGTTGGTGTCAAAATGCTATTTTTGTTTAAACAAAGCTCCTCAACTCACTTCACAATAGTTACAAAAATGTTTTTTTGGGGGGTGTCACGTTTGCATTTTAGGTCATTTCAGAAACAGCAAAAATTGTGCATCCTCATAGATTTGTGTAGGTTCCAAATATGTGACTAAATAAAAATACATAATACATGAATACATAAGAATGAATGAATCAATGAATACATGCATGAATTAATTAATAAATAATAAATGAATAGAATTATGCTTAGACTTGTTTTTTATCCTTTCACACCCCCCTTCCCCATGAATACATAAACAAACAAACAAACAAATAAATAAATAGATACATATTTTTTAATGAAAAAAATAATTTCCATTAAAAATAAATAAAAAATAAATAAATAAATGACCAAATAAATGAATGAATAAATATATAATAAATAATAAACAGAAATAAAAAAATTGAAATAAGAAATACATAGAAATAAAAACAAATAGAAACAAATGAATAAATAAAAACAATGCATTGGTTCTTAAACTGCATTCGATCGAACCCTTGGGGTTTGGTGAGTTGGTTTTAAATAATAGAAACAAATGAAACAATGAATGAATGAATGAATGAATGAATGAATGAATGAATGAATAACAATTTTTTGATTGAATATAGTGAATGATGCTATGAACCATCTTTTTGCATTCAGGCTCCCGTCTCAAACACAACCATCCCTGAGGAAGGTCAATACAAGGCGCAGCCCAATTTGATCCCCATCTTCTGCACCAATAAGGTAGCTGTCACTCAAAGCCTCATCGCAGATGTGCCTTGTGGATCGCTTCATTGCCTGCAATCGTATACATTTGAACATAATGATGACCATATTCATACCTCTCAATTTGCGCCCTTCGTTCAAACGTGACGGAAGGACGTGAGTATCATTTGTACACCTGTGTTTCTTTCATATTTCAAACTGCATTTGGACTTTTTCTGCATGCAGATGTTGCGTATTAAAAGTGTTGACTGTGTTCTTCTACATCACTGTTGAAAATGAGATTTCTGGTTTGTTTGCACTCGACACCTTGACACCTTGGTACCTTGACATCTGGAACGTGATTCGTTCGGTACGCTGCTGCTGTTAGCATTATGCGTAAGCATTAAAGGACAACCGACGCCACCCGACAAGTTGTGTCCGTAATTTTTAAAATGGCTTCAAATGACTTCTACTGAGTGTATTTTACAAAGATTCCACCGCATATAGCTATATTTTACGTTTTAAGACTCGCACTGAATATTCAGGAAGTCTTGTTTTCGAGTTGGTGACGACACATTTGGAACGCCCCTGACCGAGAAAGCGACACACAATCCATTTTGCAGCACCTTGTTTGGTGGATCAGTTTTGATGGCGAAATTAGAAGGAAAACACATAACGCGATGGTGAATCGTGTGTTGCACCAAGACAACTATTTGATATTCGCTGACACAAATTCCCAGCAGACAAACCAGCCCTTTTCCAACAGAGCTTGGGTGCCATCTTGTGCATTTTCTGGGATGCTACATTGACGACTCGAATTGATATGGAAGGACTCCTTTCATCGATTGCAAACATTTATGCTTTCCTCTTCAGAACTATTTGAATCATATTCATAACTGGATGAGTAACAAGAAAGCATCTCCGAATCTGAAGCCATTGTTTTAATTCTCCAGCAAGGCAAGACGTCTTAGGGTGACACCACGAAGAAGGGGGCGGGACCTTCTGAAACTGGCCACTTCCGGGTTCATTTTTTTTTTGCAGATTTTGGACACTTTAAGTGATTAAAGTTATGCAGGAAAGCATACATGTTTGCAATGTATCACCAAAAAAGAGGCAGAAAATAGCGACAAAGCTGAGTGTATGGAATTAATCAGCCTGTTTCCACAGGCTGATTAATTCCTTACACTCAGCTTTGTCGCCCTCTTCTGCCTCTTTTTGGTGCAACAGTTTTCAGACCAAACAAATACAGCAAAATGCATTGATGTGATGGAAGGACTGCTACAATGTGTCCTTTTTTTGTCAGGGGTGTTCCTTCAGTGACGTAGGGTGAGGACTCGTCACCAACTCAAAAACAAGACTTCCGGAATATTCAGCGCGAGTCTTAAAACGTAAAATATAGCTGTATGCAGTGGAATCTTTGTAAAATATGCTCAGTAGAAGTCATTTGAAGCCATTTTACAAATTATGGACACAACATTTCCGGAGACGTCGGTTGTCTTTTAAGCTACGGGATCTAGTTTATACATGACTCTTTTTGTATTAGGATTACTTTAACCATAACCTTCAACTGGGAGTGCTTATAAGCACCTTGAGGAAAGCATATTTTGCTATGTTCCAAATTATAAACGGCATGCTTAGCAAAATGAGAATAGCTGTTATTATGTCCAATTCACGTCCAATTTTTGCTTGCAACACAAAATCAAAAAGGGACCAAGCGATGCCTCGTGACTCCAAAAGCTCATAACGTGGGGAACCTGTGAGTGAAGGTACCAATATGTCATCCGTTTTTTTTTCTTCTTTAGATTACAATTCTCTCTCAATTCCTCTCTTATATTTGCCCGCACTCAGTTAATCATTTCTATTCTAGTCTCCACGTATGATTTTTTTTTTTCTTTCGTCTGTCCCTTTCGCAGCGAGAGGAAGACGCCGGCAAAATCGGCGACATCAAATACTACGGCATCGGCGGTGGCTTCCCGCTGCAGTATTACCCGTACTACGGCAAACTTCTTCACCCGCATTACCTGCAGCCGCTGGTGGCGCTGCAATTCACCAACCTGACCAGGAACGAAGAACTGCGCATCGAGTGCAAAGTTTACGGCGACAACATCTCCTATAATGAAAAAGACCGCTACCAAGGACGCTTTGATATCAAGTTTTCGGTCAACGGTTTATGACCGCCATCGGAACAGTAGAGCACTTTCCCATTTCATCCCCTCACCCCCTCCCCCCTCGATCCTATGCCCTTCCCCATTTCAAGCCCCTGATATGAAGTAGACAAGTAGTTGTGGGGGACAGGTTAAGGGGGTAGGATAAGTTGATCACACTTGCTTCCGGTTAGCGTTGGCATACAATTTTAGTGGGGGGGGGGGGGGGGTGCTATCTTAGGACATGCGAGCGTATTTATTCTCCTGTAAATGACATTTTTTTCCCTCCCACAAGCAATTTGGGGCCATTGTTCATGGACCACCATTTGTACAATCACCCCCCTCCCCTGGCCCCCCAAACACCTTCCCACGTTGACCATGACGTCCTCCTCATCTTTATCATATCACTGCCTCGGTACCTCGCTTTTCCTTCATTTTTTTCCAGCGTGATGTCCCACGGCCCATAGTGATTGATTGGCACGGACCACTCTTCTGATCTTAAATGAAAAAAAAAAAAGGCTGCACTCCAGGAACTTCTTTCCTCCTCTTTCTTTTTTTTCATCTTTAATCATAGGGGCCTTTGCCGTCGTTTGTGCTTAAATCACTTAAAGTGTGAAGAGATTTTATTCAATGCCTTTTTAATTAATTGATTTACTTTTTTGTGCTTTCCAGCTTGTGGGTAAAACACGATGCTGACTAGGCTTTATCTTCTTCTCTTGGATTCCGTCGCAATATCGCGATGGGTATCCACTGAATGTTTTTAGCCATCAAACATGGTGGGTGAATTGTATATTTATACAGTTGTACATTTTGTTTCTGTGCAAAAAAAATATTGTTAATGTATACATGCAATACCAAAGTTATGATTCTGTGAAAGGGTCAACGTTTGTTTTGCCTTGCAACCTTTTCGTGGCTCACCCTTGAAAGGTGAGGGGTGTCTCGGGCGATGAATATCGGCGGAAACGGGGCGCCTGACGACTGCGATGGTCACAATTGTTCATCCATTTCAAATTTAAAAGACAAAGAGGGAAAATAAACCTCACATGAGCTCTCGCGGCTTTTAGGTGATGAAATCCATTTTGGCAATTTAGTGCGTATGGATCATATCTGAAACACTTGAACTTGTACAACCTACCGTCATTTCATGCACCCTTTGACATTTAATCGAAGATAGAAACTAATAAAATCCTAATACTCCTCTATCGATTGTGTTTTGGCTTTTGTTTTATTTAACACATGCTTTCCCAAATGTAGTATAGTGATCCCCCGCTACTTATCGGGAGTTCAATGCATCGCAGATTTTTTTTTTTTCAGTAAAATCAGAAGCAGAAAACCTTTATTCGTCCCACAATGGGGAAATTTGCAAAAACAATAACAATAAATAAAACCTTCAGAAAAAAATGCCAAATGACTCAAAGATTTTGTACATGGCTGTAGCTTGATTGGTTCAGAGCTCTGACGTCGACCAATCAAAGCATGATATCCCATGATTTACACCCGTGTGGATTGACTGTGCCTGGGGTGTCCCCACTTCGCGGATTTTCACCTATTGCGGAGGATTCTGGTGCCTATTACCCGCGATAAACGGGATTACTGTACATCAACTGTGGATACGCCATGAATGCCTGATTAAAAAAAATAAACACATTGTTTCCAGTTCTAACAAATGCTTACTTCCACGCAAACAGTTTTGTTCCACCCTATGACAATAGAGTTTATAGTAAAAAAATATAAGGTATATGTGTAATTATAATACAGTACACTCAGTGACGTGCAGTCAGGGGAGGCAGGTGAGGCCATGCCTCACCTGTCATCGTGGAAATATCAAATGAAAAAATAAATTAAACAGTTATATTTATTCAGTGATTTGTACTTTACAGTTATTTTCCATTTAACGTCACTATTTTTTGATTTTTTTTTTCAAAATCACTGAATTTTCACATTTACCGTTCCAATACTAAATAGAGACGAGCAGTGAGGCAACAGCTGGCTGAGCCTCACCATGGATTGTGCAATGACTATGCTAACTGCTGGCTTGTTCTGCAGTGAGACCGCATTGCTGGCCCTCTGCATATCACGATTAAAGTGTTAAAACACTTTTAGTATATACACTAAATTTCTACAGTTTAGCTGGTGTATATAATATAAAGTCAGTTTATATTATAAAAACTGCTACCGTGTTTATTTTATTTTATTTATTTATTTTTTATTTATTTTATTTAGCAAAACTGTGTGCATAGGTGAGGCACACAGTTCTCCTGCCTCATGACAGGGGGCGCTGGTGATTGGAAATTCTTCTTGCGACTCCTCTGCTACAGAATAATAGAATTAGTGACAGCAAGCTACAGTAAATAGTTAGCAAGTTAAGTGCAACCATCCAGTCATTTTTTTCGTGTTGCTCAGTCTTATTTTCAGAATGGAGGATTACATATCTAAATTCAAAGAAATAGAGACTTTTAAGACTGAAGAAAGATAAGGAAAGCTTCTACAAAGAAGTTATCGATGCCTTTCTTCAGAAGGAGCGGCACATGGACTTCATTTATAAGTAAAGGTAACACGATAATAACGTTTTTTATTCTTTTTTTTCTATGCTAGAGTTTATATGAACAATGCTGACATGACATTTTAAACAAAACACGTTAACTCTTGCCAATCAAATAGTGAATAAGCTACTCTGTAGTGTTCATATGTTTGTAAATCATACTGTGATGACGTCAAGGCCTTACCAGCCATGAACCTTACCGCATGTCACTGAGTACACTCATTTTTTTACTAGTCCCTCCTGCAGGTTATGACTATGCAAGTTTATCCTCAATTTCAGTGACGAAGTCTTAAATTGTATAAGGGAACATTTCCAAAGAAATATTGTTTTTAAAGCCAACAGCAGTTTTCTTTAAACTCCAACAACAGTCTATATGAAGTGGAAATATACTTGGCTTTTTCCGAGAAAATATTTCATTCGAAACAAATCGGTTTCTTTTAAAATACTTTGTATGAATTATATCGTAAAAATTAAGATGTGAAAATATAAAATTAACATTCTTCTGTTTTGATGAAAATTAAGCAATATCGTGTTTATTTTGGGACTGTATTTACACTCACATCCATTTTAATGTTGAGCCCACAATGAAAATTGATTTATTTTTCGGGGTATCTAATTTTGATGAAACGGGTTTAGATTAATGTGTATTGTCAACCTTCGCACAATGTTGGCAGTTTCATATATATACTATGCAAACTTTGCAAGTCACAGCAAAATGTTAGAGTACTTTATTTAAAAGTGCTATTGTTAATTTACCTGGCTAATATAAATTACTGTACGTATATGTTACCATATTTGACCGCAAGAGGGGAGCAGTATCAAGCGAAAAACGTTCACCGGCTACTTTCTTTGGTCAGGTTCCTCATGCGTGGTACAATACAAAAAAAATCGATCCTTTTTTTTGAATGTATAAAATTAAAAAAATATATTTACCATGATATAAAAGTGGAAATTAAAGTTCAGAATACTCTTTTATTTTTACTAGTATTGTAATTACAGTAACAAGGTTTCACCTTTTTTTTTAACTTGGAAGTAGTTGGGAGCTGTGTTAGCTGCTGGCTAAAAATGAACTTGGTCATGTAATAAAAAAATGAGAAAAAAAATATTCATATTAAGTTATTTTTCTGATAATCTCACTGACCTGTAATTATGATTAGGTCATGTCGAACATATGAGTCTGATCGCTTTCTTACTTTGCTCGACATGGTTAGTATGATTTGAACGTGACGACCGATCATGACAGTCACACGCTGACAACTGAATGAACTAATTTATCAATCAAAAGTTCCTTTCTCCCTCGTCATTTTTTTGTGTGCACATAATAATAATAATAATAATAATAATAATAATAATAATAATAATAATAATAATAATAATAATGATACATTTGATTTATAATTTCTTTTCAGACTTGATTTATAAAGACGGTCATGAAACAGAGCAACAAAATTGTCGCCATGTTGTCAAGAAAGTGAAACTGAAACATACTGGTGGCGGAAAGATGAAGTAAACCATATTTTTCCTTTTTTGTTTAATGAAAACGACCTAAGGTTTCAACCTTTTTCACAGCAACATCAAACAGGAAAAAACAGACACCTGTGCCAGTTGCAGTAATAGACAAAAATATTTTGGCTCTTTTTTTCCCTCAACATCCTGCTGATGATGCGGTCATGAAATACTGCTGACTGAAAGCACAAGAGGCTCGTGATAATCAGCCTAACAAAGCGGGCAGACATGTTCCAACCCATCCTCCTCCTTTGGGAGGCAAAGGTGACATCATATACATTTGATGTGAAGTGTGATATGTCCCTTTTGTTTGTTTTTGTGGAAAATAAAGACTCATTGCAGCGAGGTACATTGAGTCGAACATGGCAAATCATAAGAGTTCACTAAGGTACCGCAAAAAGAATGGTGTGTTGAATTGACTACATTTTATTTTGTTTCCCACAATAATAAAATCATCCAGATTCAGACAATTTAAGAAAACTAGCTTTATAGTACACTTTTAAATGACAACCGTCATCAATTTTTTGTTTCCTAACTGACATCAGAAAAACGTTTTATAGCATCTAAAATACCCAAAACACGCAGTATGATATTTTTAGTCAAATGCAAAACACCAATAAAAATGACTTAAAGTGTCTAAAAAGTACTTCAATTTGAAACCGGAAGTGGTCAGTTTCAGAAGGTCCCGCCCCCATGTTCGTGGTGTCACGGCAAGACGTCTTGCCTTGCTTGAGAATCAAAACAATGGCTTTAGATTCGGAGAATATGCTTTCTTGTTACTCATCCAGTTATGAATATGATTCAAATAGTTCTGAAGAAGAAAGCATACATATTTGCAATCCATTAAAGAATTTATTCCGTGTCATTTTGAGGCATCAAGGGTGGGAAATGTCGCACCCAAAAAAGGCAGAAAATGGCGACAAAGCCGTGTAAAGAATTATTCAGCCAGTTTCCACAGGCTTTATTTTAGCCAGCTTCCGAAAATGAAATAAGCTGCATTTATCAACAGCACCGATTTTTCAGTCAAGTTTAAAGTAACTGTCCAGTTTAAGGCCCAAGTTTGAGACTGTTGACTGTTGACAAGGAGCCAGGGGGTCCAAGTCTACAGGATGAGATGTACATGGGCCATTGGGACCAAACAGTACCACTTCTGTCTTCTTTTCATTGATGTTCAAGACGTTTTGTGTCTTACTAAATATCTATTGATATGAGTAATAACGACCAGGATATATGTTCTCCCTCACATTTGTTCGATGGTTTTAGAGTTTTAGGGAAGGTGGAAGGGAGGTGTAAGTAGCCATGCTTAGATTCGCTCAAGCTGTCGAGGATTTCCCAACAGCTGAGTCATTTTTGCTAACGCACACTAAGAGGCTTTGCCCAGAGTGGAAGCGATATAAATAAATCGGCAGCTCGGACAAAAGTCACTACTGTTGATCTTATTATTGTGTGCGGGTGTTGACTCTTTCAAATTGTATAACAGTTAGATAAATAAGAATTTGGGAACAACGGCGAGTGTTGTCCATTGTTTGAGGTAACAGACCTCTTTCAAAAATCAGAGTGATGCATCTGATCCCTTTTCTGTTGGCAGTCTCCTCCCTCCTCCCCACAACCTTAGCTTGGAAATGAGAGTGCTTGTATATACTCGGACGAATCAACAGCAAAACAAGATAGCTAGACGTGGGACGTCATTTTGTGTTCGTTTCAGCTTTTTTCCCCACAGATATTTAATAACAGATAGTCATTATTTGATGTGACTGGGGTCATTCAGAACTGGGAGCAAACATGGAATTAGTGCATGGTGAGCCTTCGTAACCAACACGAAAGTACAGGTAAATGCATTCAAATGTTTTATGGTCACTTGTAAACTGGCTTTTAAAAAAATAGGAATAATTTTTGAATGATACACAGATCTACCAATTCTAATTTTAGATACAATGAGCCATAATCTGCGCAAGGAGGATTTGAGCAGAGTTCACAAAACTAAACCTACAGTAAACACTTACAAAGATTGTCTCGGTGTATATCTGGTAAATTATGAAAAAAAATAACATTGGCTTCACGTAAAGAAAGGGAATTTTGAGAGAAATTGAATTATTTCCTTTAAAAAATATTGTAGTGAGAGACTGTCACTGAACTCGTAGTTAGAGATATGACATGAAACATTTGTAGTGATCCTAGTAACACGCCAGTCTAATTGATTCTTTGGTTTTCAGTCCTTAAAATCCACCAAATGCTCTGCACAATTGTAGAAAATACATAAAACAAAAACACAAGAACGGACTCATGAATTTAACTCAATGGAACTCCCACTATTTATTTATTTTTGTGAAATTATGTACTGACTTTTGCTGGTGGAAACCCAAAATCAGAAGTCCGTTGCAGGGACTGTACCCTTTTACAGGTAAGTCTCTGTGAGGTGAGGATAATACCGAAAGCAGTAGCAATAAGTAGAAGCGAGACTGTGAGAAAAAAGAGAGATTAAAAGTGTCTACAAACTTGTTCTCTATTGCAAGGCTTGCTCAAATGACGACCTCCTGTCCGAATAGAAGCAGACATGCAGAGTTCAATATGGACTTCTGTAAAACAAAAAACAGGTGAGTTCTCACTTTGAAATAACACAACAATTTGAACGACACAAGGATTGCCACTGAAAATATTAGGCATAAAAAAACCGATTGTATTGTATTTTCCCATATGGGCTGAAGACCTATTTTTAATATCACGTAAAACATCAAGAAATCAAATCATGACCTTAAGTGTCGTAGAATGGGAACGAGTACGTGAATGTCAAAATTTGTCAAATGTATGTTGATAAATTATGCATGTTTTGTACTTATAGTCAAATTCGGCGGCCTTTGGCTGAAAAGAATATGAATAACTGCAACAACAATGACGGGTAAGATGGCACTGCACTTTTTTTTTTATTCGACGGCGATATCTTTGTCGAGTATGAAAACTGGATTTGCTAAAGCTGAACGAGAGCGAAACTGCAATGTCACAGCGCTCCCTTGCGGACACTTGAGTTATTGTCGTCTTTTTCTTTTGTGCGGCTACTTACAAATCTTGTTATTAAGGAAAAAAGACAAGGAGGAACCTAAAAACGAGAAGAAAGACGAGAAAGCGGAACCTAAGAAAGACGATAAGAAAGACGATAAGAAAGATGACAAGAAAGACGAGAAAAAGGAAGAACCGTAAGTTTTACTCCTACTCCTAAATGTCAATGTATTCAATAGTGATTTTAAATGTGGGTTGTCTGTTATGTATTTGGCTCACCTCGATATCATTTTATCAAGAGCTCTCGTAGAGATAAGCGAGAATGTAATATGTTTCGCTTGATTTTCAAGTGACCGAAATGCACTGCACATCAACGCACCTAAACCGTATTACGGGTACGTAAGCAAATGCGAACTTCCGGTTTGAAATCGAACACGTCGTGAAGTCAAGTTTTAAAATATACTCGCAAACCGCATACATGACATCAGGTTACAATAAATTTAATTGTGTTTTGATCTAGTTATCCAAGTGTTATTGAAGCAACAAAGCACCGTATTTCATTTAAAAAAAAACAATTTCCGGTCCACGCAGGTACGGACCCGGTTTATTTTGAAAGTCTCAAACTGTTTCAAATGCACAAAACACAACCACGAGCGTAACTACGTATTTCTTTATTTTCTCGTTCTATGCTGCAGAGGCAACAAATTTGAGGTCATGAAAAGATAAATGTTGTCGTACGGGAAACGCAGTGGATGATTTTCAAAAGTTGTAATGAAATGATTAATAACAGCGATTCATTCTTTTGTTCAGAAAAGAGGTGTGGATTATGGACCCTGCTACAGATACATACTACTACTGGTTATGGACCATATCCATCCCTGTTTTCTATAATCTTATTTTGCTGGTAGCCAGGTTTGGATATTTCTGGTTGCAAGATTCATTTGATTTATTTATTGATAAAATGTTGAAAGTGTTTGCGAATGTTGGTGTACCACAGGGCTTGCTTTAATGAGCTGCAGAATAACAACACAACATTGTGGATAGTGTTGGACTACACTTCTGATGCACTCTACCTTGTGGACAGTTTTGTGAGAGCCAGAACAGGTTTGTGACCTCGGCTGATCTTGTGCCCGTTGTAATTTATGAAAACCTTCATGAGACGTGTTTTTGGTCATAGGTTTCCTTGAGCAGGGACTGCTCGTACGAGATGAGAAGATTCTGAAGGAAAAGTACATGAGAACCCGTCAGTTTCGACTGGACATCATATCCGTGATTCCCACCGATATCGTATTCATCAAAATCGGAATGAACAATCCCGAGTGGAGGTTCAACCGACTTCTTAGGTTGGCTCGGCTCTTTGAATTCTTCGACCGAACGGAGACTCGTACTAATTTCCCAAACATCTTTCGGATTGGTAATCTCGTACTTTACATCATTATCATCATCCACTGGAATGCTTGCATCTATTTTGCGATCTCCAAGGTTCTGGGCTTCGGGTCGGACACGTGGGTCTATCCAGCAACGAGGAATCCAGAATTTCAACGTCTCACCAGGCAATACGTATACTGCTTCTATTGGTCCACGTTGACCTTGACCACCATCGGGGAGACGCCACCACCCGTCCGGGATATTGAGTACTTTTTTGTTGTGGCCGACTTCCTCACTGGGGTTTTGATCTTTGCGACAATTGTCGGCAATGTTGGTGCCATGATATCTAACATGGGTGCCGCCAGAGTCGAGTTCCAGTCCAAGATAGACTCCATTAAGCAATACATGCAGTTCCGAAAGGTATCGAAAGAACTTGAAGCCCGAGTGGTCAAGTGGTTTGATTACCTATGGACGGAGGAGAAAACATGTGATGAAAAACAGGTTCTCAAGAACCTTCCGGATAAGCTCAAGGCGGAGATCGCCATCAACGTTCATCTGGAAACTTTGAGAAAAGTCCGAATTTTTCAAGATTGCGAGGCGGGTTTGCTTGTGGAGCTGGTTCTCAAACTCCAACCGCAAGTCTTTAGCCCGGGCGATTACATCTGTAAGAAGGGGGACATCGGCAGGGAAATGTACATCATCAAGGAAGGGAAGTTAGCAGTGGTGGCAGACGACGGGGTTACCCAATTCGTGGTGCTTAGCGATGGAGCCTACTTTGGAGAAATCAGCATTTTGGGGATCAAAGGAAGTAAGGCCGGGAATCGAAGAACGGCCAATATCCGAAGCGTGGGTTACTCGGATCTTTTTGCTTTATCCAAGGATGACCTAATGGAAGCGCTCACAGAGTACCCGGATGCTAAGACTGCACTGGAAGACAAGGGACGGGCCATCCTGATGAAAGACAATCTCATTGACGAGTCACTTGTCGCGGCGACCGATGCGAAAGATTTTGAAGCAAAAGTGAACGCCGTTGAGACGAGTCTGGAAATCATGGCACTCAAACTGAAGAAGCTAACGGAGCATCACGAATCATCCCAGCGCAAGCTCAAACAACGACTCACCAATTTGACCAACCAGGTCCGGACCATCCAAGTTGTTGATGAATAGCACAAGCTTAGGGCTACTTCCATCAAGCAACTGCTTTTCAGACAAACGCTTGATCCGATGAATGGCTTATGTTTACTATAGACGCTATAAATTCTCAACGTGCAACTTCCTGAAAGAATTGGGAAAATATGTATGTTGGGAGACCTCGTGATCATGCTTGTGCTTGAACGTTATGACACCAAAACAAACTATTTCTTATCACTCGTCCAGTTTCAAAAAGCAGTGCATTGCAAACATTTGTTCATCGCAAAATGTCTGATCCAAGCAATGTTTCGCATGTACTGTACATTTGGTCCAGAATGTCTTGTTACATTAAAAATATATACATTCAAATTAGTTGTTGAACTAGTTTACAAAGTCTGGAATCCTGAAGCTGTACACAAAGTGGAAGCTGGGGGATGTTGGACTTGTGAGTGCCATTTGCAGTGATGGGAAAACGAAGCTTCATGAAGCAATTGTGATGTTTTTTTTTTTTTTTTACTCCTCCAGGTGATGCTCTTGGTTTAAATATGGTGAGTGCAAAGGAAAGGTCTTGAAAATCCATTGCATGTTTGAACCATCTAGAGGAGTCAAAAAGTGCTTCATGAAGCTTCATTTGCCCTTCACCGGCCATTTGCACTCTCCAGAAGGAAATAACAGAAACTATCAGGAATACAGTAAGATTACAAGCGACCTGCCTCGTGAATCCTTCTGGAAACAGAAACCCAGCGATGAGAAAAAGTCAGATGGAAAGACAACACCCTTTGTGTCATGTACCATCACCAAATTGTGAAAAAAAAGTCTGACATCAAGAAAACAGTGGCTTGATAAGACTGGATATAATGACAACGTGGATAGAGGGTGGTGTCTACCACACTACATAAGATCCCTTGGTTATTTTTTTTTGTAAGATAATTTCAGTTTTGCCACCCTACCCTATAGTTTGGACATTTTTAAAAGAGAGAATACGGTTGTCATGTGTATTAAACTGGCAATGTATTTGCCAGAAATTCCTACAACCTCATCAATTGTTGTTTTTAAGCATCCGCGCCACTTCACCAGTCTCTCATCAGGATTAGGCCTACTTATGCAACAACACAATATGAGTTATTTATTTTACTTATTTATTTATGTATGTATTCATTTATTTGGGTACTTATTTATTTATACATTCATATGTATGTCATTTTATTTAATTTTTTTCAGCACCAAGCAAGTGTAAACCGTATACACACACGCTGACAAGGCAAAAATATTGGGCCACACCATTTTAATGCATTTATCGATCTGGCAATGGTTGGGGAGAGATGTGGAAAATCCACCGCTCAATAGAGACCAACTAAAAATCAGGTTGTCTGCCACAGGAGTGAAAGCGGTCATAAGAGCAAAGCAGCTCATTTGCACTTTGCGGTGTGTGATGCGGCCAGATTTCCTGACACGGTTGTCCACAAAATGCACAAAATGGCAGAAATGGAGAAAATACAGTAAAGTCTCGTTATATCGATAGTCAAGGGAGTCCGAAAAAATATCGATATAACCGGGACTATCGATATATCCGACCCTGTTTGCATGTAATTTTCTCCGTGCGTGCATAGAAATAGTATCGATATAACCGGGACTATCGATATATCCGATATCGATATAACGAGACTTTACTGTAATGTGCGTAATGGATATCAACCATTCACCCAATCGTATTATGTAGACCAGTCCGACGTCATCGTCCCAAGAGTACCGATATATAAATGCTGTTTTTATTCTCCTTAATTTTATTTCATTAGTATTGTCAACACAGGAAGACATGGTCACTACAAAATGTTTCAGACAATCGTGGTGACCAACCCCTCCCCCACACACACAAAGAAACATTCTTGAAAAAAAGTCTTAAGTGCACTTACACAGCTCTGACAAGACTTCAGTCTGATCTGCACCCCATCCCCACAAAACAACAAGTGAGATGCGTGCGTGGGTGTGGGGGGATTTTGAGAGTGCAATGCTGAGTTTATTTTGTATTTTTTTTTTTAAGAAAGGCAAGAATGAGAATTGGTACGCCTTTATTAATCCCGGAATGGGGGTGTTCACAATCCAAGAAAGGCTATGTGTTTTTTTTCCAACTTTCTATAATGTTCTACTGGTGATTTTTTTTGTTCAATAATCCTGGATGATGTCCAGAGATTAATAACCTTTGTTTCACTGTTGGATGGGGGAGGCGGACATGGGTGGGGGGGCAAGTGAAACATAAAATAAATAGAAAATCGTCCTCTCTGTACATAAAGTAAGCGGGGGGAGGCAGCTGCACATCCGTGTTCAAGAGGATGTGTGTATTTTTGATCAGGCGATCTCTGTGCTTACTTACATCGAAAGACGACAACGTTTGATAATACGGGCACAGCGAAGGATTTATTTTCCAACCGTTGCCACGTACAGTGCCTCATAATTACATTTATGTATGCATTTCCTTTTAAAAACGGGCAGCGCAAAATGGGCCGACAAGTCTATTCGCCGTGTGTTTGGAGCGGGCGGTGTAAGAGTGGTATTGTGCCGGTGTAGGGTGGGCGGCGGGGTTCAGAGCATGCCAAACCCTTTGGCGTAGGTGATGGCTTTCAGCAGTCGCTCCCTCAGCTTCTCCTTACTGCTGTACTCAGGCAGCAGTAGCACATTAAAGCAAGTGTGAGATGTTGGTAGCCTGTTGGGGGGAAACGTAGATCATCAGGAACTAATTGCAGATGGATTGTTGCGTATGGTAGGTCGTTTGTGCATTTATTCCTGGTCCTTAACGTCCATACACAGGTATGTTTTTTTTTCTTCCCCTCAGCGATGACAAAGCGTATTTTCCGGTGTATAAGGCGTACCCAAAAGCCTCCATTTTCTTGTAAAGATGACCCTGCAATTTATAATCCGGTGCGCCTTGTATGTGAAGTAATATTAAAGGACAACCGACATCAGTTTTTTGTTTCCTAACTGACATCGGAAAAACGTTTTATAGCATCTAAAATACCCAAAACCCAAAATGATATTTTTATTCAAATGCAAAACACCAATAAAAATGACTTAAAGTGTCCAAAATCTGCAAACAAATTGAGCTGCGAATTGGGCAAATTCAGAAAGTCCCGCCCCCAGTTCGTGACGTCACGCCAAGACGTCTTGCATAACTGGAGAATCAAAATAAATGGCGTCAGATTCGGAGAATATGCTTTGTTGTTACACATCCAGTTATGAATATGATTCAAGTAGTTCTGAAGAGGAAAGCATACATGTTTGCAATCGATTAATTAATTTATTCCGTGCCATTTTGAGGCAACATTGGGGGGAAATGTATCACCCAAAAAGAGGCAGAAAATGGCGTCCAAGCTCCTGTGAGGAATTAATCAGCCCGTTTCCACAGGCTGATAAATTCCTTCCATGGAGCTTGGTCGCACTCTTCTGGCGGCTTTTTGGTGCAACACAAGGTTTTCAGACCAAACAAGTACAGCAAAATACATTGACGTGATGGAAAGACTGCTACAATGTGTCTTTTTTTTGGGTCAGGGGCGTTCCTTCAGTGACGTCACGTACGGACTCGTCACCAACTCAAAAACAAGACTTCCTGAGCGCGAGTCTTAAAACGTAAAATATAGCCATATGCGGTGGAATCTTTGTAAAATACACTCAGTAGAAGTCATTTGAAGCCATTTTACAAATTATGGACACAACTTGTCCGGAGACGTCGGTTGTCCTTTAAGTCCCAACAGGTCTCAGAACTGCTGTCGGCAACACCCCCACGGAGAAGACGTAGTGCATGCTGGGATATATAAAACGGTGTTTCATTTCGGTAATCTTAAAATTACTTCTCCAGGTGGAATTTTTTTCTCGATTTAACCATAATTTAATTTTCCGTTTTTGGCACAATGATTAGAATTGGAAAATTTGGCTGGGTTTTTTTGCTTGTTTTATTTTGTATTTAGTGTCTCAAAAAATGGAAACATTTGTGTTTGTTGCTTGTTATGTATTTAATGTCTCAAAAGAATGTGTATATTTCTGACAATTTAAGGTCAAAAGAAACCGCATTTCATTTCAGTAATCTCTTGAAATTACTTCTCCAGGCGGATTTTTTTCCCCCCGATTTGCCCGAATTTTTCCGTTTTTGGCACAATGATTAGAAATGGAAAATTTGCAGTTTTTTTTGTTGCTTGTTTTTGTATTTAATGTCTCAAAACATTTTTATTTCTGAAAAATTTAAGGCCAAAATATTCCACAAAAACCTCTGAGGAACAAAAAAAAATTAAACAAAGATGATTGGTAATCTTTGACAATGATATTTATTACTGTATTGTGATCAACTCTGATAAAACCCTTGAATATTTTTGAGATCGTAAAAATGGAGAAAATACAACAATTATACTATTCTGCAATTTCTATTTTTGTGTGAGACATTCACACAGGAAAATGATGGCGAAATCTGACCATTTTTGTTGACATTCCCTTTAGCGCAGCACCATATTATAATAATAAATAATAATAATAATAATAATAATAATAGTTATAAGAATAAGAATACATTTCATTTATAAGCGCCTTTCAAAACTCTCAAGGACACTCTACAGTAATGTACGCATAATGTAACCCCAGGCTCTACTGTAGCGCCTTATATTTGGAAAAATATGTCATTCATTGAAGGTGCGCCTTTAATCCGGTGGGCTTTATAGTGCGGAAAATACAGTATTTAACAATGCATCTAATTGTTTGTACCATGTGACGAATTCTTGTTATTTTCCCCTTCCTCATTTTTGTATGATTTTTCAAAAGTAACGCAGTTTGTATTCAAAGTTATTGTATCTACGTTTACCTATATGCAAGGGGATTACAGCATTTTAGGACATTATGAGCGTGCTTTGTTGTCGTTCCACTTGAGCAGTTCAAAACCGAAAGTAATAAAATAATCCTAACTCCCAAAATTCACAGAAATGTATTAACGCTGCATCACCGGTGAGGATAAATAGTCTAGTGGCACGTGAACCTTAACAAATGCTCAAACAGCTGTCCATAGTCACGTGAATGTGGCGCTCACCGATCCGTGTCTGGCCCATTCTTGGCAATAATCATCTTCAGTTTGCCGAGCCCGCCTACGGGTGCTCTGTCCGTGCCCGTGGTGAACTGAAGAAAGAGGCGCTTCTGTTCCTCCCCAAAAGAGTGCAACGTTTCCCAGAACTCCCTAAACACACAGACAACGCACCCCAAAAATAAGGAGGAAAAAATATTGCTGCCTTGCTCATCTCGATACAATAGGAGCCAAAATTATTTTTACATTATGACATGTTAATAATACATTAAAAAATGATGATGAGGTGGATTGAGCTTACTTGATGATTCGAGAATCTCGGTTGTAGCCTCCATCATATTCCGTTGTGTCTTCTAGTGCCATGAAGTCTAAATTCTGGACAACAAACACAAGAGGAACATGAGCTGACAGACCGCTCATTAATATACGCCGAATAATTTGCCGGGTACTTCGGTGCGTGACAGGAGTCCAACCAATCACACGATACGATGTAATGACTCTTTGCAGCCAATCAGGGCATTGACAGTACTTGCGCATGGTGACGGGAAAACGAAGCATCACGAAGCACTTGTGATATATATTTTTTTTCTCCTCCATTTGGCACTCTTGGTTTAAATATGTAGGTTAGTGCAAAGGAAATGTCTGAAAAATCCACTGCATCTTGAAACCAAATTTATCATATTGGAATTATTTTTATATGATTATTACTGTATATATTATTAGACATTATTATTTTAAAATGTCTTTTTTTACTTCTTAAATTTTATTTGCCATTAAAACGAATGCAACAAATATTGGATTGATGTTAATTTGATTCCTAGTATAATTGTGTTATAATATGTTATTTTTTTGATGTTAAAACAACTACCAAAATAAATACATAAAAAAATGAAACAAACAAAAAAATTCCAAATAAAAAATATATAAATAAAAAATGGATAGACAGATAAACAAACAAATGAATGAAAAGACAAAGAAGAAGAAAAATACATAAATAAAGACAAATACATAAATCTTCTTTTCCTTTCGGCTTTTCCCTTCAAGGGGTCGCCACAGTGAATCAGTATCCTCCATCTTGACAAATCCATAAATAAATAAGTAAATAGCTAAATAAACACACAAATAAATAAAAAGATAAATACAATATCTTCTCCCAACAACTGTTAAGATGAGTCCCCCCCCCCCATATTTTTAAGTAGTGGTGTGCAGCGTGATTTTTTGTTTCAATGAAAGAAATGTGGCCAAGGTCAAAAACGATTGGGAAAAAAAAACATTCGATGGTGGCGGTGTAACAAATCAGCTGGCCATAGATCTCAATGATGTACATGAGGCGTGATCTCACCCTGCTCCCGCATATCAGCAGCTCAATTTCTTCGGGTCTGAAGAGGTACTTGAGTGGCGACTCATTGGTGACCATGTGGAAACCTCTCCTAAAGGCTTTGAACTGCTTCTCTACACTTTTGTTCAGCATGTACTCGGCATACTGAGCAACAAACTCCTGCGCACATTCACGGAGGAAATGAATGGCGCCTCGTGGTTCCGGGCGTAACGAGATGCTGGTTCGCCGCTCACCTTTCGGTTGTCATTCGTCACTGGAATTTTATCCCCGTTTTCTCTCAAATCGTACATGAGAGGGTTTCCGAAGAGGTCGGTCTGAGAAATCTGGAAGGTGATCATCATGTCCTCCTCCACGCTCCCCGTATACTCCAGCAGCTCTTTCAGGCTCTGGTGGAGAATCTGTCAAGTTGCCAAAAAGCCCGCTCGGGATAAATAACGACAGTCGTTTTCCATCACCGACAACGTGACACTTACGGGGTTGGCGTCGGCGAGGTCCCTGAAGGTTCCTTTCTTGCCCATCAGCTTCCTGTAGACCACCATTGGAAAGTGAACATCCAGCAGCTCTGACAAGACTTCAGTCTGATCTGCACCCCATCCCCACAAAACAACAAGTGAGATGCGTGCGTGGGTGTGGGGGGATTTTGAGAGTGCAATGCTGAGTTTATTTTGTATTTTTTTTTTTAAGAAAGGCAAGAATGAGAATTGGTACGCCTTTATTAATCCCGGAATGGGGGTGTTCACAATCCAAGAAAGGCTATGTGTTTTTTTTCCAACTTTCTATAATGTTCTACTGGTGATTTTTTTTGTTCAATAATCCTGGATGATGTCCAGAGATTAATAACCTTTGTTTCACTGTTGGATGGGGGAGGCGGACATGGGTGGGGGGGCAAGTGAAACATAAAATAAATAGAAAATCGTCCTCTCTGTACATAAAGTAAGCGGGGGGAGGCAGCTGCACATCCGTGTTCAAGAGGATGTGTGTATTTTTGATCAGGCGATCTCTGTGCTTACTTACATCGAAAGACGACAACGTTTGATAATACGGGCACAGCGAAGGATTTATTTTCCAACCGTTGCCACGTACAGTGCCTCATAATTACATTTATGTATGCATTTCCTTTTAAAAACGGGCAGCGCAAAATGGGCCGACAAGTCTATTCGCCGTGTGTTTGGAGCGGGCGGTGTAAGAGTGGTATTGTGCCGGTGTAGGGTGGGCGGCGGGGTTCAGAGCATGCCAAACCCTTTGGCGTAGGTGATGGCTTTCAGCAGTCGCTCCCTCAGCTTCTCCTTACTGCTGTACTCAGGCAGCAGTAGCACATTAAAGCAAGTGTGAGATGTTGGTAGCCTGTTGGGGGGAAACGTAGATCATCAGGAACTAATTGCAGATGGATTGTTGCGTATGGTAGGTCGTTTGTGCATTTATTCCTGGTCCTTAACGTCCATACACAGGTATGTTTTTTTTTCTTCCCCTCAGCGATGACAAAGCGTATTTTCCGGTGTATAAGGCGTACCCAAAAGCCTCCATTTTCTTGTAAAGATGACCCTGCAATTTATAATCCGGTGCGCCTTGTATGTGAAGTAATATTAAAGGACAACCGACATCAGTTTTTTGTTTCCTAACTGACATCGGAAAAACGTTTTATAGCATCTAAAATACCCAAAACACGCAGTATGATATTTTTATTCAAATGCAAAACACCAATAAAAATGACTTAAAGTGTCCAAAATCTGCAAACAAATTGAGCTGCGAATTGGGCCTATTCAGAAAGTCCCGCCCCCAGTTCGTGACGTCACGCCAAGACGTCTTGCATAACTGGAGAATCAAAATAAATGGCGTCAGATTCGGAGAATATGCTTTGTTGTTACACATCCAGTTATGAATATGATTCAAGTAGTTCTGAAGAGGAAAGCATACATGTTTGCAATCGATTAAATAATTTATTCCGTGCCATTTTGAGGCAACATTGGGGGGAAATGTATCACCCAAAAAGAGGCAGAAAATGGCGTCCAAGCTCCTGTGAGGAATTAATCAGCCCGTTTCCACAGGCTGATAAATTCCTTCCATGGAGCTTGGTCGCACTCTTCTGGCGGCTTTTTGGTGCAACACAAGGTTTTCAGACCAAACAAGTACAGCAAAATACATTGACGTGATGGAAAGACTGCTACAATGTGTCTTTTTTTTGGGTCAGGGGCGTTCCTTCAGTGACGTCACGTACGGACTCGTCACCAACTCAAAAACAAGACTTCCTGAGCGCGAGTCTTAAAACGTAAAATATAGCCATATGCGGTGGAATCTTTGTAAAATACGCTCAGTAGAAGTCATTTGAAGCCATTTTACAAATTATGGACACAACTTGTCCGGAGACGTCGGTTGTCCTTTAAGTCCCAACAGGTCTCAGAACTGCTGTCGGCAACCCCCCCACGGAGAAGACGTAGTGCATGCTGGGATATATAAAACGGTGTTTCATTTCGGTAATCTTAAAATTACTTCTCCAGGTGGAATTTTTTTCTCGATTTAACCATAATTTAATTTTCCGTTTTTGGCACAATGATTAGAATTGGAAAATTTGGCTGGGTTTTTTTGCTTGTTTTTTTTGTATTTAGTGTCTCAAAAAATGGAAACATTTGTGTTTGTTGCTTGTTATGTATTTAATGTCTCAAAAGAATGTGTATATTTCTGACAATTTAAGGTCAAAAGAAATCGCATTTCATTTCAGTAATCTCTTGAAATTACTTCTCCAGGCGGATTTTTTTTTCCCCGATTTGCCCAAATTTTTCCGTTTTTGGCACAATGATTAGAAATGGAAAATTTGCCGTTTTTTTGTTGCTTGTTTTTGTATTTAATGTCTGAAAACATTTTTATTTCTGAAAAATTTAAGGCCAAAATATTCCACAAAAACCTCTGAGGAACAAAAAAATTTAAACAAAGATGATTGGTAATCTTTGACAATGATATTTATTACTGTATTGTGATCAACTCTGATAAAACCCTTGAATATTTTTGAGATCGTAAAAATGGAGAAAATATAACAATTATACTATTCTGCAATTTCTATTTTTGTGTGAGACATTCACACAGGAAAATGATGGCGAAATCTGACCATTTTTGTTGACATTCCCTTTAGCGCAGCACCATATAATAATAATAATAATAATAGTTATAAGAATAAGAATACATTTCATTTATAAGCGCCTTTCAAAACTCTCAAGGACAATCTACAGTAATGTACGCATAATATAACCCCAGGCTCTACTGTATATACTTATATTTGGAAAAATATGTCATTCATTGAAGGTGCGCCTTTAATCCGGTGGGCTTTATAGTGCGGAAAATACAGTATTTAACAATGCATCTAATTGTTTGTACCATGTGACGAATTCTTGTTATTTTCCCCTTCCTCATTTTTGTATGATTTTTCAAAAGTAACGCAGTTTGTATTCAAAGTTATTGTATCTACGTTTACCTATATGCAAGGGGATTACAGCATTTTAGGACATTATGAGCGTGCTTTGTTGTCGTTCCACTTGAGCAGTTCAAAACCGAAAGTAATAAAATAATCCTAACTCCCAAAATTCACAGAAATGTATTAATGCTGCATCACCGGTGAGGATAAATAGTCTAGTGGCACATGAACCTTAACAAATGCTCAAACAGCTGTCCATAGTCGCGTGAATGTGGCGCTCACCGATCCGTGTCTGGCCCATTCTTGGCAATAATCATCTTCAGTTTGCCGAGCCCGCCTACGGGTGCTCTGTCCGTGCCCGTGGTGAACTGAAGAAAGAGGCGCTTCTGTTCCTCCCCAAAAGAGTGCAACGTTTCCCAGAACTCCCTAAACACACAGACAACGCACCCCAAAAATAAGGAGGAAAAGATATTGCTGCCTTGCTCATCTCGATACAATAGGAGCCAAAATTATTTTTACATTATGACATAATAATAATACATTAAAAAAATGATGATGAGGTGGATTGAGCTTACTTGATGATTCGAGAATCTCGGTTGTAGCCTCCATCATATTCTGTTGTGTCTTCTAGTGCCATGAAGTCTAAATTCTGGACAACAAACACAAGAGGAACATGAGCTGACAGACCGCTCATTAATATACGCCGAATAATTTGCCGGGTACTTCGGTGCGTGACAGGAGTCCAACCAATCACACGATACGATGTAATGACTCTTTGCAGCCAATCAGGGCATTGACAGTACTTGAGCATGGTGACGGGAAAACGAAGCTTCACGAAGCACTTGTGATATATATTTTTTTTTCTCCTCCATTTGGCACTCTTGGTTTAAATATGTAGGTTAGTGCAAAGGAAATGTCTGAAAAATCCACTGCATCTTGAAACCAAATTTATCATATTGGAATTATTTTTTATATGATTATTACTGTATATATTATTAGACATTATTATTTTAAAATGTCTTTTTTTACTTCTTAAATTTTATTTGGCATTAAAACGAATGCAACAAATATTGGATTGATGTTAATTTGATTCCTAGTATAATTGTGTTATAATGTTATTTTTTTTATGTTAAAACAACTACCAAAATAAATACATAAAAAAATGAAACAAACAAAAAAATTCAAAATAAAAATATATAAATAAAAAATGGATAGACAGATAAACAAATGAATGAAAAGACAAAGAAGAAGAAAAATACATAAATAAAGACAAATACATTAATCTTCTTTTCCTTTCGGCTTTTCCCTTCAAGGGGTCGCCACAGTGAATCAGTGTCCTCCATCTTGACAAATCCATAAATAAATAAGTAAATAGCTAAATAAACAAACAAATAAATAAAAAGATAAATACAATATCTTCTTTCAACAACTGTTAAGATGAGTTCCCCCCCATATTTTTAAGTAGTGGTGTGCAGCGTGATTTTTTTTTCAATGAAAGAAATGTGGCCAAGGTCAAAAACGATTGGAAAAAAAAAAACATTTGATGGTGGCGGTGTAACAAATCAGTTGGCCATAGATCTCAATGATGTACATGAGGCGTGATCTCACCCTGCTCCCGCATATCAGCAGCTCAATTTCTTCGGGTCTGAAGAGGTACTTGATGCAGTTGTTGTAGATGGCCAGGCCGAGAACGATGCCGATCAGCGTGTACTGGCCCTCGTTTTCAAACGACGAAGGGTTGAACCAAAAGAGTTTGGTGAGTTCATCATATGTGAACATGCCTGCCAGAGGAAAACAACACTTGCCGCATTAATAAGCTAAGCCTTGTTTACCACTCGGAGGCGCGCTTCTGTTTGCTTTGATTTCTCACAGTAAAAGCAATTGAAAGCCCCCTCAAGACAAATCTCCTTTTCAATGCTGGAAAAAAAAGCCAACAAAGATGAAATATCTTAAATCAAGGCAAAATATGCAGGTTCCTTGGCATCCAAGTTATTTCTCAGCGATGATTACAGGTTTCAGGAAATCCGAAAACAACAACAAATAAACAGACAAATAAATGAATAAATAAATAGACAAATAAACATCCTGAATTGGTTGCCAGCCAATCGCAACGCACACAAAGACAAACAAGCGTCCGTGCTCACATTCACTCCTTGAAACAATTTGGAGTGCTACACCAGCCTGCCATGCCTGTTTTTGGAATATGGAAGGAAACCGGAGGACCCGGTGAAAACCCACGCGTGCCTGTGGAGAACATGCTAACTCCACACAGGAGTAGAGCGGGAGCCGGACTTGAACTCACAAACTCTGTAGTGTGAGGCAAACATGATATCATCAACATCATTTGTTTATTATTAATATTATTATTATATACGTACATTGTTTACTTATTTATTATTATTATTATTCTTGGGTGATGCACAATGAACTGGTCACCAGCCAGTCAGTCTTAAAGGACAACCGACACCATTTTTTGTTTCCTAACTGACATCAGAAAAACATTTTATAGCATCTAAAATACCCAGAACACGCAGGATGATATTTTTAGTCAAATGCAAAACACCAATAAAACTGACTTAAGTGTCCAAAAACTACTTCAAATTTAACCCGGAAGTGGCCAGTTTCAGAAGGTCCCGCCCCCTTGTTCGTGATGTCACGCCAAGACTTCTTGCCTTGCCCGAGGATCAAAACAATGGCTTCAGATTCGGAGAAGATGCTTTCTTGTTACTCATCCTGTTATGAATATGATTCAAATAGTTGTGAAGAGGAAAACATAAATGTTTGCAAGCGATGAAAGAAGTCCTTCCGTCTCATTTTGAGGCGTCTGGATTCCAATGTAGCATCCCAGGAAATGCACAAGATGGCGCCCCAGCTCCGTTGGAAATGGGCTGATTTGTCCGCTAGGAATTTGTGTCAACTAGTAGCAAATAGTAGTCTTGCTCCAACACACAACAATTCACCATCACATTATGTTTTCCTTCTAATTTCGCCATAAACACGAACTTTTCAGACCAAACAAAGTACCCAAAATGCATTGTGTGTTGCTTTCTCGGTCAGGTGCGTTCTAGACGTGACGTCAGGCATCGTCATCAACTCGAAAACAAGACTTCCTGAATATTCAGCGCGACTCTTAAAACGTAAAATATAGCAATATACCGTGGAATCTTTGTAAAATATGCTCAGTAGAAATCATTTGAAGTGATTTTACAAATTATGGACACAACTTGTCCGGGGGCGTCGGTTGCCCTTTAAGTCCCATATTTTTTTTAACTGTGTAACATACCCACTTGACATAAATTCCCTGTTCCAAATTTGACCGTGATTCCCCGCAATAGCCCATCCGGCTCAGGTTTGAGGGGCATTTGGGTAAAGCGGTGATGTCTCACCAATATCCGGAAAAAAAAAAAAAAAAAAAAAAAAAAAAAAAAAAAAAAAAAAAAAAAAAAAAAAAAAAAAAAAAAAAAAAAAACCCCCCCCCCCCCCCCCCCCCCCCCCCCCCCCCCCCCCCCCCCCCCCCCCCCCCCCCCCCCCCCCCCCCCCCCCCCCCCCCCCCCCCCCCCCCCCCCCCCCCCCCCCCCCCCCCCCCCCCCCCCCCCCCCCCCCCCCCCCCCCCCCCCCCCCCCCCCCCCCCCCCCCCCCCCCCCCCCCCCCCCCCCCCCCCCCCCCCCCCCCCCCCCCCCCCCCCCCCCCCCCCCCCCCCCCCCCCCCCCCCCCCCCCCCCCCCCCCCCCCCCCCCCCCCCTCTGAATGCACGCGGCTCTGGCCGATGCCTCGCAAGATGGGATTTCTACGTCATCACCCACTTAAAGATTGGAAATACAATGGTGCACCAAGATGACAATGAGCTGACGGCTGACACACCCAACGTCAATCGGATTTGTTCTGCATTGGACGCACCGTTCACAACAAAAAAAGAAGAGAACAACCCCTGTCTGGGAACATTTTGATCTCTCCAAAAGAAGTAAAAATTACAATAACCAGTGCAAGTTCCTTTCATCACTTTGCTCAGAATCAGAATCAGAATCAGAATCATCTTTATTGCCAAGTATGTAGGACACACAAGGAATTTGTTTCCGGTAGAACACGCTGCACTAGTATCGTTGTCAAAAAAACTGCTAAGTGGCACTATACAGTTCCATTTTGGCATGCTGCTGTGAAATGTAAATTTTTCCACTGTGAGACTAATAAAGGCATATCCAATCCAATCCAAATATATAATGTCAACTATAGTGACAACACGGTGTAACCATCGTTTTAATGTCTTCTACTTGCTAATATTTTCAAAGGTGAGCTTTCTGTATGAGCTGTTCCTTGTTTGTGTGTCAATGTGTAAAGTAAAGCAATTATTCTTTCAAGTAACACACGCACATTCATTCACATCACAACTTCATGCCATTTTTACAGAACGGGATTAGGGCTAGCAAAGAAAAAAATTAAGTTGGCACAATTCTCAATTTTATCTCAGAAATCTGACTTAGTTTTGAACGCTGCTTCTAAATGAAATGTATTATTGTTATTACAAAAAAATTAGCAAAATTCAAGACCACCTTTCAAATCATTTAGATCGTTGTTACAGACATACACAAAGGGGAAATCGCAAAATATTTGTAGCAGACGTAATTCTCCGTAACTTGTGTCCGATTTTCAACTCACCTTTGAAATTGTCCCGTACAGAGTGGATATCCTTATGGTTTATCTTGGTATTGGTGCATGGTGAGTTCTCCAGGTAGACCGAAGCTGTACCTTTCTTGGAGGGGTGAGGGTCACAGAGTTTCGTATTGACCTTGTAGAGCTCCAGGGCTTTGACAGCTGCCGCATTGTTGTCCATGCGGCGGAAGCCGAAAGACGAGGCACACCATGAGTTGGAGCATGATTCATTCCCACAGCCCTCGGTTAACCTTTAAGTCCCATATTTTTTTAACTGTGTAACATACCCACTTGACATAAATTCCCTGTTCCAAATTTGACCGTGATTCCCCGCAATAGCCCATCCGGCTCAGGTTTGAGGGGCATTTGGGTAAAGCGGTGATGTCTCACCAATATCCGGGTTGAAGATCTCCTCAACCACCAGCTGAAAAAACTCTTTGGAAACACCCCCTTCATCCACACCTTGCTCCCCTTCAAATTCCACGTACAGCTGCTTCTTCAGGTCCGCCGGATTCTCCATGGCGATCATTTCCAGCTGTTAACAAAAGGGGACATTTCCGGTTTTATCATACATGTCAACTTGTAGGGTTTCGGTGTAATTTGTACAAGTGAGCACTGATTTTTAAATGCGCACGCCGTCCATTCAAAATCTGTACTTTTTCCATCCATTATGTTTTTTTTCCTTGTTTTGATTTTGTCACAATTACGGCAATGAGGCAATGCATCAAATTGGTCTGTAGCCATTTGATCGTGAGAATTCAGTGTTGCAATAAGCGTGAAAAGTTACAAGCCCGTCAATGAACAATTTTTGCCTCTAAACAAAATCACATACTCATCGGATGCTGTGACAAAAGTGGACATTTTGTTCTGGCAATTTGTTGCCAAACACAACCTGCCGATCACTTCTGAGGATTAACAGAACAAATGTTTCCTGACTTGAAGATTGCATCGGTAAGTTAAATTTATCAATTGAACTTTTTAACTCATTCGCTAACATTCCCATATTTATTCGGGAATTGAAAAATGTGACGAGGAGCACCATTCCCGAATTTGTTCACGCTTTGGTTTTTCTTGCGGGGGGTGCCAATAAAGCGCTGGTCAGACCTCTGGTAATGTTTTTGCCTTCCACGAGGGGGCAGCATTTCCCTTTTTTTCCAAGATAGCGCTTGTTTCAAGCTTCAGTTGTTGTATGTATTGTATTGTATTTTGTACAGCCAACCACATTTCAAGCTCAGATAACGCCAGACCCATATAACTTAGAAATTAATACATTTTTCTGATGAAAGAAGATCATCTAAGGCAGGGGTGTCAAAGTCATTTTTTGCCGCGGGCCACATTGTAGTTATGGTTTCCTCTCGAGGGCCGTTATGAATTTGGGGAATCCATTGGAATGTTTAAATCCCTTCAAATATTACATACAGAGCACACAGCCAATTAATGAATAACTCGTTTTCAAATCTGAAGTCAAGAATAATGACTTTTGTTGTGGTTGACATTCAAAAATATGAAATTTTCAGTCCAGTCTTGTGTTTTTCTACTTCTTTCTTTCCTTTCCTCTTATTTTCATCCCTTTGCTGCTGTGAAATGTAAATTTATCCACTGCGGAACGCTAATCCAATCCAATCCAAAAGTCATTCTTAAATGTTAGAATTCATGATGCAGCTGATGACATTGTTTGTTTTTTGATTGAACCGGGCAATATACCAATACAATCATATTATTTAAAAAAACAACAACAATAAAAAAATGTTATTTTTCTTTCATTTTACGGACGCTATATAAAACACAAGATTAGTCACCATTATGTAAGGACAGACGGCATTTTTGCAAGATTGCCAACCGCCTCGCGTTGAGAGGATAAAGTTATCAATATGGCGCATTTTTGGGAAAAACACAGGATCGAGCCGCACGTACCCTGACCAGAGCGTCGTCGATGATGTGGTCCCGGCGGACCTTCAGCCGTAGGTACGGATTCAGCTGCTGGCCCTGCACTAAACTATAAAGCACCGTAATACGTCGTTCGCTGTACATGCGGATGCGGTTGTCGTAGTAGAGGCCCAGATTCTTGGTGACGGCGTTGAGGATGAAGGGACACGTCATGAAGGAGAACTTGTTTTCAGTCTCCACCTTAAAAAAAGTATAGTCCTTGTCCATCTCCAGCACCTCGTTCAGAGGCTCGTTGACAAACTCCTCGAAGGGGACGAGCGGCCGCCGACAATCGTCAGTATGGATGCCCAATTCCGTCTCCAGGGGGTCCACGCGGGGACCCTTTTTGTTACGCCTCTCCTCGCCCAGGAGTTCTTGCAAAGTCAGCTCGCTTGATTCCGGGATAGGCTCATCGTCCTCGTCCTCGTTGTGCTCCGTATCCAAATCGCCGCCCAGGACGTTTGCATAGTAGACAATCTTCAAGCATTTGGTGGCCGCCACCACCGCGTCGTCGTCGTTCACCAGGTTGCGGCTGTTGAACTCGTTGCTGATCACCTTATAGGTGATGAGCTGCTGGAAAGTCTCCACCATGCGGCGAATGTGCTGGGCGTTGTAGTGCGCCCACAGTCGCGAAAGTTTGGCTTGGGCGGCGAGGGGGAGTTTGCTCATGGCCTTGCAGAACTGCGGCAGGGCGATTTCTAAATACTCGGGGCTGTGGAGGTTGCTGTTCTCCATCACGATAACAAACAGGTTCAGGTAATTCGGGTCGCGGGAATAAACGTTATGGTACGTTAAGTCGCACTCCACGTTGGGAGAGAGGTAGACCAGTGCGTTCAAGAAAGCAGCTTCTATCTTCTCGTTGCACAGCAGGCGCTCGTACACACGGCGCACCGCGTCAATGTCAACCGTCACCTCGTCCGGGCCCAGTTTTTGAACCGTGTTTTCCGCAGAGGAGCTTTCCCCGAGGCGTGACGACGAAGGAGACGTGGAGGAGTCTTCTTCCATGGCGGCTGTCGAGCAGGTGGCGGCTTCTTTTTCATCCTCGTCTTTGTCCTCGTCTTTTTCCTGAAGGGACTTGAGCTCCTCTTTGGTGTGAGGACTCGACCGTCTGAAACTCTGGACCAGGACCTCGGCACTGGAGAACACTCGGCCGATGACACGGATGAGAGGGGAGTAATCCTCATTCTCACTGCAGATATCCAAGATCTCGTACACTTTGTCCTCCGTCAGGTAGTTCACATCTGTCGAGGGAAGCGGGAAATGATTCAAAAACTGAAACGGCACTGAAGGGTTGAGGTAAAATTTTGATGCCGATATCGCAAGATGGCCTCCAGTTGCCATTCCCGTAATGCAGACACGTCCAAAGTTCGCCCCGGGGTCCACATGCGGCCCATGATCAATTTTCATCCGGCCCGCAGCCTCCCGTCAAATCACCAAATCTGGCTCCCTTTGCAAAATGTTTAGACAACCCTCCGCCATGTTCCAAAATGTGCAATTGCGCACAACAAAAATTCATTCGATTTATTGAATGCATTAAGAAAATTTTACTTGGTTTCTGTGAGCACAGTCTAAAATAGCGGCAAAGTAAAGTCTGTTTTGATTGTTGAGTCAAATAGTTGTATGTGACAGATAGTGATGCGACAGACTGTGCCAAGGCTCCGAGGCACATGCCGAGTAAACAGGTGAAAGAATTTGTGAAGCGCGATTCGAGGCATGGGTTGATTTCGGTTGTCGTCACGCCCAAAGCCTCTGAATGCACGCGGCTCTGGCCGATGCCTCGCAAGATGGGATTTCTACGTCATCACCCACTTAAAGATTGGAAATACAATGGTGCACCAAGATGACAATGAGCTGACGGCTGACACACCCAACGTCAATCGGATTTGTTCTGCATTGGACGCACCGTTCACAACAAAAAAAGAAGAGAACAACCCCTGTCTGGGAACATTTTGATCTCTCCAAAAGAAGTAAAAATTACAATAACCAGTGCAAGTTCCTTTCATCACTTTGCTCAGAATCAGAATCAGAATCAGAATCATCTTTATTGCCAAGTATGTAGGACACACAAGGAATTTGTTTCCGGTAGAACACGCTGCACTAGTATCGTTGTCAAAAAAACTGCTAAGTGGCACTATACAGTTCCATTTTGGCATGCTGCTGTGAAATGTAAATTTTTCCACTGTGAGACTAATAAAGGCATATCCAATCCAATCCAAATATATAATGTCAACTATAGTGACAACACGGTGTAACCATCGTTTTAATGTCTTCTACTTGCTAATATTTTCAAAGGTGAGCTTTCTGTATGAGCTGTTCCTTGTTTGTGTGTCAATGTGTAAAGTAAAGCAATTATTCTTTCAAGTAACACACGCACATTCATTCACATCACAACTTCATGCCATTTTTACAGAACGGGATTAGGGCTAGCAAAGAAAAAAATTAAGTTGGCACAATTCTCAATTTTATCTCAGAAATCTGACTTAGTTTTGAACGCTGCTTCTAAATGAAATGTATTATTGTTATTACAAAAAAATTAGCAAAATTCAAGACCACCTTTCAAATCATTTAGATCGTTGTTACAGACATACACAAAGGGGAAATCGCAAAATATTTGTAGCAGACGTAATTCTCCGTAACTTGTGTCCGATTTTCAACTCACCTTTGAAATTGTCCCGTACAGAGTGGATATCCTTATGGTTTATCTTGGTATTGGTGCATGGTGAGTTCTCCAGGTAGACCGAAGCTGTACCTTTCTTGGAGGGGTGAGGGTCACAGAGTTTCGTATTGACCTTGTAGAGCTCCAGGGCTTTGACAGCTGCCGCATTGTTGTCCATGCGGCGGAAGCCGAAAGACGAGGCACACCATGAGTTGGAGCATGATTCATTCCCACAGCCCTCGGTTAACTGGTGGTAATAGCGCTCTATTAGATGCTTGGCAGCTGCTCGCTTCCTGTGTGTTCAAAATTATCCAAGTGATCAAGAAATTAAAAATAAAACGACATTACAAGATCATGAAGCACATCCAATGTCATTTTGCCTTTATGCCATGCAACTTGGTTGTTTGGACTGAGCCAGTTTGCAAGGTTTGGTTTGCTTCAACTATTAAATGTATGCAGGAATTTTGTATTGGGGAAAATGACTTACATTCGGCTTGCTTCTGCGTTTTCTACAGCAGGGTCGTCTTGTTGTCTTATGGAACAAGGACAAAGAAGAATATACAATACAATTACCACCGTGTGAGTAGATTTAAACAAAAGGCACTGTGCCATCAGAGCGTTGCAACTAAGCAGCAAAGTCCCAGTTGAGAAGATGCATAGCGCCGGCCAGCCAACGTTAATATGAGGCAAATAAATATAGTTATGAATATACGTTCACAGTGACATTTTGCTCTGTGTTTAGAAAACAGCATGCAGGGAAAAAGCGGATATATTGGTAAACGGTCAGTGGGACACAAAAAGGGAAACGATATTGAGTTGCCCAAGCATGCTAATGTAGCAAGCCATTACTACAAACACTGTATCTGCTTAAAAATAATTGTTGATTTTGAAATGTGATTTTATCAAAACCATCACTGAACAGAGTCACGAGGGTATTGTGTGGGACAGGATTGCGGAAAGCGGTGGGCATCACACGAGCAACCAAGATGAGAGCCAAATAGCATCCCCGGCTCTTTCCTCGTCGCGTACCCACCTGTCAACTCCTCCTTCTGGGCTAATGTCGGCCTGTGGTGGCGCACACTCACAGTCCTCCTTCTCGTCGGAATTCATACGAGACTGTAACCTCACTTGTTCGTCAGTCTTTAGCGGCGAGCGAACGTGTTAAGTCATCCACGGGTGTGGCACGGTGACCGTTGGCACTGGCGAGAGGGATTTATGGTTAAAAAGTTCATTCATAAGCTTGAATCTGAAGGCTCATTCCGCTGCCTGAGGTTAGCAGCCATATTTGGTTCGGCTTCACTGTCGGACTAACGACCCACAATGCACCGCGACTCGGTGACAAAACTGGCGGAAAATGTTCAACATGTTCCGGTGTCAACCCAGAAGTGGGGCGCGCGCTCGATGGTTGTGGGTTGTTTCATTTATGTATCTATTTATGTATCTATTTTTAAACATCGATCCATTTCCTAAACTGATTTCGTAAGGTACACATCTACAAACAACTCAGAAATATCGTATTTTTTTACACCGATTTTAAAAAGACATTTACATTGAACCTGTTCTATGAAGATTTGGAGGAAATTGTATAATTGTTAGTTTTTTTAAACACCACGCACTTTATTTTTTTGTTTTTAAAATCTAATGGGTGTAATGATATGAGCAAATCGTATTTGCATGTTCTACTAGTGATGCCTGGCTATAGATCAAAGGTGCATGCGCGCTGCTGCAAGTCAGTCTGATGAGAGCCTACGAGAGCCACACATGTGAATTGCCTTCTCCCTCCAACCAACACAGCCGTCCTAATAAAGAACCTCAACTCTATCCAGAAGTTGTATCATTTACCGAACCCGCTTACACAAAGCAACACATGGTGTCAGAATTGGTCTGGAAGACAAGAGGACGATAAAAGGACTTGGAACGAAAGATTCCACGGAGGAAAGACATTGAGCACAACCCACGGCAGAAAACGGCAGAAATGGAAGCTTTACGTCCACCCACAGCTCTGCAGCTAACAGGTAACGTGGCTGAAAATTGGAAGAGATTTAAGCAACGTTTTGAACTGTATTTGTCTGCAATTGGAGCTGATGAAAGCCATTCAAAGATGAAAGCATCCATGTTTTTGCACGTTGTGGGAGAGGAAGCTCTAGAGGTCTACAATAACTTCACATTTGATGCTGAGGATGACAAGATGAAGCTGTCAAAAATAATGGAAAAGTTTGAAGCTTACTGCATTCCGAAACGCAATGTGACGTTTGAAAGGCACAGATTCTTCACATGTGTACAGACAGTTGGAGAAACTATTGACCAATATGCAAATGAGCTGAGAAACAGATCAAAGACATGTGAGTTCGGTGGATTAACAGAATCACTGATCAAAGACAGAATAGTGTGTGGCATTACAGATAATAAACTGAGAGAAAGGCTACTCAGAGAATCAGATCTGGACCTGGAAAAAGCCTTAGCACTGTGTAGAGCCGCTGAGACTGTTAAATCACAGGCTAAAGAGTTGCTAAATGATTCTAGCTGCAACGTGGATGCAGTGGAAAGAAATGCACACAGATTCAACAAAAACAAGACTGCTGAGATCAAAGCAAGAGTGAGAAAACCCAACAAAAATAGGATACTCAAACAAAAATCTTGTACTCGTTGTGGTACGCAACATCCCCCAAAGCAATGTCCAGCATATGGGAAAATATGTAAAAACTGCGACAAAGCAAATCACTATGCTCGTTGCTGCAGGAACCAAGACATGAAAGGCAAGGTAGATGCAGTAGATGATCATTATGAAGTGGAGGAACTTTATGTGAATGCTGTAAAAGATGAAAGAGAAGAAAGAGATTGGATCACTACACTGAAAGTGAACAACATTCATCTAAAATTCAAATTGGATACTGGAGCCAATGTGAATGTCATTTCAGAGACTGATTTCATGAAGATCAGGCCGAGACCAAAAATACATAAAGCAAATATGAAAGTAACAGCTTATGCGGGTTCAGTCATACCAATGAAAGGAAAATGCATTGTGAATGTGACACATAAAGGCCAATTACATAAGCTATCTTTCATCATAGTTCCAAGGGATGTGCAAGGACTACTAGGATTGTCGGCATGTGAGAGACTACATCTAGTGAAGAGAGTTTTTGTTGTGGATAGACAAAAAGAGACAGCATATGATCAACTGATGGAGCAGTACAAAGACTTGTTTCAAGGGTTAGGCTGCCTACCAGGAGAACACACAATCAGAGTGGACAAAAGTGTGCCACCAGTCATACATCCATGCAGGAAAGTCCCGTTTGCTCTTCAAAAGCAACTAAAATCAGAATTGGACAACATGGAGAACAAACATGTAATAAAGAAAATTGATGAGCCGACTGACTGGGTCAGTTCCCTTGTTGTCGTGGACAAAAAGAATGGAAAACTCAGAATATGCCTGGATCCCAGAGATCTAAACAGAGCCATCAAGAGAGAACACTTCAAGCTACCTACTCGTGAAGAGATTATGGCACAATTTTCAAAGGCAAAGTATTTCAGCAAGCTAGATGCTTCTTCAGGATTTTGGCAAATGAAGCTGGATGAGCCAAGTTCCAAACTATGTACTTTCAACACTCCGTTTGGAAGATACAGATTCCTAAGACTACCTTTTGGAATTGCTTCAGCTCCTGAAGTTTATCACAAAACAATCAACATGATATATGAGCACTTGGAAGGAGTTGATACCTCGATGGATGACATCATCATTTGGGGTGCCACCAGAGTTCAACATGACGAGAGACTGAAAGCTGTGCTAGAAGCAACAAGAAAAGCAAACCTGAAGCTGAATAAAGAGAAATGTCAGCTAGGTACAACAGAATTGACATTTCTGGGAGATATCCTAAGCAGTGAAGGTATCAGACCAGACGCACGAAAAGTGTCTGCTATAGAAAACATGCCAAGGCCACAATGCAAAAAAGATGTGCAACGGTTTAATGGGATGATCACTTTCATGGGAAAATTTATACCCAACCTGTCAGAAAAGATGGCCCCACTGAGACAACTAACTGAGAAGAAGATAGAATGGCAATGGAATCATGAGCATGAAAGGGCATGGAATGAACTGAGGAAGCTGCTCACAGAGGAACCAGTACTGAAATTCTATGATCCAGAAAAACCAATCAAAATATCATCGGATGCATCACAGAGTGGGCTTGGTGCAGTACTTCTACAAAAACATGAAGGCTGGCAACCCGTAGCATATGCATCGCGTTCGATGACGGATCCGGAAACACGTTATGCACAAATTGAAAAAGAACTGCTCAGCATTACGTATGCCTGTGAGAGATTTCATCAATTTGTGTCAGGACAAGAAATCAGCGTGGAGACTGATCACAAGCCCTTAATAGCATTGTTTCAAAAGCCACTAAATGACTGTCCACTCCGTATACAGCGAATGATGATCAGGCTACAACGTTACTCACTGAAGGTCGCAGACACCCCTGGAAAACTGATGTATACAGCTGACACTCTATCCAGAGCTGTTGACCCGAAGGAGCACTCGAAGGCTAAACTGGATGAAGAAGTCGAAGCTTACGTACACATGATCACCAGTGCATTGCCAGTTGCAGATGCAAAGATGGAGATTATACGGATGGAAACAAACAAGGATGAGACACTGAAACAATTGAAACAAATCATCAAAAATGGATGGCCCGAAGTGAAACAAAATTGTTCACCAGACGCAGCAGAATATTGGAACTACAGGATGGAGTTATCTGTAGTGGATGACATCATATACAAAGGCAGTAAGATTGTCATTCCAAAGACTTTGAGAAGTGAAATGCTCAAAAAGATCCATGAAGGACATCTTGGAATTGAAAAGTGCAAGAAAAGAGCACGACAACTGATGTTCTGGCCTAGAATGAATCAAGACATCACAGATCAAGTGTCGAGATGTACAATTTGCCTCAAATATCAAGCAAATCAACCGGCAGAGCCACTACACCCACACCAAGCACCAGAAAGACCATACCAGAAGGTGGGTGCTGACCTGTTTTCGTGTCAAGGGAAAGTTCTGTCAAGACTGTGAAAAGACTGATGTACAAGGCAACAGACAGTGGAACGGATTTCTACCAGAGCTTGCTGGTGTATCGCACAACGCCGCTCGAGTGTGGTATGTCCCCGGCCCAGCTACTCATGGGACGCGTGCTGAGGTCCAACTTACCAATCCCGGAAAACCTGCTGAAGACAAAGGAAGGGGAGAAAGTGAGGAAGATCAAAGAACAACAGAAACAAAAACAAAAGTTCTACCATGACAGAGGAACACGGAACCTACCTGAACTACACACCGGTGACCAAGTACGGTACAAAGACAAAACAGACACATGGTCACAGAAAGGAACTGTTCTGCGTCAGGTCCAACCAAGGTCATACAACATTCAGACAGAGGAAGGTGCTGTTTTAAGAAGAAACCGCCGAGATCTTCTCAAAGAACCAACCATAGCAAGTCAACGAACAGAGACTGTAACAGAGGCTGTTGTAACACCTCTAAATCCAGGACATGCTATCCGAAAATCCTCAAGGAAAGTGAAACCACCTGAGAGACTGATTGAAACCATTTAACATGTTTTTCTAAGTGATCATGGTGAAAAAAAATGATGTGAATGTTTCATGTGGATGATTCATTTATTGTTGCAAAATTTAGAAATACTTTATTCAAGTTTAAGGTTGCTAATTACTGACATAATTAAATTCATTACATTGGTTAAAAGTAAAGAATTCAATTAAGAAAGGGAGATGTAATGATATGAGCAAATCGTATTTGCATGTTCTACTAGTGATGCCTGGCTATAGATCAAAGGTGCATGCGCGCTGCTGCAAGTCAGTCTGATGAGAGCCTACGAGAGCCACACATGTGAATTGCCTTCTCCCTCCAACCAACACAGCCGTCCTAATAAAGAACCTCAACTCTATCCAGAAGTTGTATCATTTACCGAACCCGCTTACACAAAGCAACACAATGGGCACCTCTGGTTTAACTGTATATGTACACACGCGCACGCACACAAACCACAAATCTCATCCATGACAATTTTTTTTACGGTCAATTAATTTTACTACAGCTAATCACTGCCTTTGGTTTAATGTCCAAATGCTCTATTGTGATTTACAGTAACAGCAATGATAAATTCAAACAGCGCCATTTGCTTTGAAACAAATATTTATTGGGGATCCAAGTAGATAAAGAAAATAGATCTTGAATGACAGTCCACTTCCCTCCAAATATCGTCATGCTTTCGGTTTAAATGACGAGTAACAATCCTCGCGAAAAGCACTATTTTTACACAAGGAAAACACACTACACAAAACGTTTCTCTTAACATCTCAATGCACTTTGAGACATCCTCACTAAAAACTAAAATGTGGCTATAAAATAACTTGCAGCACAAGTGAACCGTTCAAACAACAAGTCTAGTCCCAACTGTCCTCATCAGCAACCGCAACCTCAGAAACGGGAGCCGACCTCTCATATCCTGCTTGTTGAAACTGGAGAAAAGGAAAGACAAATGATCAAGACACTTAAACTTAGAGTGGGGATTGTGTACGGGAGTAAACAAAAAAGAAAAGTACCTTCCTGGAGTCGGAAGAAGAAAAGCGCTTGTTGGCCTGGCTAAAGCTAGTAGCTCCTCCACTGAATGCAGACTCCTCCAGCCATGATGGCACTTCTTGTTGGGCCTGTCAACAAGAAACACAAAAGCGTGATCAAATCAACACTTGGAGTAGCCTTCTGCACAATACCCCCGACCCAGAAACCTTGTACATATTAACTAATTCGTTGCCAGTCACAAATTTATCAGGGAACTGAAAATTGTGACGTGGAGCGCCATTCCTGAATTTGTTTGGGTTTGTTTTTTCTTACGGGGTGGGTACGGACAAAGCGATGGTCAGACCTCTGGCAATGTTTTTCCCTTCCACGCAGGGCGAGGGGTCAGCATTTGCCTTTTTTCCATGTTAGCACTTTGTTACAGCTTCAGCTGTTAAAGCGTGAAATACAGTAAAGTCTCGTTATATCGATATCGGATATATCGATAGTCCCCGTTATATCGATACTATTTCTATGCACGCACGGAGAAAATTACATGCAAACAGGGTCGGATATATCGATAGTCCCGGTTATATCGATATTTTTCGGACTCCCTTGAATATCGATATAACGAGACTTTACTGTAAATCAATATGTATTGTATTTTGTACAGCAACCCCCATTTCAAGCTCAGATAACTCCACAGTGGTTCTTAAACTGGGTTCGATCGAACCCTAGGGGTTCGGTGAGTCAGTCTCAGGGGTTCGGTGGATCCTTCGCCGCAGAGGTCTAGACTGAGATCTTCGCCCTCAGTCTAGTCTGGAGTTAGTGGGAACAGTCCTTGAAAGAAGGGTTCGGTGAATGAGCATATGAAACTGGTGGGGGTCGGTGCCTCCAACAAAATTAAGACCAATATAACTTAGTAATTAACTCTTTTTTTCTGATGAAAGAAGAGAGACTAAGGTTTCTTACACTGAATTGAATGTTTATGTAGTCCTAAAACTCAATATTTTGTGGGTCCTGCAATTTGAGTGAAAATGACAAAAACCCTGGCACTGGAGTGGACCCGTTTTTTGCAGATCGTCTGGCAGTGAAAGAGTTAACAAACCATTGGCATGACAGGTGCATGTTTGTTTAAATCCACAACCTCTACACTGTAAGGCAGATGTGCTAACCTTGGAGAGGATTGTGACCAAAGAAGCAGCCAGCTGACTGTCGGCATGCGGATCGTAGAAAGACACCGCTCTGCCAAGATTACCGCAGCGTCCGGTTCTGCCAATGCGGTGGACATATTCCTCGATATTGTTGGGGAGGTCAAAGTTCACCACGTGTTGCACTTCTGGAATATCCAGGCCGCGGGCAGCGACAGACGTCGCGACGAGGATGGGGCATTTTCCGGTCCGGAAGTCGGCCAAGGCTCGCTCTCGTTCCCGCTGTTCGCGATCCCTGCGATGTGAACATTCATTCACAACACATGACAAAGTTGCAATGGAAGTGAGCGTACATGATATTGAAGGAAGCAACACTTGCCCGTGAATACTGGTCGTGGGAAGTTCCTCTTGGCACAAGAAAGTGGCAATGAAATCCGCTTGTCGCTTTTTCTCCACAAACACCATTGTGCGCTCACTTCCTGCAAATGCCAGTAGGCGTTAGCATCCAGAATAGAGTTTATTTGATTGATTTTTATTTTTACCAGTGGTCTTAAGAAAGTCAAGAAGCTGCTCTCTCTTTGAGTACTTGGTGACTTGGACAAATGTTTGTTCCACATCGCTGCAAGCCCCGCCTACTGTGCCGACAGCCAGAAATAAATAGTCCACCTTGAGGAAATCTGCAGCCAACCTTCAAATCAAACAAAGTGAAAACAGTGAACTACTTAAAGGACAACCGATGTCACTTTTTAGTTTTTTAAATGACATCAGAAAAACGTTTTATAGCATCTAAAATACCCAAAACACGCAGTATATTTTAGTCAAATGCAAAACACCAATAAAAATGACTTAGTGTCCAAAATCTGCAAAAAATTGAGCTGCGAATTGGGCATTTTCAGAAAGTCCCGCCCCCAATTCGTGACGTCACGCCAAGACGTCTTGCATTGCTAGTGAGTCAAAACAATGGCTTCAGATTCAGAGAATATGCTTTCTTGTTACACATCCAGTTATGAATACGATTCAAATAGTTCTGAAGAGGAAAGCATACATGTTTGCAATCGATTAAGGAATTTATTTGTGCCATTTTGAGGCACCTTGGGGGGAAATCTCTCACACAAAAAAAAGGCACAAAATGGCGACCTCCTGTGGCCACGTCCGTTTCCACAGGCCATTCCTTATATGGCGCTTGGACGCCCTCTTCCGGCGGCTTTTGGGTGCAACACGAGGTCCCCAAACCAAGCAAGTACAGCAAAATGCATTGACGTGATGGAAGGACCGCTACAATGCGTCTTTTTTACGGTCATGGGGCGGTCCTTTAGTGACGTCACGTACAGACTCGTCACCAACTCAAAAACAAGACTTCCTGAATATTCAGCGTGAGTCTTAAAACGGAAAATATAGTTATATGCGGTGGAATCTTTGTAAAATACGCTCAGTACAAGTCATTTGAAGCCATTTTACAAATTATGGACACAACTTGTCCGGAGACGTCGGTTGTCCTTTAAGGGTTGGATTGATTCAGACGTAGCACTACTGAAGGCGTAGGTGTCAAATGCACGGCTCACCGCTGATTTAAGACCCCCTCACCCCACTCTTTTAACCGGAAATCTATATCACAGGTAACCGGGGAAAAGGGAGAAAAACAAAAGGTGCGATTTTGTGTTCAGTCTCAAATGTGGACATTTTTTAGCAGAACGCAAATTTCCCAATAAACATATAAACGGCATGGCATTATAAATCAGTCCCCGACCTCTGGATGTCTTGAGGGTAAGTGGCGCTAAACAGCAGAGTCTGGCGGTTCTCTCTGGGTGGCATCCCAGGCGAAGCAACAAGGCTGCGCATGTTAGGCTCAAAGCCCATATCCAACATCCTGTCAGCCTCATCAAGAACCAGATAACGCACCTTCGTCAACCCGATCTGAAATCAAAGATTCAACGTTTTTGCTCACAGGTACCAAACTAGTCCAATTTTGAATCATGACGGGGATGCAGAAGCAAACATATTTACGATGCAGGTTTTTAATTCATTCACAAATTTATTCGGCAATTGAAAAGCATGACGTGGAGCGCCATTCCCGTATTTTTTCGGGTTTTGATTTGTCATGCAGGGGGGGGATAAAGCGCTGGTCAGACCTCTGCCAATGTTTTGCATTTGCCTAAGTACAGCCGCCCCCATTTCAAGCTCAGATAACTCCAGACCCATATAACTTTTTTTCTGAAGAAAGAAGAGAGTCTAAGGTTTCTTACACTGCATTTAATGTTTATGTGGTCCTAAAACTCAATATTATGCGGGTCCTGCAATTTGTGTGAAATTGTAAAAAAAAAAAAAAACTCGCACTGGAGAGGACACAGTTTTGCACATTGTCTGGCAGTCAATGAGTTAATGATTGATTTTGAGGAACATGCAATGTTATTTCTTTGCCGGTCAAACACCAATTGAATCTTCGAAAGCAGGAGCTGTGAGTGCATTCGGTCATCTTACCCGTCCACGTTGAATGACATCCAACAATCTCCCCGGTGTTCCACAAATTACGTTACAGCCATTGGAAATTTGTCTGAGCTGATATGCGGGATTCACTCCGCCATACACCACCACCGGACGCACGCATGTTCTGCAACAGGGAGAGATCACAAACTGTAACTTCAATCAAGCAGTTCAGATATAGCTTTTTAATTGTGTAGATCAATATACTACTTTTAAATTGTTAACATTAATGATGGAAACATTTTTGGATTGAGTTCAAATAAAAACATAATGAAAACCAATTAAATGTTTTTATTATTGTTTTATTTAGCAGGGTATGGCCCAGGGATTTCTTTTTGCAGAGTAACTCGCTTTTGGGTTCATTTGAAAACATAGACAGTAGTGATGGGCAAGTGAAGCTTCATGAAGCACTTGTGATAGTTTTTAACTCCTCCAGATGGAACTAATGATTTAAAGATGCAATGACTTTTTTAAAGATATTTTTTTGGTATTCAAACAAAGTGCACCACCTAGAGAAGTAAAATATCACAAGTTTCTTCAGCCGTCATCTGTACTTCTTTGAATGTTTCGCTCCTCACACGAAGACCTTCGTCAGCAAACTTTAGTTTGTCAGCATTTTCCGGTGGCAATTTACATGACACCATAATTTTGAATATTTGGAATACCACTACAAGCTGCAAAGTTTCATCAAAGTTGAATGTAGAGGTCAAATACAACCATCTGAATTGTTGTGACTTAAAAATTTGTTCGGATATACAACAACAAAAAAAGAAACGGTATGCAAATGATGGTTAGTAAAGTCTGTTGCTGGTGCGCTACTCTGCTGATTTGTGAGACCATGGGAAACAAAATTCGGGCAACAGATTGCACAAGGTTGAGAGGAGAAGAAAGGTGACCATACCCGTAGGCAAACTTCCTGGCCTCCAGGAAAATCTGGTTGATGAGCTCTCTGGTCGGAGCGACAATGATTGCCTCAGGCTCCTGCAACTCAGCGAAGCTGCTGGCAGCTGAACCATCGGCCATTAGCTGCTGCAGAATTGGAAGAAGGAATGCAGCCTAGAGACGAGCGAGCACAAAAAAAAGGTGTTTGAACAACGTTACCCCGAAAAGGAATATGAAGAAGAGAACCACAAAGTCTGTAACATTTGCCAATACTGGATTTGGTAATATGATGGCCAAACCCAGCCGCAGTTTTGCGTTTCAATGGCATTGTTTGAGGAGTAGTACACACAAATGACCTTGCAACCTCGTAAAAGCATTTTCGTACGGTTTTTCCAGATCCGGTCTGAGCACAGGCCATGAGATCTCGACCAGCAGAGATGATTGGAATGGCATGCTTCTGAACCGGTGTAGGTTTTGAATAACCGGACTTGCTGACATTTTTTCGCAGGGATTCACACAAGTCTGCCTCGGCGAAAGTCTGCAAGGAAACGCGCTCATGTCGTCGCTGGTGTACAGCGGTTTAAGATTGGCTGCTTCAGAGACCGAGAAAAGCTTCTTACCATGATGGCAGGAGGTGGATTTGTTCCACTCACATCGACGATGATGTCATCATACTTATTGAAATTAATGCCCTGTTGGTAATGTGCAAACACAGCGTCCTCATCTTCGGGAAGGGCTGGAGGAACATAGGTGACTTTGGGCCCTGTGCACATATTCATAAATTCATTGCAGGCGACATTCCAGTATTGATAACTTCTTGATATATGAAGCCCCCCCGCACACTTACGAACACTTGCATCCTGTTGCGATGGGTCTGACTCGTTTGGATCTTCTGTATTGGCTGGCATACATATAATACAGTATGTAAATAAGTGAAATATCAAACCAATGACAGGCTTGGAATCACATCATCAACTCTACAACCTTGGGTGAAGAATTCCTCATTCTTTCCACGATATCCTAAAAAAATGTGAAACGTGCACACAAACGAGTAAATAGACAAACATACAAATGAATAAACAGGAAATAATACACCATTGTGGAATTGTCATTCACTGTACCTCCCCCAAATCCTCTGCCACGACCTAAAATTTAAAAAAAGGTGTTGGTGTTAAAGCAACATTTCAAATTAAATTTCACTTAGAAAATACCTTTGCTGTGTCCTCCTCTTTCTCTCCTTTCTCTGCTGGAGTCTTTTCAGAACAAGATGGATGGATGGATAGATAAAAAATAAATACAATTACTAATTAAAATGGCCTAAAATACCCCAGCTGCTTCAAATGCGTAAAGTAACGGTAAATGTAGAGATTTACATACAAATATGAACTGAAAAACTGGAATAAGAGTAATATTGAACAGGTGGGAAATATAAGCCAAATAACATTTTCCAACAATACAAGCAAAGGTTAACAGTAATTAGGTGTGGGGTAAGGTGAGTACACGTTTGAACACGTACATGAGAAAAAGATATCAGTACTAGTTTGAAACATCAGCAAAAGTTAAACCGACCCACCATTTCCCCAGGTTGAATAATTATCTTCTCCTGTGAAAGTGAAGACAATTTGATTAAATCAGTAGCACATTGCAGGAAAAAAACGGGAGTGACAAAGTAATTGAATTGGTTGATTGTTTCCACCGCATTTTTTGTCATCAGCGATGCAGGTAAACTTTTCCAGATAGATTTTCTTGCAGTCATTATACTACAATAATTACCCTAGTTTTTTTCTACTAGCAGATCAAGTTTGCAAAATATAAGAACTAGGGATGTCGCAATGTGTTATTTTTCAATGTTATTTTATTTGAGAAATTAATAAAATATAAAAATTCCATCTTTCTCATTCAATACCATACAAGGTAAAAACAAAATCACGTGATCAGGCGGAATTTACAATAAAGACGATAGGATTAGTACAACCCTATTGAGAAATATTTAATATGGTTAATATAGTCTATCGAAATAAAGAATTTCAAATTAGGTAAACAGGTGATTTAAAGAAAACATCGCCACAGCACATCATATAATTCCATGGCAATTTTTAAAACACAAAAATACACCATATTGACATACTGTTATTGTGGGACGCGCTGATTCCAAATTCCTGCAAACAAATTCAGTCAAGACAAATGTGAAAACCTGAAGACGGTGATGATTTAAAAAAAACAAACTTGCAGTGGGTTGAGAATGACAAACTCACCTGTTCATCGAAATAATCCATTCTGATTCACCTGAAACATATACAACATTATAAAAAATACTTTAAAGGCAAAAATGTATTAAAATCTATTTCAAATTCGTTGGTTGGTGCATGGCAAAATTGACCGAACGTAATTCTACCGGATTTGTCAAACTTACATTTTGATATATTAAACTTAGTTTTACATAGGTGTGGTTGTGAAGCTTATGCTCTGACGCATTGTGGAATTGAACTTACGTCCTATTTTTCTAAGTATGTTCTGCAAAAAAACTTGACGTTGCAATTACGACGGTCTTCGATTAAAAAAACTTGTAGTCCAGCCACTTTATGCAGAGCAAATACAGTTACATATATGCTGTATATTTCATACTTTGCATTATGGACAGTTATTCTCCGTAAAACTGTTTTTGTGCAGTTGAACTGTTCATTCTTCATGCAATACTTTGTTTTTTTTCTTCTCGGCCCATTGCCCCCTCTTTCAATTTTGCTGCTGTAAATTGCAAAGTTCTCCATTGTAGGACTATGAAAGTCTTTCTGACACAAGACCTGGCCTCTCAACACCTGTCTTCTCCAACCAAAACCCCAGAATTCGCAACGCAGCCCGGCACGGTGATTTTTAGAGAAATAACGGCCACGTGTTTGTCATTATTGGGGCCCAATTAGCTCAACGTCGCCCAGGGAACGATGAAAAATAGTTTGTATCTTTCACACAACACAATAACAACTCTGGCACCAAAACATAAGTGCAAACTAATGTTTGTTGAGTGATTTGAAGATGCATACTGTACCAAAGTTTTCGTCCTGGCGGATGAGTTTGAGTCAAAGGCGTCTTTTTGCCTCGTAGCGTCACAGGCTACGGATTCGAGAAGACACCTAATCAGCACGTGGGAGAAAAAGCAAAGCTCGTCTATCGCAGGTTGCCAGGTTTGCTACTTCCCCGCCGCTTTTCCTTGACGACTCAGGTGTAATTTTTTTAATTAAGCTGTTTTTACAAAGCTGTTTACTCAAGTACTTATTTTTAAAATGTACACATATTTATGTCAAAATTTCGTTCACATTCCGGGGATTTTTTTTTCAAGGCTCAGGTGGGATGTGACTTACTTTACTAGTATTTATGTAGTTGTTACATCAGCAATAATAATAATAATAATAATAATAATAATAATAATAATAATAATAATAATAATAATAAATAATAATAATAATAAACCATTTAATTTATAAGCACCTTTCAAAACTATCAAGGACACAAGACTGTACAGTCAGAGGATAAGTTTGGCTGCAGGTGAGCAGGGGGAGCCAGTCACGCCAGATATCACTCAACCCGGAAGTAACTCAAATATAACATGGTCATCGGCACCATAAAAATAATTTGTGGTCACTACTCGCTACATTTAGTCACACTCCAGTACATTTCTGGCCACGCATTAGCTATAACAAGCTAAATGATAATTTGGGAGTACTAAATCAGTTTAATATGCACACAAAATTCACATTCAGAATATTATTTTTATTTGTGGACAGTTGGCAAATAAAACCAAGTGCATTTTACCTAGAAACTGGGAAATTGACTTTATCGATCTTCCTAAGCACATCTCAATAATTACGAAAAAGTGTTGATTATGTCTATTGACTCGGAGGGGTGGGGATGTGGCGTCACGCGGAAGTGCGCCTTTCAACCCTTTTCACGTCTTTCAATTCTTTGATGTCCTTGATGTGGGACAGAGTGATTGGGTTGAAAGGCGCACTTCCGCTTGACGCCACAGGGATACTGTTGAATACTGTGTCACGCTCCACCCCGATAGATGGCGGTAGTGCATTTAATAACATTTGTTGGTGTCCATAAAAGAAAGGAATAGGAAGAATATTCGAAATAAAAACACTGCGTTTGATTCCCACGATTCCACAGTAACAACATTAAAGAAGTACCCGAAGTTATCTTTATGGTGATGCAGTTTATTATCAATGAAAGGAAGTATGAAGCGAAAGGTCAGAACAATGATTACATTTACCGAAAGAAAATCGGTTACTTTCGTTGCAATTTCCCCTCATTTCTCGATTGTTAAGTGCGTCTATCGTGGCTTATTTGCTTTAAAATTGGTCTCTTTGCCCAAAGCATTCCAACGCTGTAACAATGCTCATCGAAACTAGTTTAAGATATAGATTTTTCAGCAAGTATGGAAACTTGTTTTAGGGAGGTACGAGTCGAGCTGGTTGGCTCCACTGATCACGGCTGCGGTACGACAACACATCCGCAGTTTTGAATGTGGCATATCTGTCAAAATGGACGGAACCTCATAAAACAAAGCAGGGTGTCCTTGAGAGCCTTATCCTGCATTTATTTATGAAAAAAAAATCACAACACCAAACAAAATAAATCACACAGAGTATGTAAGTATATTTAAATGCCCATCTCATTTAATTTTTCTGTGTAAAATGTGGGGCTCTTTGGTTGGCCCCTATCCTGCAAATCTGAGATGTTTCCCAAATCCAAAACACCTGATTCAAATAATCAGGTTTATTGTCAGGTTTCTGCACCTCTTGTTGATGATCGAATCGTTTGCATCAGGTGTGCTGTAGGAGTGGAAACGTCTAAAATATAGTTGAGATTGGGGCTTGGAGTACATGATTTGGCCATCCCTGTTGTAAACAAACACGTTTTTTTGTAGTGAAATTCTATCAATGTGTTTTCATAGTAAAATTCAATAGTTGTATTTTGACACCCTTTCTGGTTTGGGTTTCCTTCAAATGTCCTGCATTAACCTGCATGTTAGATTAATACAAAATACTGAGGTTACAACATTCCATGTAAGTGCAGATTGAATGGTTGTCTACCCTTTTGGTGACAGCCCTGCTGTGATTAGCATATATTATTGCATGTTTACGCTCTGTAACGGCGCAGTGATTGAAACGTAAACCCACATTTCACCCAGCTAGGAAATACACCAGCTTCCCTGTGTGACCTTGAATAGTATCAGCAATATGGACATGTGCTAATGAATTGAAACACTGCTTGTATTGACAGGTACTGATATCTGCAAAATTGACAGGTGGAGCGGCCAGGGTACAACAGGCGAGGAAACGGCAAGTTCATACTTTGTATTGTTGCATGTTTTACACTTATTCCATTTCATGGCATTCTCCTTATTCAGTAATATACTGTAATATATTTCTATTATACGAACAGAGCCACGTTTCCAGGGCGAAAGGAACCGGCCTACTCCTTTTATTCCACAGACCCTAAAGACCAAGTGAGCAAAGGCTAGGAAATGAGGATGGATGTGGGTGGTCAGAGATGATCATTTTATATTGCAATGTTCTTGTTCCTTAGAGACCTTTTTGAAAAATAAAGCAAATCAAAGAGGAAAACAAATAATTTTTATTTCTAAACAATCTTCACAAGATGTCAAAAGTGCACACTGTCTGCAAGTACAAAAACAAACAAAAGTAGTGACTGATTAAACCCTTGCACTTACAAAGAAGTAGATCAATACACATTCTGAACAATATACAACACACATTCTGAACACTTGCGCCTAAAATAAATAGATAAATAGATTGATAAACGAATTGGCAGTAAATCATGTCAAAACACGAATGATAACAGCTGAAATACTTACTGGTGTCTTTGAATGCCCAAAACTTGTGGATTCTAGACTGGCACCAAACATAACATTCACTTCAAATGAAACAATTTTCCTTAGCGAGGCGACTGACAATTATCCACCCCAACATGCCATTACACTTCAAAAAGTACCCAACTTGTCAATTATTCTGAATACATCCCACACTTTACTCTCAGGTTGCCAGTCTTCACTCTGGGCTGGATCGTTGCGCTGTTCTTCTCTCTGGAATGCTCCAGGTGGACAAGGAAGGTTAGGAGGGCTTGTATTTTCAGAATCATTTTTTTGCCATGATGAAACTGTGTCTTTTTGGTGTGTGTGTGATTGCACTTAGAACCTGTGCTGAGACAACCTCCCAAAACAGTGGACGGTGGGGGTGCCAAAACAAAACCGTCCAGCGGATTGGGGAAAAAGACCAGCAAGAAATTCCCTCCAACAACAGGTAGTCGCTCAAAACTGTATTTATTGAGCATTAGACATACTGATATATTTATATATATATGCAGTGGTTCTTAACCTGGGTTAGTTGAACGTTATGGGGTCAGTGAATCGGTCTCAGGGGTTCGACGGAGCCTCTGCCGTAGACGTTTAGATCCACTTGACTCAAAATAGTATGTTAAATATGACACGCCCACTTTTGGCCATCAGTGGCTGGTTCATTTTGAGACCAAATTTAAAAAAATATATATACTTTGTATTTACTGTATATTGATTGTGTTCACTTTTTTCATGAAATGCATTTTTTATTGTCTTGAATTTGTTTGAAAAAACATTTATTTTTCACTAGTTAAGAGTTCAGTAAATATGCATATGAACCGGTTGAGTTTGGTACTTCTAACAAATTTAAGAACCACTGATATTGAGTTTTGCTTTGGATATTTGACATTGTTTAATGACAAGTGTAATGAATTGGGAAAAAAACACATTAAGTTTAAAATACTTTTAAGGGGGGTTGTAATTTCAAAATGGCTGCCAATATAGGAATGTGGCTCTAGAAAATATGCAAGCTGGTGTCTGTCGTTTTCCAAAGACAGCTGAAACCACAGGCCAGGTAATTTGATACAATTGCAGACCATCTGCGGTTGTGAGCTGTTTTCTTCAAATTCAAATCTGTGCGAGGAAAGATAGATATTCTCATTTAGGGTAGATTGCACTTGAACCTAACACATTTGTATTCTTTTTGGCAATGTTCTGATGATTTAAATTAAACACATATTCCACCTTCAGAACGCAGTTCCACTCGGGTCCCAAGAGCAAAGGAAGTTCCTTCAATTTTAAAGTCGGGAGTGAAGGCGTCGCATACCCCGCAGCAGTCTCGCTTCATTCCACCCTTGAGAGCATCTCAACCGCTTGAGGGGTCTTTCCCCTCTCAGCCTTTGACTTCCGTCCTTCTGTCTGTGACCCAGTCCGAGTCTGCTCCCCACACCGCAAGTCAGCGTAATTTTGCTCAGACCGCCTGCCAATCACCTCCCAGTCACCACACAGCCTCCTTGAATGGCAAAGACATTGATTCTGTGCCCGTGAAAGACACAAACGGCCAAAGTGCGACACGCTCGGGTGCGTACGGATCCCAAACCAAGTTATATCCTGGTGTGCCGTATGACCCCCATCACGACATACATAGCGAGGATGATGTTAGTGGAAAAAAACTACAGACCGTCCAGTATCTTCTTGGAGAGCTCAAGGCGTTGATAGCTGGAAAAGGTATGTTTATTTTATTTTATTTTATCATTAATTTTAATTAATTTTATTTTTTTAATTACATGTTTAGCTCCAGACAAAATGGCCCTTCTAGTTGAGATTCTATTACGTCTTCCGCTGACATAATTAGAAAAAATAAATCACCTAGCCTTTCATTTGAAAAATAATTTCACACAATAAAACATTTTTGATAAAACATTACTTTCATAACTGTTTTGTTACTGTCAAATGAATCATGCCATTTACCTGTTCGTGCCTGTTTCGGCTCCGCAGGCAGTATTGCGGAGCAGCTGCTCAGTCATCTCGAGACGACCGTGTCCTCTCCGCACTTGATCCCCAAAAGTATCGATCCTGACAAATCTGCAGACCTGCAGACGCTGCCCAACTTGAACGACCAGCTTCACAGGTATGACGTGACGTTAATAGTGTTTTCGGTCACCATCATGTTCACGTATATCTTTATTCCAGACGAGTGGCCTTTCTCAACAAACAGTTGAAGGATAGGGAGACACAACAAAATACTGAAACGCCATATACCTCACAAGGTAAAGATTTTGTGTTTAGATGCGTGTGTACAAATACAGCAGCGTCTGGATCACCTCTTAAAATGGTGTGCAATGAAATCTCCTTATAGTGTAGTTCTGTTGTTTTTTTCCGAATTGTTTTGTTAGCGTTTTTTTTTTTACATAAATTGTGAAGAAAAAAAATCTCTTAAATTATTAAAGATCAAATGGTTTTTTTTTTTAGCATTCAGTCTTTCAGAAGATCTTCCAGTTACTCAATACCGCCTGCAGGAGCTGAAAGTTGTTCTCGCTGAAGCGCGGAAATCTCTTCTGAATACGAAGAAACTGTTACGCGACAGTGAGGCACAGAATGCGCTGATGAAATCAGGTTGTGTTTAATTGCTGTCCTACATTTTGTTTTGGAATTTTATGGCGACGCTACTTGTACTGCGATTGGCTGGAAAACAGTTCAGGGTGTCCCCCACCTACTGCCCGGGCCTACCTTTTAACAGTGCTAAGACAGATGTGAGCAATTATAACCATTTGTCGATTTTGGGAATTTAGATTAATCAGCGGAACATTTTAAAAATATTTTGGGTTGCCCTTGCTGTTCTCATTTCAAAAAATAATGGTCCACATTGGCATAAGCAGCAATGTGGCATCGATTATATGCAGTCATAAGACTGAGTTCGTTTTGTGTGTTTGTATGCTCAGATTTGGAGACCATGAGAACCAAATTTGTCCACAGTGAGCAGGTCAACAGGGAACTGGCCTCTCTCGCCCAGCAAAGACTGGCAGAGATCGAAAACTTGAAGCGGTTGGTCCCGCTGTATGGCCACATTTGCTATGGAACTTTCTATCGAAGCTTCATTTGCCTTCCTCTTTCTTTTAGGGTGATTCGGAATGGACACACGCCTGAGTGTGAACCAGTTGTTGACCTTGCGACATGTGACGCAACACTCAAGGAGCAATACAATTACCAGAGCAATGCCACTGAACGTGTCACAAAATATCTGATGACGTTGGACCAAGCGGAGGCCTCGTGCAGCGGTGCTAACGCTAACATGGTTGCAGAAAAAGAAGATGCAGCGAAAATGACTCCATTTGACAAAACGCCATCTCACCACAATGACGTTTTTGCTGAATTATCAGATTCGTTCCTTTCCGAGGGCAAGGTGGACGCTCTGTCACCCGACTGCAGTATGAGATCAATTTCAACCTTTGACACCAGGGATGAGGCGGCGTTCCGAGACGGATTGGCCGCTCTGGATGCTAGCATAGCTAGTCTGCAAAAAACGATCAAACAGGATTTAGGGAGATGATTTTATGGTTTATTTGCCAGTTCCAAATTTGAGTTTGGTTCTTACTCTGCGTTTGTGTGAATATGAATGAGGTCTTGTGGCTTTTTGTGCTCTGCCGTTTTCTTATGACCACTCCAGAGACTTTGGATTGGCTGCAGTTCCCCACAATCCTTATCAGAATAGATGGAAGATGATGGATGGAAGTTTTTTTTCTTTTTAACATTTATAATATGACACTGAACATGATCAATAAAAAGTATTTGGAATGTGTAGCGATGAGAATCTGGTTTTACAATCAATGGACTGATGACATTTATTGAAAAAGTTTTCAAAATATTGAAGTACATGTCATAGTTTAAATGTAAATACAGAATCCCACGCACAGAGAAGCAATACATTTAAACAAGGGATTGAAATGACGTTGCGGCAATCCAATTAAATGATATCCTTGCTGCTTGCAGCAAAAATAAAAAAATATATTAGCTTGGGAGTGTACTTCAAGTTGGTGATGGGAAAACGAGGCTTCATGAAGCACTTGTGATATTTTTTTTACTCCTCCAGATGGTGCTCTTGGTTTAAATTTGGTTAGTGCAAAGGAAATGGCTTAAAAATTCACTGCATCTTTAAACCAAGAGCGCCATTTCGAGGAGTCAAAAACTACAAGTGCTTCATGAAGCTTCACTTGCCCAACACAATATCAAAATGCAGCAATTACAGATCAAAATCGATGAGGTTTCTTCAGCCGTCATCTGTAAAAGTACAGATGACGGCTGAAGAAACCTTCTCATCGATGGACCACTCCTGTACGACTGAGAGCTTACGCAGACATACAGATCAAAATGACAACACTGACCAAGTGGCAAGCTGTAGTGTTCACTTTATATTAGCTTGAAGAAGGTATAATTAACCTTTGTAGCCACCTTTGTGGCTAACGTTAAAGATTTTTCACACCAAGTACAAAAGTACAATAATAGACGTTTTGTGACATTTCTTTGGTCTACACTTAAAAAAAATGCAATTTTCAAAAAAGCTCAGGAAATAACTGTTTTATGAAATACAACAAGAAGTCAAATGCAGCACCAAAAGGACATTCCCAAAATGTGTCAGCAGAAAAATATTTCTGTCAATATCTTGACCAAATTTTACGTGACTATTTGGGGGCAAATGCGACAATCTGTGAGAAAATATCAAAAAGCCTTCCATATTTCGAAATTACTTCTGTCACACGTGGCCTCTGTCGCACAACTCCTCCGCTGTGTCGCCAAATCCATGGTGATGTCCATAAAGTAAGAAGTCTCCGCAATCAGCTCCTTGAAGTTCCTCCAACTCAGGCCGATGGGACGCGAAGTCGTTGGGACTTCCTGTCAGATGCAGCGAGCCGCACATTTCAGCTGAGTGGCGCTGAGTGGATGGCGAACCCGCCTGTTGCCAAGACAGCCGTGTGGAAATGTCGTCGATTTTCATTGGGTCGTCGTCATCGGAGTCAACGGGCGAGGGTGGATGGACACTGCCATTGACTGCAGGGAAGGTATAGGAGGCGACAACAAGAAATGTGAATTCATTCACATGAAATACGTGACCTCCAGTGAAATTCGAGAAAATATGTGACGGTTTGTATCTGAATTCCTACAACAGGTTCTTTATCCGGCGAAGAATTTAGCGACTGTGCGATATTAGCCTGCATCACACATTACAACATAGGTGTCCAAGTTAAGGCCTATGGACCAAATCTGGCCCACCACATCATTTTATTTGGCCCCTGAAAAGCAAATCAAACTATTAACTAACTATTAATCAAAATACTTTTTACTTCAAATTTGAAAACTAGTTATTCATTAACTCATTCACTGTCATTCCCGAATTTATTCGGGAATTGAAAAGCATGACGTGGACTGCCATTCCTAAATTTATTTTGGTTTTTATTGCGGGGGTGCTGATAAAGTGCTGGTCAGACCTCAGCCAATGTTTTTCCCTTCCACGATGGGACAGCATTTGCCTTTTGTCCACGTTAGTGCTTTGTTAACGCTTCAGCTGTTGTTAATATGTCAATATACATGTACAGTATTGTATTTTATTTTGTACAGCTGCCCCCATTTCAAGCTCAGATAACTCCAGACCCATATAACTTGGGAATTATCTCTTTTTTTCTGACGAGTCTACGGTTTCTTATAATGCATTGAAAGTTTATGTAGTCCTAAAACTCAATATTCTGTGGATCCTGCAATTGGAGTGAAAATGACAAAAACTCTGGTACTGGACTGGACACATTTGTGCACAGGCAGTGAATGAGTTAATTTATGTGCGCTCTTTATGTAATACTGTATATGGAGGGGATGAAACATTCTAATGGCTTCCCCAAATTTATAACGGCCCCAAGAGGAATTCATAACTACAATATGGCCTCAGTAAAAAAATGAGATTGACACCCTTTGTATTACATCCTGCATCACATCTCACCTCCGCAGTCGAATTCCATGCTGTCTTCAAGTTCAAAATGTTGCATCTGCAGGAACACATCTGCAACCCAAACAACAGCGTCCAAATTTCGTAAGCAAATAAAGGCAGCTTCATGAAAGTAAAATGGAGTCACGGTTACCTATCTTTGCCTTCTTTATTTGACTGTTCTCAAAACCAGACTGCAGCCTTTTCCTACAAAGCAGACCAGAACCAGGAATGGGGACGGTGCCATTCTTTTCCCCGTTGCCATGGAGCTCGCCGAGCTGCCTCAGGTGCTCCTGCAAGTTGGCGATGAGGCGCAGGCAGTCGTCAGAGCCGTGAGTGCGCGCCAGGTCAGCTGCGGTCTGTCCGCTAGTGTTCGTTAAGCTGCGCGGCGAGTGAAGAGAAGTAAATGTGAAGTTTGGTCTGCTTTCCCGGGCCTGTAATTGAACAAATTTGTTTTGCTTCCCAATTTATGAGAACATTTTATTTGCCACCCTGCAAGGTCAGTTAATGCAATAAATAAACAAATAAATAAATACTTTGATCAACAATATGAGTAAAACAAGTTCTAAATGTGGTCATAGAATGACTTAAACCCCATAATAAACCTACCACTCTATTTCAATTATTTCCTGTAAGAACATTTTATCCACAAGTTCAACGTTAGCAATGATGACTCGCATTCCAGAAAAGATCAAGTTCAACCTTCGAGTCGGTTGAAGTTAAACTCCAAAGCTAAGCTGCGGTGGTCCTGACCTCCGCTCAGCAAGTTACTTACTGTAGTTTGGCACCCGCTATCAGCAGAACTTGGACGGACTCCATTGAGGCTGCTCTGGCGGCCTTGTGGATGGGAGCTTCTCCTACTAAATCCTGAAAAACAGAGGTTGCATGGCAGGGGTGAGCGATGTGGGCATCAGGCTGACGTGTTCGAAAAATATGTTGATAACATCACAAGCAAGACTGAATGTCCATCCACGTGTGGGTGCTTCGATTGACACTTTATTTCTCTTTGTATGTTTCTTTTGTCTTTTTCCTCCTCACTCATATGAACAGTATGTTCTTTTATATGATTTATATGTGTTTAAATTGAATGAAGAAAAAAAGATTCAGATTTAGAGAGTAGATGGGTCTTAAGATGGTACGTATTATGCGATACGTAAATGATCAAACTGCTTTCCCTGGGTGTAATATGATTTATTTCCTTCCCATTCACATTAAGATCACTGCTCACCTGCCTGTTGACATCTGCACCAGCCTGTGACAGCCACAAAACACAGCGAGGATGCCCGCCGAGCGCAGCTGTATGTATTGGGGTCTGTTGGAAGCGACTCGACACAGTGTTCACATCGCATCCCATCTGCACCAGGCGTATGACACACTCCAACTTCATGTGACCAGGAAAGCATCCACATGAGATGATGAGAACATTTAGTTAGCATTCGGGGATAGTATTATATGAACAGAGCAATAAAAATACAGTCTAGATTTATTTCATCAAGGTTGTCTGTAGCTGGATTGTGCTTCTTTATGCTGTAAATTGAGACCATTTTAAAAAAAGAAGAGTGTGATGTTCTTTTGTTATGATGTATTATTTTATTTGTTTATTATTGTTCATAACTTTGCTTCTGTGAATTTATCCACCGTGAGACGAATAAAGGTTAATCTAATTTAATCTGCGATGTACTAATATTTTGTTCCAAATGTTAATATGGTGTAACATTCTAACTTCAAAATAATTTTAAAAGATTCCTTATATTTGATGTCAAAAACAACAAGCTTTAAAAACATCTTTGTCATAGGCCACATTGTGGTTACAACAGAGAACTATTAAAATTCTGAAATTATACATCGTACATGTTACCTGCAAACACCTCATGATATTTTTCCATATTTCCAAGACATTTATGAATATGTGGTTTCAATACGTAAAGCGACGTAAAATAGTTTTATGAAATTATTTAAATCCATTGGCCAGGTAAAAAGGTAAACAAAGAGAGCAGGGGACACACTTCCTGTTGAGTTTGGCGCCAAAAGCTTCAATTGATTCCGTGATGTTACTCTGCAACCAATCAAAAAATGTCGAGCATTTTTTTCCCCTTATAACTTTATTGTACACACAAACTTGCTGAGCAATCGCGCTCGACGCTTATAACGAACCCGCTTCACTTGGTACCTATCCGACCGATTGCTCCTGTTTCCGCACAAAACTATGGACACACGACAGCAGAGGGAACCACAAATAATCGACCGTTTATTCGGCACAACACTTTTTAGTATCGTGGCATTCCTCTTCCTCTGTGCGCGTGGAAAAAGCAGACACAACAAACGAATATCCTCCTTCGACGGACTTTGAAGCTAAATCCGCACCTGGCCACAGTGAGCAGCCCAGTGAATGGGGGTCCAGCCGTAGCAGGAATCCTCGGTCGTTAGATGAGTGAGATGTTGGTTCAATGACACCAAAGCTCCAACATCTCCATCACGACAAGCGCGGTGGATAGGAAACATACTCGTGAACGCTTCATCTTCACTGGAAAAGTCTCGTTCCGTAGACATGAGTAAAGTCTGAAGGCTCTCTGGAGTTGTTCCTGGTGGCACGGAACTGTCTAAGCACGTTTCAAATTAATTCAAACACAAAGGAAGTCGAGGTAAGCTTCTCGACTCCGCCGGAAGGGATAAAAACCCGGACTGTATTATTTTGCAGATCGGTTTAGTGAGTGAAAGTCGGTCGAAGGGAAAAGACGGAATAGAAAATATGGAATGGGTCTTTTTTTAAACAGGCTTATGCGATACAGACCTATATTTACAGGGTTGTTATTCGGTGCGACGATTTTTTTATTTAGTGTGACACAATTAAATTTGAAAACAAGTATTTACCGACGCTGGTCTGTCTTTACAGGAATTGTTCATTTTGGATTAACCGGAAGTTAATGGAGAAAGTGAGCCGAGCATAAAATGTCGTCATTTGGCGGGCAACCGCATATCTTGTGCGATGGAACTCAGGTAAATTTTGTTAACAATGTTTCCAAGTCATTTACAATTAATATTTTTTTTTGTTATTGTTTTGTTCTGAGTGCGCTGAGGAATCTCCGTGGAATTTTAATGACGCTCGCTGACTCGCTGCTTCTGTTTTAGGCTATGACAAAATGTGCACCTGTAACGGTCAAACTACTTGTCATGGGTCAGAATCAGACTACATGTATTTGAATGTGTCCAAGATAGCTTAGTTTTGTGTAATTAAGTTGGACCAAGAGCAAGTTTTGATGATCATGTACCTGAACATGTTATCATATGATCACTGGCAAAATTGGACAATTCCCAAGTTAAATAACATTTTTTTAAGTACTGTACTCTAAGTCTACCAAAGGTCTAGTCCAGTTACCTTCCTCTCTTTGACAAGTCCTGTTTATACTTTACCTGACCTCCCTCTGTGTCTACCATCTTCTCCTCAGGAAGGTTTTGTTCGAGTGAAGAAAAGAGACCTGGAAAAGTTAGCCACAGAGGTCATGCAGTTAAAAGAGTTCCTGCCCAGAGTTGTAAACAGTGATTTGATTGGCATGCTATACAAAACTAAAGTGGCAAAAACAGGTACGCCATCATGAACCTAGACCATAGATCTAGTAGAATTATCCATCCATTTTCGGAACTATGTATACTCACATGAGACAACAAATAAGTGAAGAGACGAACCTTGTGATTGACAGATTTTATCTACTCAGTTTGACTTCATATTCATATGAACACCCTGAACTGGTTGCCAGTCATTCATTGGCTCCACATATAGACAAACAACAACCATTCACAATCACACCGAGGGACAATTTAAAGCCTTCAATCAACCTTCCTCGCATCTTTTTTGAATGTGAGAGGAAACCGAAGGGAAAAACACTCACACTTTTTTTGACATTTTAGTTTGGTCATGTGCCATGAAATTTTGTCTATTGGGTGCCTCAGCTCGATAAAGGTTGGGAAACCCTGATGTGGAAATTCGTGTAGGAAAACAGATGTGGTTGTGCTCTATTTAATATGATCTTTTTTTTAATCTTCAGAACATATGAAGAGACTGATTTAAATTTGCCATGTGTTGAATTTGTGTTCTTGTGTGTCTGTGCATAGTGAAAGAACATCTGACACAAGAACAGGAGCTTTTACAGGAGGAGTGTCGTCATCTTCAGTCCAGACTGGAAGTGTTACAAATTGAATGTCAGAAGGAGAGAGAGGTGAGGCAATGAAAACTAGATTTGAACAAGAGCAATTTCTGTTCTGTTGATTCATTGGAGCTATGGACACGCGTGCTTGAAACGTTGTGCCGTACCTTCTTCACATGAAATGCTGTTATTCTTTTTTTCCCTCAGGCCTACTTCCACTCCACAAATATTCATCTGATTAGATTAGGTCAATTATAGTCAGTGACATATGTCATGGAAAAACAAATCTCCCCGGTGGCGGCATGCCTTTGGTTTACACTGTAGAGCAGGGGTGTCAAAGTCATTTTTTGCCGCGGGCCACATTGTAGTTATGGTTTCCTATCGAGGGCCGTTATGAATTTGGGGAACCCATTAGAATGTTTAATCCCTTCAAATATTACATATAGAGCACACAGCAAATTAATGAATTTGGTTTCGTTTTCAAATCTGAAGTCAAGACTAATGACTTTTATTGTGGTTGACATCCAAAAATCAGAAATTTTGGCTCAGATTTTAGCAATCATCATGGAATTTAACAAGTTTCATTTGCTTTCGCGGGCCGAAAAAAATGATGTGGTGGGCCGGATTTGGCCCGCGGGCCTTGACTTTGACACCTGTGCTGTAGAGCAAGGGTGTGAAAGTCATTTTTTGCCGAGGGCCACATTGTAGTTATGGTTTCCTCTCGAGTGCCATTGTGAATTTGGGGAAACCATTAGAATGGTTCATCTCCTCAACATATTACATGCAGAATGCATAACAAATAAATGAAAAGCTAGTTTTCAAATCTGAATTCAAAAATAATGACTTATTATAGTTAACATATGACAATTAGACATTTTGGTTCAGACTTTAGCAAGAATCATGGCACTTGAGATGCTTGATTTGTTCTTGCGGGACGAATAAAATGATGTGGTTGGCCAGATTTGGCCCTCGGGCCTTGACTTTGTCAAATCTGTTCTATTGAAAACTCTTATGATTTGCTCTTTGTGTGTTTTTGTGTCTGTTTTAGGAGAAATTGCTGTTACGTGAGCAGCTCTGGCAGAGTGGAGCTGAGTTGCAGCAACAGGCCGACTACTGCTTCAGTCTTGGTTCTGCGGTCTGCAGCCTTCTTTGGAACTGCTCGACGAGGGAGGACATGGTTAAACAGTGGCTAGCTGATGTAAGATTTATTTTTAAGTACATACTATTATCGTTTTAAAGGACAACTGACATCTCCAGACAAGTTGTGTCCATAATTTTTAAAATGGCTTCAAATGACTTCTGGGTGTATTTTAATAATATTCCACCGCTTATAGCTATATTTTAGGTTTTAAGACTCGCACTGAACATTCAGGAAGTCTTGTTTTTGAGTTGGTGACGAGTCCTCACGTGACGTCAGAAAAGGACGGCCTCCTGACCGTAAAACAGACGCATTGTAGCGTCTTTTCATCACGTCAATGTATTTTGCTGTACTGTTTTTTTTTTTTTTTTTTTAACCGTGTGTTACATCCAAAAGCCGCCAGCAGAGGGAGTCCAAGCTCCATGGAACGAATTTACCAGCCTGTGGAAACGGGCTGATTCATTCCTCACACCTCGGTGGCCATTTTCTTGCCTCTTTTTGAGTCAGACATTCCCCCCCGCCCGTTTGCCTCAAAATGACACGGAATAAATTATTTAATCGATTGCAAACATGTATGCTTACCTCTTCAGAACTATTTGAATCATATTCATAACTGGATGTGTAACAAGAAAGCATATTATCCGAATCCGAAGCCATTGTTTTGATTCCCCAGCAATGCAAGACGTCTTGGCGTGACATCACGAACTGAGGGCTGGACTTTCTGAAAATGCCCAATTCGCAGCTCAATGTTTTGCAGATTTTGGACACTAAGTCATTTTTATTGGTGTTTTGCATTTGAATAAAAATATCATACTGCGTGTTTTGGGTATTTTAGATGCTATAAAACATTTTTCTGATGTCAGTTAAAAAAACAAAAAAGTGACGTCGGTCTCCCTTTAAGAGGTTGTAATTACACATAGACACCACAGGGTGGTACAAAATCAAGCATATTCGTTGATTGTGGTATATTCAGGAAAGCAAAACAGTCAAGTATTAGCTGCAAAAACCCTGCTACTTTTAAAATCATGTGGGCCTGTTTAAACCTCCTTTGGGGCCGGTTCCGGGTTGTGGGCCGTATGTTTTTCACCCCTGGTATAAACTTTTAATTCTTGTGTCTTAGGGAAACTTGCCGGCCTTCCTCTCTGTGGCCACGCAGACTCTAGGGAGCTTTGTGAGAACTCTGGATGAGGATGTGAAGAGTCGATCAGAGGACTACGACGCACAGGAGTACCAGTTTGTTTTGGCGCTAGCTGGAACCATTACTAGTAAGAAGCAGTCATATTTTTTTAAAACTTAGTTCTTGAAACTAAAGGTACCATATCTGCTCTTTGCTCCCTCCCAATCAGACATAGCGGCTGTAACCAATGGGCGGGACTTCCTGTCTAGCTCAGCACATGACCTGTTGGACACTCTGATAAAGTTGTTGGAGCTGATGAAGCCTGGTGTATTCCCCAAATTGAAAGTGTACGTTTGCAGCTTAGTACTGTGTCGTGTCACGAATCAGTGGAATCGTTGAATGATGCCTTATGTGTGTAGATGTGACATCCCATTCCACTTAATGACAGTTTCGAAATTTAGTAGCACACATGTCGAGTTCCTTCATGAGATCATTCAAGACGAGGAAATGTTTTGAACAAGTCGAATGCTTGATTCTCAGCATTTAACAAACTACGTTGTGTTTGTTTTTACTTATTAGTGTACTTTTTTGCCCTAGATTGATGCTCATGGGTCTTTATAATGCCAGTATCAGCGTGATGGGGCTCAAGTACATGATTGAGAACCCAGCGCTCCTGCCTCTTATTCGGACTCTGCTTGAAGGTATGCCACCTCCATAAGATAACAAGTTTTCAACCCACAGAGCTATCGTCACCATCACATTCAGTTATAATGAATTTGATCATTTCTTGTGGTGTTTCGTTTTAAGTGTAAAGCCACTGGATGGTGCTCTCACCTCAATGTGGAGTGAACGAATGGCTGATATCCGGTTATCATATTCCCCATCCTTCCAGCCACCCATCCATATATACATACCTCACACCATCCAGCCAGCCACCCATCCATCCATCCATCCATCCATCCACGGATCCACCCACCCATCCAACCATTTATGTATCCATACATCCACCCACCCATTCACGCATCCACCCACCCATCCATCCACCCACCGAATCCACCCATCTCTCCATATTTCTTGATTGCAATTCTTGATTCTGCACTATGTACAGTCTTGTTTATAGAACGGTTTTTGCACATCTACATTTGCACAGTATACAGTTGACATTTTTATTTTGTTATTCTTAGAATATCTTGTTTTCTATCCTTTCACTCCCACCCCAACCCCATCCCTCTTCAATTGCTGCTGTGGACTGCAAATTTCCCCATTGCGGGACGAATAAAGGTATTCTGATTCTGATTCTGATATATCCAACCATTCACATATCCATTCATCCTCCCAATTCACCCATCCATCCATCCATCCATCCATCCATCCATCCATCCATCCATCCATCCATCCATCCATCCATCCATCCATTTTAGTACCCAGAGACAACTCACCAGGCACGGGGAGAACATGCAAACTCCACACAGGGAAGCCAGAGCTGGAATTAATCTTGTTACCTCTGCACTGTGAGGTCAAAATCATACCAGCATCATCCAGTGACATTTCTGTGTTGAGTATTCTCACGTCAATTGAAGGGGCGATGAACAAATATACGTATTTGGAACCTTTGACTCCCGCACTTTTTTTTTCCTGTTTGTCAATCCAACAGAAAGATCATGGGAAGTATGCCTCCACTCCCTGCGTCTGCTGCAGTCAGTCCTGCTGGAAGATGTGGCGCAGCCTTGGCTGAGTGCCGCCCTGCTGGACTCAGACATCCGGACCCGTATTCGCGGTTTTACCTCCAGTGTTCAGCCGAGCTTGAGACTCTTAGCTCAGCAGATCTTGGCAGACCTCCAGGTGCTCCTGCAGGTAAATGTGTTCCAAAATAGTGTTCTTTAGACCAACACATGGCAGGTGATGAGTTAACTTCAGTACCTTATTTTCGGCATTATAAGGCACACATTGAATGAATGACATGTTTTAAAACTTTTTTTTCAATACACAAAGGCGCATTCTTCCAACTCCATGAACACCCAAAATTAATAACATTTTTTCTAATATTTTCTGAGGGAAAGTATTACTATTTTTGTGGCACAGTTTTATCTTTTAGCAACAGCGAGTTATGACATGTTTTGAAACATTTATATCATAGTGCAGGGGAACTTTTTACTCCATTTGGTAAACATGTCAAAACATTCTGATGCTGTAAAAGTTAGTACAGTCACAATTCCGTAACACTCGTAATACTGCAAAGCAATAATAATAAGCTATCGCATAATAACTCAATGTTGTTCACGCATTAATGTAAAATATGACCAACCCTCTTCAACTGTAAATACACAAAAGGAGCACGGACAGTAAATCTCACTTTATCGGTTCATTCCATATATAAGGCACACCGGATTCTAAGGCGCACGGTCAGCTTTAAAAAAAAATGTAAGGCTTTTAGGTGCCCCTTATAGTGCAGAAAGTACGGTAATGCTCATTGTTACAATGACTTGATTCAAAAACGTAATTTGGACTGTAAAACTATTCGGATAGCTTTGTAAAACACTTGGTGCAATAAGAGCAGAGTAGATGCCAGAAATGTGTTTTTCTAACATTTTGATGATAATTAATGACATCAAATTTCATTTCAACCAAAACCTTTGTGTGCTTCCAGGTACACGGATGTAAACAGGATAAAGAATGAAAAGGCTTTACAGTATGTCCTATTTTCCTCAGTTTTGTTTTCCCCTCTTTTATTGTTGTTTGGGGAAGAGGCGTTGTACAGAGGAAATAAATTATTTTCAGTTTTAAAAACAGGAACTTGTTTGTTATATGGTGTCATGTTGTAAACATCTGCGTGTATCCTACCAGAGTTTTGCACAAAGCAAATTAAAACGAGTGTTTTCCTTTTCTACTTTGACCATATGTCAATCTTTCGGAGTAATTGATGACACAAAGCAGAGAAGCCTTCTGTTCATTTTGCAGCTTTATTATGCTTTTTTCTTTCTCATGGACTTCTCGGTATCGAAGTATCCAGTGAACAAGGCGTAGACTCAAAGACAGGATATGTTGGAGACGTGAGAATCAAAGGTTCAAAGGCGATGAGAAGGAAAGGAAGCAGTCGTGGGGCTTTCGGAACTTTGCCGAAATTAGCCACTGGGTATTTGTGACGTGACCTTAATTTCAGTCTCCTTACAGGGACGATTTTAAGTCAAACCAGGCGACTAGTGATACTCTACGAGTGTGCTCAGAATCATCTTGAGAGGAAAGAAAGAAGCAGGAAGGGCCCATGCATCCTCTCTGAGTGAAAGGAGGAAGAATAAGTAGAGGAGAAGAGGCTGCCGTCCCATTTGCTCGAGCCTTTAGGAAGAGGCGGCGGCGTTGGGTTTATCGTCACGGGTGACGGGGATGTTGCGCTCACTACGGCCGGATTCATTCCCTCCGCTGACCTTTGGCCCGGTCAGTGTCAGCAGGCCGTCGGCAGAGAGGGTGCAGGTGATGGCGGTTGGGTCCACGTTGGATGGGAGGCGGTAGCGGCGGTGAAATTCACGGGAGATGTAACCGTGGTCATCCTGAAATACGGACAGGTGAAGCCCAAGTGGATTTGCGAAAGAAAGCAAATACAATTTCCTTTGACTCACCTGCCTTTCTCCATGCTTGCCTTGGATCTCCACATAGTCGCCGGTGAGCTTCACACTCAGCTCATCGGGAGAAAAGTGTTTGACGTCCAGGTAGACGTTGAACTTTTCCCTGTCAGATCTCACCTGGGGGAACGTGTGAAGTTGAAATGCAATTAGCGGAGACCGGATAAATGTACATTTCTGCTTTTTTACCTCTGACATTCCAGAGTTGGAAGAATCCAAAAAGCTACGGAAGAGTGACTGTCTGTAATAGGGGCTGAGAGTGGAGGTGGTATAGGGAAAAAGGTCGTAATCGAACATGCCCTCGCCAAAAAATTGGTCGAAGAGTCGAGCTGGGTAAATGGAGCCTAGGGCGCGTCTGAACCAGGGGTGTTGGATGGCAATATCCATTGCGACTGCCGAGAAGTTTCGATCCGCTACGGCTTGGGTTGATTTTGGCTTGAGATGATTCAATGTGGCTGCTCAGCTCGGGATCCGTCGGGATTGAAAGCGAGCGATCAAAAAAGGATGTGGAAACGAGCGAGTGGATACCCTTTCTGCCCAACGGCCGCATCCTCTTTATATACCTAAGAAGCAGAAAGAGGGGCTTTAGCCACTATCCCACTGGAATGGCATTATGTCATGTAGCGTTTCGCGCACTCAGCAGTATTTGAGTTGAGGATGGACAGACTCGGGTGGGGCTTGGGTTGGGGATGGGGAGGGGGTGTCCAGGGGGCTGGCGTGATTGACTCAGTGCCACCTACATGCCAGACACACGCGGCTGCCAATACAAACTAGTTCTGACGTGGAAGGCACAACCAACCAATACAATAAGGCCAGGAAGCGTTGCGCGGCGCTGGTTTGTTCCACACGGGTGCCCGGTCCAAGAGCAGACTAAGAGACATAGTTGGACAGGGTGAAGAATAGTTTTGCTTAAAGGACAACCGACGTCTCCAGACAAGTTGTGTCCATAATTTGTAAAATGGCTTCAAATGACTTCTACTGAGTGTATTTTAATAAGATTCCACCGCATATAGTTAGATTTTACGTTTTAAGACTCGCGCTGAATATTCAGGAAGTCTTGTTTTTGAGTTAGTGACGAGTCCGTACGTGACGTCACGAAAGGAACGCCCCTGACCGAAAAAAGATGCATTGTAGCGGTCCTTCCATCACGTCAATGTATTTTCCTGTACTTGTTTGGTCTGGGGACCTAGTGTTGCACCCAAATGCCGCCAGAAGAGGGCGTCCAAGCTCCATATAAGGAATTTATCAGCCTGTGGAAACGGAGGTGGCCACAGGAGGTCGCTATTTTGTACCTCTTTTTCAGTGACACCATGTTGCCTCAATGTTGCCTCATAATGGCACGGAATAAATTCTTTAATCGATTGCAAACATGTATGCTTTCCTCTTCAGAACTATTTGAATCATATTCATAACTGGATGTGTAACAATAAAGCATATTCTCCGAATCGGAAGCCATTGTTTTGATTCTCTAGCAATGCAAGACGTCTTGGCGTGACATCAAGAACTGGGGGCGGGACTTTCTGAAAATGCCCAATTCGCAGCTCAATTTTTTGCAGATTTTGGACACTTTTAATTCATTCATTAAGTCATTTTTATTGGTGTTTTGCATTTTAATAAACATATCATACTGCATGTTTTGGGTATTTTAGATGCTATAAAACGTTTTCTGATGTCAGTTAGGACCTTAACAACCTTAGCAACCTTAACAATCAAGAACGACAAATTGTAACATTGCAAGAACGACAAATTGTAACATTGCGCTTTGACAAAATGCATGAAATCATACAAATAATAAAAAGGAGGGTTATTTCCCATGCCTGCTTCACCATAAGTGGTATTAGGCTAATCCTGCGAGGCTTTTGCCCGCTCACACAGGGGGCTTAGTCGCTCCATATACTCGCCGGCCAAGAGCAACTGAGCCGGTCAGCCGCATCTGTTATAGGCCAGGGTGGTAGAGGATGCCCGAGTTTTGAGCTCGGCTCGCCGCTGCCGACCGGACACAGACGTTGATTAGACTGGATCCAAATCGCCAGAGTCAGCACTTTGGCTTTTTAATCAATGGGATGGACAATGACTGTGTGTTCAAACGTGCTGCTTTGGCCTTCAACATCGCTGGTTCTGGTTGTGTGAATGTGCTCTTTTTCATTCATTCTGAGTTTGATGTGGGAGCACATGGCACCAGAATGGAGCAGAGATAACAGGGTATATCCAAAGGTAGTCATCAAAGACACTGTACAATGAAACAGTAGGATTAAAAAGTCAAAAAAAGTTCTTTGTAGGGGAATAAATAAGGCCTCGAGGGAGTATAAATGGATATAGTTTGAGTTTGGCTTTGAAAAGGAAAATACAGTGGTGCACCTCCTTAGAAACGTCTTCTCATACGAATTTTTTGAATTCCAAAACTCATTAAACGGGAAAATATTGCCTCTTGTGACAGAAGAAATTTCAAGATATGAAACCTGTATTTCCGAGTTTCCTGAACGCAATATAGTTAGACCGCTCTACTATTGGCTATTACCGAACATCATCCTGGCATCCCATTGGCTAAAAGGAACCTTCTACTGTATGTGTCGATAGTATAGCTCGGTAGACGTGTCTATGCACCGTCCCTTGGGCCAAGAGTCTTTCTAATTGTGTTACGTCAATCTAAATTACCAAGAAAATGTGTCCACCGATTAAAAGCAAACGCCCCCCACATCTATTATTTACGAAATATGAAGTAAAGAGAACAAAAAACGACGAGGATGCAGCAAAAACGTTTTAATTTTTTTAAATTCTTTTTTATTTTTTTATTCTTTATTATTTACATTTACTTAATTTGTTTACATTAGTCACAACTCCCAATTACAGTAACCATTATTTCTTACATATTTTGTTGCATTTGATGATTTATAAAACATTTGTGTCTGAATTTTTTTGGGCGCTTGAAACGAATTAGCACGTTTACATGTAAAATGCCTCTAACGAAACGTTCCAGTTTCGTAAGTAGAGGTTGCACTGTACTCAGTCTTTGCGCAGGTCGGGAGATAGTTAAGTTCCAGACCAGAGGAGCTGAGTGACCGGTTGCTCAAACTCCTGCAGAAGTGATGCACGCAGGACTGATTGTGAGGCCCCGGAACACCAATGGGTTATTAAATCAATTGTACACGCTATTAGTTCAGACCAGGTACATTAAAGACAGTTAAGTGAACGTATCTACACCACTGAAAATTGTTTTTTTTACGTATGACATAAATTTGACTTGCTACTTAAATTTTGGCAAATAAATATGACTAACATAGCTGAACACAAAGTCTGTGTTGTCTCGTTTTGAATGAGCTGAGTTCTGCCGCCCTCTACTGGACAAACATTACATTACGGGAATATTTTTTTTTAACCCAGCGTGGGAAGTCATCGTCGCTCAGAATTTACGATGAACAGTAACTATTACCAAGTTTTGGGATGTCAATTAAACATCATGATTAATATACCTGTAGTGTAGTTTGGTTTCCCCTTTGGCGCTTGATTGCGTCTTTTAATGAAATCAATTTGTGATTGCAGCCGCGTATTGGTGGGAGGGTCGTGGGCTATTTAAAATGTAAATCACTTAAAATGAGATCTAATGATATTTTATCATAAATAGGGATATGTATTATATGAATGCCAGGGCAAGAAATTATTTGGAACAGTTTCAGGACAATTTTGCTCAACATATGCTCATAAGGAATTTAGGGATTTCCACATCTGCATTTCATAATATAATGAAAAGGTCCAGAGAATCTGAAGAAATTACTGCATGTAAACGGCTAGGCGCCAAAACGTAAGAAAACCATTGAGAGGAAATTCGGGTTGCTACGAAGTGTCATTTAAAACCAGTGGGGGGCGGGGGGGGGTCACTTCGAGGCCTTCAGTAGTGCTACGTCTGAATCAATCACCTGCGAGCGTGGTGTCATATTACTACACGTCCACTAAAGGGTGGCGTTGGCCAGGAGATAATTTGTGACTTGAAGAAACTTAAGAAATACTGTCATTAAACATTTCCAAAAGTTACTATGAACGTGTGGATTCATGATAACCTCATAAAATTGCGATATAATTTGCTATTTTTGCTCGATTTGGAGCATCTTAATGATGTCCATCTATTCTTAAAAGTCTGTCATGAAAATGGCTTTAACAGTATATCTGCAATTAAATCCATTTGTTCTCCTCCTTCAGTCATTGTGGGTTGACAAAACCGCTATTAAAGCAACACAAAAATGTATTTGCTCACTACAGATACAGTGTGCTAACTCTGGCCAGTATGCGCTTATCATCAGTGGCTTGTGATACTATCATTGGCTAGTGAATAGTCAATAATGTGACTTGCCAATCATAGTTTGGGAAAACTGACATTTCCAGCGCCTTCCAACTGTCACAATCTGGTTGGCGAGCAACGGGACTTGTGTTGCCAACTGGAACTCTGATTGGTTAAAATAACAGTTTCATCGACATTGATTTTTATGCTCCAGGGCCTGCAGAACTGATCGTGAATGTGTCCAGGTTGCTTTCTAACCCTGGTAACAAATGATGGCTGAAATGTGATTGGTTCAATGCTTAAATATGAAAACACACATCTGGAAGCCACACAACAAGGGATAACCAATAAAAGTAAACTTAAAGACAATTCGGAATTATGTAATAAGAATTCATGGACAACATATAATTCACATTAGTCTGTGATTCAGATATTTTTAGGCCAGCAGAGAAGGCTTTGCAGGCCCTGACTGCCCACCACTGGTATTATATTAGTGTCAGGGTAATAAATGTTGCTCAACGTACACAAATAAGGAATTTAGGAATTTCCACAACTACATTTCATAAAATAATCAAAAGGTTCAGAAAATCTGAAAAAAATACTGCATGTCAACGGCTAGGCCCCAGAAGGTAAGAAAACCAATTAGAGGAAATTCAGCTTGCTATGACCTCCGTCAGTGTCATTTAAAAGTCTACTATACACAAAGCAAAATCGATTTAAACACCAACACCCAGAGACCCTAACAGCTACTCTGGTAATGGACATATGCAAAGTGTAATTCTTATTCATTATTATTCATAAAGGAATATATATTGGAGGGGGAGTGGGGTACAAGTTCACCTTGACCTTGAGAGTTACGGGGCAGAATTCTACTAAAAATACAGTTCGTTTTACTATTGCTTTGATATATTGTATTTGTTGGGACAAAAAAAAACGATCCATGAATTGACAGCAGGTAATCTAGCCAGTAAAAAAGAAAATGGGGAGAGGAGAGAGAGAGAGAGAGAGAGAGAGAGAGAGAGAGAGAGAGAGAGAGAGAGAGAGAGAGAGAGAGAGAGAGAGAGAGAGAGAGAGAGAGAGAGAGAGAGAGAGAGAGAGAGAGAGAGAGAGAGAGAGAGAGAGAGAGAGAGAGAGATTTCCTGCAACATTACGAGTGACGCCACAGCGGGATCGGACAGAATCGAAGTATACGAGTAAACATCAGTGTCCTTCTGTCGCTTACGCTTTATTGAAAGCGTGTCCTGAGCTTGGCACTTCAATCATGGCCTGGTCGCTTTTTTGCGCGCGACGAGAAGAACCACAAATGAACAAGTTGTAAAACCAAATAAAAAAACGTCTTAAAAGAAGAACAGGAAGCCATAAAGAGACAACAAGCGTGGTTCTCTTGCGTTACCGCAGAGGATCGAACGAGCGGTTTGGGGAAATGTCGAGGGGCTCCCTGAGGGACTCCGCGTCCGCCGTGCCTCCCGTGGAGGAGTGCCCCGAGCTAGAAGGCGAGCCCGCAGACGAGGACGTGTTCGGCGACGAGAAATCTGCCAGCGTCTGCCGGGTGAGTCTGCGAGAGTTTGGTGGTTTTCTCGTTCTGTACCCCCACGCCCCTTTTTCGAGCGTGTGTCCCCGTCCCCTGTCTGTCTTTGTCATTTTTGTGTCTGTTTTACTACTTGAGTATACTGATTGTCATACTCAAGTGTCACACAAATCTGCGGTTTATTTCCCCGTTTAGTATTTTCATCTACCACAAATTAGATTTCTGAACGCCATGGCTGCCAAAAAGTTCTAATACACTGTACTACTAAATACCGTTTACAGGTATTTTACACGCAAACAGAGGAGTTCAGTGATAAAGCATTACTTGGAAATAGAATATTACCTAGGGCCCCTCCAAACAATTGGGAAAAAATGTTTCAATTGTTTTGGTTTAGAAAATCTACAGCAGCATAATTCGAAGTGCAAAGTTACAGAGGCATGAAATAAATTCATATACCTAAACAAAGGATTAAATAAAACGATGAAATGCATTGTTTTTGTTTTAATGTAGAGCACATGTGTTAAAGTCAAGGCCTGGGGGCCAAATCTAGCCTGACATCATTTTATTCGGCCCACGAAAGCAAATCAAACTTGTGAAATTCCATAATGCTTGCTAAAGTCCGAACCAAAATGTCAAATTGTCGCATGTAAACAACAATAACAGTCATTATTCTTGACTTCAGATTTGAAAACTAGTTATTTATTAATTTGTTATGCGCTCAATATGTAATATGTGGAGTGGATGAAACATTCTAATGGCTTCCCCAAATTCATAACGGCCCCCGAGAGGGAACCGTAACTACAACGTGGAACGCGGCAAAAATTGAGTTTGACACGCTCTATACCCTTTCCTTAACACTTATCACTTTTTCCAATTTAATTTCCCATTAAAAACATGTATACGGTATACATCAACATCTGTCATTTTATGCTGAAAAATGTCGTTTTTCCACAAACACCATTTCTACAAAAGATCATTCGTGTGTTTGGGTCAGTCGTCAGTAAAACGAGCATAAATTATTGACGCACTGACTGGACCGTTGATACTTGACCCGATTCATGACGATTATAATAATGAAAACCCATTTCTGTCAGTGCATAGTCCATCTTTTTTAAGCCTCATTCTACGTCAATTGTCACCAAAATGGGCAAAAAGTGTTTGAAAAAAGAGCTTTCATCACTGTTGAGGGAATAACCACCTTTTTTTATTAAAAAATAAAGCAAAATAAAGTAAATGCTGTATATGATCGGGACGAGGTGGGGTTTCATCAATTTTGTGGTTCTGTAATGTAACTCTTGATAACGAGCGACTACTTAATACAGTGAGACCTCAACTTACGAACTTAATTGGTTCCCAGACAGAGTGTGTAAGGCGAAAAGTGTGTATCTCAAAAACAAATTCCCATAGGAAACCATTAAAATGGGAATAATCCGTTCCCGGGTTTCCATAAAATATACTTTTCAACTAAATAAGCCTTAAAACTACACACAACATACCTTATTCTATGTATAATAAATGTGTTATTGCATTGTAATGAAAGAAATACACTGCATTGTATCATAAAGTCACTTTATTTACATTTGTGATGGTCATTTATGGCTTGATGGAATGGCGTTGGAGGTCGAAGGTCAAAAGGAATTGCTGTTTGGAAAGAGAGGCGCATTACATGAGGACTGTAATTAAAGAAATAAACTGTGCTGTAAAATAAAGTTTTATTTACCTTTCTGATGGTCGTTAATGGCTTATGGAAGGTGACTCTCCTTCCATAAGGACTGTTGGTAACTTAACCTCTGATGCTGTTCGGTCGTGTGCTTCCGCCGAAGATCACTCCGCCAGCCGTGGTGGGTGTGTATTATGAAAATAGTGCTTATTATAAGGTTTAATTTTCATAAAATTGAGGTTTGTAAGACGAAAAGTTTGTAAGATAAGGTGTTTGTAAGTTGAGGTCTCACTGTAGCTACTTTTGGCCCAACCTGTATATTTATGTCAAAATAGATCCAGCAGTCGCTGACAGTGTCGTGGTTGATTGTGTTTGTTTAGTTCTGACTCTGGGATTTTGTGACAATGAAAGCTGCAGTCTGAGGAGACAAATGCTAAATAACTTAATCATGATGACACAAAACGATTTTCCATTTTAATCATCTGGTCGGTGATTTAAATTGATTTTCTTTTTCAATCCAGTAGTGTCAACGATTTGATCATTAATATTTAAAAAAGGAGCTGAATTTATGTCTTTCCAATGGGATGAGAGATTTCTTTAATTATTTTCGATTTTGTTTCTTGAAAGGTCACAAACCCGTAACATAATCCGAATATGCAAACGTCGTGCCAAATACAAAAGTAGTAGCTTAGTTTCACTGTGTTACTTTTTTTAGTCGTAGCAATACAGTGAGTGCGACAGACAGGTTGGCCATTGTGACCATGTCCAAACGACTTTAAAATACCCTTTTTTAATTGCTGTCAGAATTTGGAAACACAGTGGAGTTGATAGAGGCATCGTTAAAACCATTGAAAGAAAATAAATGCTTCAGTTCAGGTGAAAATCTGAAATTCCACATTAACCGTTTCACTTCTCGCCATTTTCAAAGCAGTTTTCCATCTTTGCAGTCTTTTGTGGAGCATTTTGGCTTATATTTCAAAGCTCAGAGAACAATGTGTTAATTGTTAATGTGTTAATAATGTGAAGCAAGAATATTGACGAGATTTTTCCGTACTTACTAATTTTACATTTAAAGGACAACCGCTACATCTTCCTGGTTACTTTCAACATTTAGCTTGTAGTAGACGTGCACATTCCACCATGACGTCCTTGATCCACTGCTGAAAAGGACACTTTGATCCTCTCCTCTTTCATCTAGAACTGCTTCATGTCACAAAGAGGGTACAGCAAGTGCTAAATAATGAATGACTCTGTCTTTTGAGTGATCAATCAGCCTGCCATGCCTCTTTGTAGAATGTGGGAGGAAACCTACAAATGCACCTTATTTGTCTAAATTGTCTTTTTTTTTCCCACTTGTATTTTTTTAATTGTCAGCACAGTGTTATTTGAAGCATATTGTCACATTGCCCTTCTATAATCTTATCAGAGGTAGACATTCTATCTGACGGTCTCTCAGTTTGTTGGCAAATGTGCGGGTGTTTATACATGGGTAAATCTACACCAGAGCATGTAAACTCTACACTGGAAAAGTGGAACCGGGATCGAACCCACAACCGCTATATTGTGAGGTTGACATGCTAACCACTTGTTCACCATGCCGCCTGTACGGTATTAGCGACACTTCATCATTTTCATGCAAAACATGATGCGGAATGATTGCCACAAAGAGAGGAAGCGAGTGAGAATAAATGAGAGCGTGTGTAACTATTTTTAGAAGCCGCCTTGCCCCATTCATTGAGTGTATTTGGCACGGTTTGCTTGTGTACATTTTGGCAACAGATGCGGCATGCATCTCCGTCTCGACCGCATCTGCAGAGAAAACAAATGTCATTTAGTGTTATGACTACAAATACAAAACATTATTTGGATATTGCATTTACTGTATTTGGACTGCTTGGTGACAACTGCATGTGTCTTGCTTCAGCTTCAAATGTATTTTGTGATGTTCCGACAGTGTGCACTGCCTCCCAAAAATAAATAAAATAAAATAAAATAAAATGGTAGCCGCCCATCGGACCACTGCCGTAGTCATGAACCGTTTCGTTTTTCTGCTGATTTTGAGTTTTTCCACCTGCCAAGCAAATTGGCAAGATTTTTTTTTTTTTTAATCTTTGGATGGTTTTATGATGATGTCGTAGTACGCTTGCCTGACGTGTGAGTTAGTGTGGTGGGATCACTTTTCACTTAGTGATGGCATGAATGCGTCTGTGAATGGTTGTGTTTCTCTAGATGTTGCTCTGCGACTGAGTCATATAGTTAAAAAAAAAACAAAATATTTCAACAACCATTCGCGCTCACACTTAGGGTCAATTTGTAAATCAGCACTGCGACCCGTGGTAGCGCCACTATTGAAATGAATGGGAAAAACAATATCTAGCGTCTCATGGGGGCGGAGCGGGGATTGAACCCACGACCTCTGCACTACAATGGCTAAACACAGAAATATATAGTAATTTCAAAAATGTTTTTTTATTTTTTATTTTTTAAGATGCCCAGACTCGATGAAGAAGGAGTACATGAAAAAGAGTACAAGAGATCAGCCTCTCAGATGGAAGCTGAATTTCTGCAATTGACTTTCCGGAAGCAAGTATCTTACAGGTAAGGATGATGTTGAAAGCAAAAGAGAAAGTGGAATGTACGTCTCTGATAACCTGTCCAACCTGAAAGTGATGATGGTATCCTTCTCTTTGTGCTGGTTGACTGGTTCGGGGAGCGTGGGGTAATTACGTCAGTGTAAAAAAAGCTCTGCAAAGCATATCATGTCATTGTTTAATACTGTCATGACAAAGCTCTGGATAAAACAGTTGCGACAATGTTTGCAAAACATTAATTCACAACAATTTCAGCCAAAATATCCACATTCTAGTTTCATCTTCAAAATCTTTCATTTATCTTTCAAGTCTGCATAAAAAATAATAATAATAATACTAATACAGTGTATCGCGTAGAGGGGAAAAAACATGGGCTTGTGGTTTCTGGTCGTCATCCATATCACAATGAATCTCATTTCTCTCAGAGAAGGAAAAAATGTTTAATGCAAACGTGTGAAAATATGCTTGACGTGACAACCTGTTCAACCATTTTGCATGCTTACGATGAGTTGATGCCAAAATAAATAGATTGGGAAGTGAGACAATGCAACAGTGACCCATTATATTGTCACGTTTTGCAAGGTGGTGATCGCGGGTGTGGATCCCAAAAAGCAGGCAGGAGGGAGCAGGAGGTGGTTTGACAAATTGAATTAAATTAAAGGTCAGCAGGAACAAAAAGTAAAACCTCAAAATGATCTGAACAGAAAAAAGTGTCAAAAGAAAACCAAGTGTAAAAGTCCGCCAAGGTTAAACAAACACATGCACAGCATACACAATGCATACACAATGCATAGAAAGCATGCAGCAAACAATGAACCGACCCCGGATGGTCGTGCCGGGTGTCCTTTTAAGTGTCAGTGATTAAGACGACCAGCACCTGCGGCGTGTTACCTGCAGGCAGGGCTGACGTCGCTACCCGTTGGTCGCCAATCTGATCGGGACGACCAGCAACTGTGCAGGTGCAGGCGGGGCCGACAGCGCCCCACGTTGGTCGCCAACCAGATCATGACATATATGTAATTTTCAGATCTTTTTTTTTTGAAAAAGTGATGAAAAAAAAGGAAAAAAATGTTTTTGACCTTTCTCCTGTCTCTAAATTTTTGTATGAAATATTTTTGTTCCACGTGCAGCAAAATCCGGGTTGTTTCAAAGTGCTCAACATTTTTTGGGGAGTATTTCTTATTATTATTTTTATATAAATGTGGCCCCTATATGGCACAGGTGTCAAAGTAAAGGCCCAGGGACCAGATCTGGCCCACCACGTCATTTTATGTGGCCGGTGAATAGAAATCAAACATGACAAATTCCACGATGATAAATATGAATAAATATAAATAAATAAATAAATACCTTAGCTTGAGTTTGTGATTAGTGGTGGTTTGCTGCCTTACTCCGACGACGAGTCAGTATGTTTCAGGACATGGGACACTTGACTTGAGCATCTCTCAATGGTGCAGATGTGTGGGAGGGGCATCTCCTGCATGAGGTGTTCAAAAGTGAATTGCACCTTCACTCCCACCCTCTGAGGGTGCACAGAGGCCCCGTAAGCACAGAGCTTACACTCATCCCCTGGGCAGAATAATCAGCAATGCGAGATATGTGTGAACGAGAGGTGATGTGGGGAAGAGAGCTGGGGTGAGGGGGCGGGGGGTCACGACTGGCTGGCCAGCTGGCTGTTGTTAATACTGACACGATTGAGTTATGTAAGTCAGTTTTTTTTAGGGGGGGAGGCATCTGTTTAATCTTTTTCCGACTGGGTTTGATTCGTAATGTATCCATTGCGAAATTAGACCTCTCAAAATAGAAATGTCACAAGGGACTTTGAAGTCATATTCTTGGATGTTACTGTTTGTTGTCTCATTTTAAAATCCTGCCCCCCAGCCCCTCCGCCCCCTTTTCAGGCATCCTTGCGGACTTCTTTGTTGCGTGTCAATCCGTGTTTCAAGAAGGCAGGCCCCTGCCATGTGTTGTTTTATTAGACATAATAAACGTCAACAAAAGCCAGACGTGAAGCCTTCCTGGATTTAATGCGTTTATTCTCAGTAATTAGATCTGGACTTTGAAGGATACACAGCTTCAAATGAAACAGATGAGATGAACGGAAAGCAGCAGTAGGAGGAGCACTGTGGATTTGGCATGTCTGCCTCCCAGCTCGCTGCAGTGTGGGGTTCAGCTCCCACCTTGCTGTGGGGGCAGTCAGCGTGTTCTTGCTTTGTTCGCGTGGGTTCTTGTAGAGAACTCCGAATACCTCCCACATCGCAGAAAAATACATGTTAGTATGACTGAATGATTGTGCGTAGGTCCCAAATTGAAACGGTTGTTTGTCAATACCAGTGATTTTCAAAGCATTTGCATTTACATTTTGCGATCAATGTATTGGACTGTTATATGCAATTTAATTGGACATCCATCCATCTATTTATCTATCCATCCATCCATATCTACTGCATATACATCCATCCAACCAATTTCCGATCTGCTTTATCCTCACACGGATCGCGAGGATTGCTGGAATCTATCCCAGATGTCTTCACGAAGTAGGCAGGGGACACCCTGAACCGCTTGCCAGCCAATCACAGGGCACCCAGAGATGAACAACCATCCATGCTCACGCTCAGGCTCACACCTAGGGACATTTTGGAGTGTTCAATCAGTCTCTCGTGCATATTTTTTGGGTGTGGGAGAAAACCGGAGTACTCGAAGAAAACCTACACAAGCACCTAAATTGGATATTGGATTTTTTTTTTTAATTAGCGCGATGTTATTGTTTAAAGGACAACCGACGTCACTTTTTTGTTTTTTAACTGAAAAACATTTTATAGCATCTAAAATACCCAAAACACGCAGTATGATATTTTTGGTCAAATGCAAAACACCAATAAAATGACTTAGTGTCCAAAATCTGCAAAAAATTGAGCTGCGAATTGGGCATTTTCAGAAAGTCCCGCCCCCAGTTCGTGACGTCGCGCCAAGACGTCTTGCATTGCTAGTGAATCAAAACAATGGCTTCAGATTCCGAGAATATGCTTTCTTGTTCCACATCTAGTGATGAATATGATTCAAATAGTTCTGAAGAGGAAAGCATACATGTTTGCAATCGATTAAAGAATTTATTTGTGCCATTTTGAGGCAACATTGAGGCAACATGGTCTCACCGAAAAAGAGGTACAAAATAGCGACCTCCTGTGGCCACCACCGTCTCCATAGGATGATAAATTCCTTATATGGCCCTTGGACGCCCTCTTCTGGCGGCTTTTGGGTGCAACACTAGGTCCCCAGACCAAACAAGTACAGGAAAATACATTGACGTGATGGAAGGACTGCTACAATGTGTCTTTTTTTCGGTCAGGGGCGTTCCTTCAGTGACGTAGTGTGAGGACTCGTCACCAACTTAAAAACAACACTTCCTGAATATTCAGCACGAGTGTTAAAACGTAAAATATAGCTATATGCGGTGGAATCTTATTAAAATACGCTCAGTAGAAGTCAGTTGAAGTCATTTTACAAATTATGGACACAACTTGCCCGGAGACGTCGGTTGTCTTTTAAACTTTACATATTGTCACACTGCCTTTCTATCATATTATCAGAGGTAGACATTCTGTCTGCTGGACTCTGTTTGCTGGCGAATGTGCGGGTGTTTGTTCGCTGAGTGAATATACACCAGGGGTTGCTTTGAACGAATCACGTTGGCTATTAGTAGTAATGCCTCACCGGGAATGCTCAGTTTTGACCAAGCGTGGCTAACAAGGTCAACGACCTCTGTTTGCAGACTGGCCTAATGGTGAAATTTACCAGTGCTCCTAAAATAACGTTGCCAAGTCGTCATTTCGTTGATGACATAAGCACGATTTGAATAATGATGACGGAGTGACGGACTGACAATGGGGGATATGGTTGGACTTGAAAAAAAAATGTGAACGTCATTTTGATTGTTAGCGTCATTAGAGAGCAACTTATTTTTCAAGGTGGTTCTTGGTGTAAAACGATATGGCCTGTGATCAACTGCCGATGAAAACCGGGCCTCTTCACCAAACTCGGTGGGGATAGGCCGCAATTAACATGCGACCTTCATCTGTGAGTTATCCAAAACTTGGATGGACGCAAGATCAACGACATATTTTGCTATGTGTAACCCTTTGAGCTAAATGGAATTTTCTCCTCCCAAAGCCCAAAACGATGACAACAAACCACTTCACACTCAGCCAATCACTGTAATGACCTTCTTTCTGTTTCCTCTCTAATCACTTTAATTTCCCCGTCGCCAATCAAGTCCAAATTAAACCCGGACGCATCCAAGAGCAATTAGGCCAAATACATTCAGGGAATGAAAGTGTTATTCGTCCCCTGGACACCATTATTATTATTATTTTTATACAATTTTATTCGAAATGTTGTAACCAAAGTCATAATCTGATGAAATAAAAATAAGAGTTGTGTCACGGGTGGAGATGGATTGATTGACTGATTAAATTAATTTTTTTATCCACTTAATATAAAGCGGAAAATTAAATATTATTTACAGTGATGTCTGTAGCTATCAATGATATATTAATGAATAAATCCACCGCTTTATGAAATCCAGTCAAACCACGGTTTTCGAACATCTTGGTTCTCGACCAATTCGGTTTTAGACCAAAAACTTTGTTTTTTTTTTAATGCCTCATTTTATAACCAAAAATCAATTCTCGACCAAACTTAGAGCCATTGAATGCACCGCTCGACTCCCCTCGGCTTCCATATATGTCACTTCCTTGTGTCGCGTCTCATTGTGACCGACACATTATCCCCGTTTAGTGCTCCATTGTGAGCAGGCGTGTTTGTATTGTTCAATCACGATAAAAATAAATAAAAATAAAGCAGACATTGATTAAAATGGGAAATGTTTCTGTTTAGAACCATATCGATTTTCGAACGATTTTCTGGAACGGATTATGGTCAAAAACCCATGTTTGACTCTATCTCTTATTCGGCAGATGAATCCACATTGGTCTGTTTAATTTTCAAACTCGAAAGATGTCAAAATGATGACATGTGTGCTATTAATATAGTGCCATATTCAACAGGCAAGCTGAAAATTGAGAACTATTAATATGGATAATAATGTGCAGGACGTGTTAATATGAAAAATATTACTTGGACAAATGTAATCTGTAAAAAATTATTGTGCAATGTCTAGGAAGGATTCATTTCAGATCAAGCAGAGAGTCGTAAAACGCAATTAGTAGTCAGGACAGTGCTTTTTCCACACAGTTTTAATTGTATCTCTAAAATATAAATATATAGTAATTTAAAAAAGTATCGGTTCACCTCATTTGCAATTTGTCTGAGTAGATTTTATTGAAGCTATCACATGGTCTAAAGTCCAGCGCTTTCAAGCTCAGAAGCTTCTATTGCTCCCTCAGGCGTGATCATACTCGTGATTAATATTGACAAGTGTTGATTTGTCAAGCAGCTGAGGGAGTGGGAGGGGAGGAACAATGCACGCCTTGCCTGGAGCCAGAAAGTTGTATAACGTAGCACCACACACAGCGTGTACCAGAAGGATGGAGAAGAGGAAAAAAAATGTGTGAACTTTTTTTTTACTAACTATCTTTCTTTCTATCCATCAATCCATCCATCCATCCAACCCTTGGGAATACTTTTGATATACGTAATATCCATCCATCCATTTATCCAGACTGTTTGATCCTCATTAGGGACACGGGGGGTGCTGCAGCCTATCCCAGCCACCTTAGGGCACGAGACAGGGGACACCCTGAATTGGTTGCCAGCCAATCGCAGGGCACACAGAGACAAACAAGCAGTCACTCTCACATTCACAACTAGGGACAATTTGAAGTGTTTAATCTGCCTACCATGCATGTTTTTGGAGTGTGGGAGGAAACCAGAGGACCCGGAGAAAACCCACGCGGGCCCGGGGAGAACATGCATAGTCCACACAGGGAGGCCGGACCAGCTCTTGAACTCACAACCTATGCACTGTGACGCCGGCGTGCTAACCACGCGACTCGGGCGCCACTTGGATACAATAGTTAATCTAATATTTATATATAATATTTTAAAGGACAACCGACGTCACTTTTTGTTTCTTAACTGACATCAGAAAAACGTGTTATAGCATCTAAAATACCCAAATGCAGTATGATATTCTTATTCAAATGCAAAACACCAATAAAAATTACTTAAAGTGTCCACAATCTGGAAAAAATTGAGCTGCGAATTGGGCATTTTCAGAAAGTCCCGCCCCCAGTTTGTGACGTCACACCAAGACGTCTTGCATTGCTGGAGTATCCAAACAATGGCTTCAGATTCTGAGAATATGCTTTCTTGTTACACATCCATTTATGAATATGATTCTAATTGTTCTGAAGAGGAAAGCATACATGTTTGCAATCGATTAAAGAATTTATTCCATGCCATTTTGAGGCAACATTGGGGCAACAATGGATCACCAGAAAAGAGGCACAAAATGGCGACCTCCAGTGGCCACCTGCGCTTCCACAGGCTGATAAATTCCTTATATGCAGCTTGGACTCCCTCTTCTGGCGGCTTTTGGATGCAACACGGTTCTCAGACCAAACATGTACAGCAAAATACATTGACGTGATGGAAGGACGCTACAATGCGTCTTTTTTACGGTCACGTACGGACTCGTCATTCGTCACCAACTCAAAAACTTCCTGAAAATTCAGAGCGAGTCTTAAAACGGAAAATATAGCTATATGCGGTGGAGTCTTTGTAAAATACGCTCAGTAGAAGTCATCTGAAGCCATTTTACAAATTATGGACACAACTTGTCCGGACGCGTCGGTTGTCCTTCAATATTTCATTATGTTCATTTTTCTATTAACATATACTTTGTCCCCTATTACTATTTTTTGGTATGTTTATCTTCATTTGTGAATATTTGACTTTTGGTCTCATTGAGCATGTCCAAACTCCAAGAGTGCATTATGGGAGCTTCCATGCTCAGTGGTTTGTTTGAGGAGATGTCATCTTCTGGACTTCCTGGACGCGGTGTACCAGGAGGGTACTTGTTATTATGAGAAATGAAACTAAAGATGCAATATGAACAAGATTGGATTTAATTCGGTTTGAAATCTCCGTTCAAATTTAAAATGTGAAAAAAGGACAAGAACACTGCTCGGTAGCAAAAGACTTGTGTATCATGTTCAGGGTTACTGATATACAGATGACAAATTCATAGTTATCGACGTTTACCGGAGAGAAACCGACAAAATGGGTCAGCGGTGGGTGTTAAAAGGATCTCTTGAAAAATTGTGTCAGGCTTCGGAGTGGCATTTTATTTGTCATGGAAATTCAAGTGGGTGATGAATGAAAGAGAAAGTGAGCAGGTGTGTGTGCGTGTGTACGTGTGTGTGTGCGTGTGTGTGAATTTGTGTGCATGCGCGCAATTTGTGTACATTGAGGATACTGTATGGCCATGCTTTTTAAGCTCTACAAAATGCATCAATTAGTTGTGATTCATTGCCTTGTTGACACTTTGAGAGATATATTTTGCCATATTATTCCACCTTGACATTTAGACACAAAACAGGTGATTTTTCAATCACTGTGACAACACTTATATGAAAGAACAATGTGAATATAAATATTGGTTTACCATATGTGTCACTGTTATGTTTTCTATGTAATGTTTTTTTTTTTTTTGGATTGGATTGGATTGGATTGGATTTGCCTTTATTAGTCTCACAGTGGAGAAATTTACATTTCACAGCAGCAAAGTGAAGAAAGGAATGAAAGTAGAAAAACAAAATACAGTGCAGTGTGCCATATTATTCCACCTTGACATTTAGACACAAAACAGGTGATTTTTCAATCACTGTGACAACACTTATATGAAAGAACAATGTGAATATAAATATTGGTTTACCATATGTGTCACTGTTATGTTTTCTATGTAATGTTTTTTTTTTTTTTGGATTGGACTGGATTGGATTGGATTTGCCTTTATTAGTCTCACAGTGGAGAAATTTACATTTCACAGCAGCAAAGTGATGAAAGGAATGAAAGTAGAAAAACAAAATACAGTGCAGTGTGCCATATTATTCCACCTTGACATTTAGACACAAAACAGGTGATTTTTCAATCACTGTGACAACACTTATATGAAAGAACAATGTGAATATAAATATTGGTTTACCATATGTGTCACTGTTATGTTTTCTATGTAATGTTTTTTTTTTTTGGATTGGATTGGATTGGATTTGCCTTTATTAGTCTCACAGTGGAGAAATTTACATTTCACAGCAGCAAAGTGATGAAAGGAATGAAAGTAGAAAAACAAAATACAGTGCAGTGATTATAGGGTCACGCACATAAATGGTAAATAATAAGCGTAATAGCATATTTGAGCCCATCCTTGCTATTTTTTGGGCAGTCAGCACATAACAGAACTGGTTGAAAGCCAATCCCAAGGGACACATAGACGAAGTACCCCGACAAAAGATCTATGCAAGTACGAGGGGAACATATAAACTGCACGCAGGAATGCCAGGGCTGGAATCGAACCGTGCTCTGTGTAGCTGACATGCTAACCAGTCACCCACAGTGACCCCTACTTTTTATATTGAGCATGTACCGTGCATGTATAATGTCTTCCCACACATATTTGTTTCCACTCATTTATTGTAGTTGCTTGTTAGTGATTATATTACTAAAAAAAAGCCTGTAGTACCGGAAACAAATTCATCCAGTGTTCTGCTTACTTACAGTAGCTAATAAAAATGGAATCTGAATCTGATTATGAAAAACAACATTCTACATTATAATTATAGTTTTGTCTATGTAATGTCTTGGGGTCGGTAGGTTGGTTTGTGTTTTCTATTCTTTCTTTCTTTCTTTCTTTCTTTCTTTCTTTCTTTCTTTCTTTCTTTCTTTCTTTCTTTCTTTCTTTCTTTCTTTCTTTCTTTCTTTCTTTCTTTCTTTCTTTCTTTCTTTATTTATTTCTTTATTTATTGTCCGTTTCTTGATTTATTTAATATTAATAATACATTTCATTTCTAAGCGCCTTTCAAAACTCTCAAGGTCACTGTTTGTTTGTTTGTTTGTTTGTTTGTTTGTTTGTTTGTTTGTATGTGCGATAATAAACTACAACAAGTGGCCAGAAGCTGTTTAAAGGACAACCGACGTCTCCGGACAAGTTGTGTCCATAATTTGTAAAATGGCTTCAAATGACTTCTACTGAGCGTATTTTAAAAAGATTCCACCGCATATAGCTATATTTTATGTTTTAAGACTCGCGCTGAATATTCAGAAAGTCTTGTTTTTGAGTTGGTGATGAGTTCGTACGTGACGTCACTAAAGGTACACCCCCTGACCGAAAACAAGACACATTGTAGCAGTCCTTCCATCACGTCAATGTATTTTGCTGTATTGGTTGGTCTGAAAACCTTGGAATAAATTCTTTAATCGATTGCAAACATGTATGCTTTCCTCTTCAGAACTATTTGAATCATATTCATAACTGGAGGTGTAACAAGAAAGCATATTCTGCGAATCTGAAGCTATTGTTTTGATTCTCAAGCAATGCAAGACGTCTTGGCGTGACGTCACAAACTGGGGGCGGGACTGTCTGAAAATGTCCAATTCGCAGCTCATTTTTTTTTGCAGATTTTGGACATTTTAAGTCATTTTTATTGGTGTTTTGCATTTGAATAAGAATATCATACTGCATTTGGGTATTTTAGATGCTATAACACGTTTTTCTGATGTCAGTTAAGAAACAAAAAGTGACGTCGGTTGTCCTTTAAAGTTTTTGTTGTTGTTGTTTTGTTTAGGCATGTCCCAGGGCAGCTAACAGCCAGGACCTAATCGCGGGATCGTTGTTTTTAGCTACTTCCTTGTTTTGAGCCGGGCTGACAGGAAGAGAATAACGGCGGGTGCGTGAATGCGTCGTTTTATTCCGCGCGTGTGCGTGTGCGACGCGCCTGTGCTTGTTTTGCGTGAGCCATCATGCATTTTTGGCATACTCGTGCGTGTGAACGTATACGTTTATGGAGTCTAAACAGCGAAAATGAGGAGGAAGGCGGAGGGGGAGAGGTGTGAACTTGTAGACGTTACGAATGGAGGAGGACGAAGAAGCCTCTGAGAAAAAAAAAACAAACAGTGGACGACTGACAAGTGAGACACGAAGTGAAACGAGAGCGAGGCGGTGCAAAAAAACTACAGTTGGAGAGGAATGCGAGGAAGGATTAGGTCAACACTAATCTTGCAACACGCACATGCAACACACACACACCTTGTGTGCCTTGTTTAATGACCTTTGGCTTGTGGATTATTGACTTTGTAGCCTTTATAGGGGAGCCATATTTGAAGTCTTTGAGTCCCTCGAATGCCGGAGGTAATAACGTTGTAATAATCCTCTTCACGTTTACATTTTTTGGACATTGTCTAGTTGGTGTTCAGAACGCGTTTACACTGTGCCAGCAAATATTTGTGAGCAGGTTGTACGTTATTATGTTGAAAGGTCATTGAATCACAACTGTCAATCATTTTAGAGGTGAATTGTGGCCCACTGGAGACATTTAAATGCTCTTCACTATTCTTGAATGATATTGCTTCACCTTGCTTGAACAAAAACATTCTACAAGTTTTTAGAGCATCACCGGTCAAAACGAGGCAGGCGTAAACGTTTGAGAACAAACCCTCTGAAAAAAAAGTATCCGACGTAGATATCCACACCGATCTGATGTTAGTGGCAGGGATGAACTCCCACGATTGTTTTCCCGGGGAAAATTCAGGCGATGGAGAGGATTTATTCAAAGATTATCGAGATGGGGGATCTAGTTCCAGCTCATCAACTTCTTCACGATGCACTTGCTCCACTGTGGCCCCATCCGCCCCCAGCCTCCCTCTAACCTGTCTGGAGGAAGAACAGGAGATGCTCTTTGGTTGCTCCAAATCATTCACTGGACTAAAACTCTTCACAAGGAGGTAAGAACCAGATAGACTACAAGTGTAAATCGTTTATTGACAGTAGATGGCGTCATTTGTTCAGTGTTCTTTCGACGCCGGTGTCAACATTTATTTGCTGAAAGGCAGCTTTATGAAACTCATAAGGGCCTGTAAAAATCATAATGAATGTAAATACTATGCTGATTTACAAATAAATTTTAGCAAAACCATAATTTGCAGTTCCTTCACGTTGTGTAATCAACATGTGTTGTTTTTTAACAGATTGTGAATATAGTCAGCGATAGTTATATAATTATATAAGCTAACTATACCAAATTGATGAGAAAAAACGTAATCCCTTATCAATATGGAAACTTGATACCTTAAACAAGTCACTCACCTCAGTTGTTATGGGTTATGGGCCCGCTTTAATCGTGATTTTTTTTCTCCCCAGTTTTTTTTATATATATAATGCAGAGCTGTTACAGATTGTCTGTATTTTACCATGCACATCTTAATTTTTGGCTTGGTCTCAGTTTTGTTCAAAAAGACCACTCAGTCTTGTCACTTGAGGTTGTGATGCCAGTTTTACTCATTCACTGCCATTCCCGAATTTATTCAGGAATTGAAAAGCATGACATGAAGCGCCATTCCCCAATTCGTTCGGGTTTTGTTTTTTCTTGCAAGAAGTGCGTTTGAAGGTTTGATCAGACCTCTGGCAATGTTTTTCCCTTCCACCAGGGGAAGCATTTACCTTTTGTACAGCTTCACTGCAGATAATTCTACAACCAATTAAGCTCGAATTAAACATTTTTTTTTGTTCTGATGAAAGAAGAGAGTCTAAGGTTTCTTACGCTGCATTGAATGTTTATGTAGTCCAAAACCTCAATATTCTGCGGATCCTGGAATTTGACTGAAAATGACAAAAACCCTGGCACAGGAGTGGACACATATTTCCACATCGTCTGGCAGAGAATGAGTTAAAGGCAGCGTGCCAAAAAAAGCAAAATAAAGTGCGAAATTATGTTTTGACATTTTCAGAAGTACAGATAAGGTTGATTCAGGTAGATTCAAATGATTTGGATGGCTTGCTTTGATGTAACAGTGGTGCATTAGTTTACAAGTTGAATTTGTTTTGTGAACGTACTGTCAGCTCTTGAAATAAATACAATAAGAAAAATAGCACTCTACAATTTCATAGTGGTTTATTTGTTGATGAAATACAATGAAAAAAATATGATGATTGGGTTGTTTTGTCTTTTGGCCACTAGAGGGCAGTATAACACATACATCCACGCTACCCAGTGTTCTGATGAACAACAGAGTAAGACAAGCTGTATTGGTATTGTCAATGGCTTTTTTGGGGGGGTTGTTGTTGTTAAAGTCTGACGTGACGTCACAGACCACCATGGTTTGGTTTCCGGTTTGAACAGTGGAACATTTTCTGCAATATACCATTCGTTTTCATGTATGCCAAAGCAGTTGGCCTACCAAAATAAAGAAGGGCGGTTAAAAAAAATGACTGAATGTTTCTCCTAGCACGTGTCATAATTAATAGTGTATAACAATTGTGATTTATCACCGGTATTTCTAGAAATTTCAGTTTGCAATTGTGGCTCACTATTTCTTGACATGTTAAACACATTATTGTGCTATTTGCATTGTTTTTAGGTCTCTGTGCATTTCAAATTGATTGTGTTTGCTGTATGGGGGGGGGGGGGGTGTTGTTGTGCATCGAGGAAGTACATGATGGTTTATTTGTGTCCCATGTTGAGGCTCTCATGCTGTCTCTGGCCACACCCTCTCTCTCTTTCTCTCTCTCTCTCTTTTTCCTCCTCTTTGGCTTATTGAGCTTGACTTTCCCCGTCATTATACAGGAAGCCTTAGTGAGAGTAAACAAGGAGAGGAAGCATGGGTGGATAGTTTACTTCAGAACTCACAGGTTTGTATTTCATTTGCTTCCGTTTGAAATGTAACATGAATGGTATTATTGTAGCGACATCGACTTGGTGCGAATCTGTGACAGTCGGTCAGGGTGATGCGGTGCTGTGTGGCGTTCTACTTCATTGTTACTTTTTGTTTTCATTCGGATTGTATTGGAAGTCCTCCTCAAAAACTCAAACCACAATGCGTTGAGTTGATATTTCATTTCCCTCTCGTGATCGGTTCTGTATCACTATAGTATGAGTTGCACTAGACGGGGAGAGTTTGCAGCATCAATATTTCAAAAGTTGGACTGGAAAGTGTTGGGTGACCTCTGCAATTGACCCGTACCATTCTTGATGGTCACCTGAGCTGAAGTTTGACAAGATGTGCTCCATTTTGGCTTGCATGGGTCGTATGTTAGTCAAAGTTTGTCCTTTTTTTGGCCACAAAGACTTTTGCTATAATCCATGGTAGCAAAAGTGGCCTTCACTCATTAACCGTCATTAAAAACATGTCGTACTCTTCAACTAGAACTTTAGCGCTTGTTATGGATCACTCTCCCTGTATTTGCATCACTCACCACTATTTTTCATGTAAATATTTAACCTAACAGGAGCTCTGGAAAGCGTAACACACACAGTCGCGTTCTTGTCAAAGCCTTTCCATGATGTCAGTGCTGGTAGTTCTCCTGACGGTTACTCATTGGACTGTCATACGTTGCCAACGTTTCATGAGCGAAACGAGGAAACTGCGTTACCCGAGTTCAAAATGGCAGCTCCATGAAATGAGTAAAAAAAACAAACAAAACAAAGTCATCAAAATATGAAGACTGGAGGGGGAAAATGTGTGCATTCGTTCCCCCCTGTTCACCCATATTTGGGCAACTTCATCTGATTACTTAATGGGGCCATATCATGTTCGTGAAACTTTTTTAACCTTTAAGTGAAATTAAAATTCCAATTTGTCACCCCAAAACTGCCACGCCCCCACCATTTAGCCATCTAGGAATATTCTTGGAACACTATAGACCCAAGTTAACCACCACCACTCAGTCATTAAAAAAAAAAAATCAGGAAAAAAAAACATTTTTAAATACGTAACTTGGAAATTTACCCACAATGCAATACGGTTCAATCCTGAGACGTGTTGATATACAAACTCAGGTAGATCATATATTAAAGAGTAGTTGCATCTGGCATTTCGCTCATCTCCCAATCATGGTAGGAGATTATAACTCTCCGGAAACAGATGTTGCATAATAGCAAACCACACACATAGACACATGAGCGCACACACACACACACACACACACACACACACACACACACACACACACACACACACACACGCATGCACACGCACACAGACACATGCGCGCGCACACACACACACACTCACGCATGCACACACACATGCAGGTGCACACGACACAAAGATGCACACACCAGGCCCAAATAAGAATGAACACTGATCATAAGATGATCCACATGTTGGCAGATCTTCTGCCAATATCAATATTTCGGTTTGACACAAAAATTTATGCCGGTGCTCAAACGGTTAGAGATTTTTCAGTGGCCTTTTCAGTGTGCATCGAAAAATCCAAGCTCACTGACTTTCAAATGTTGTTGCTGTTATTTATCTATTTGCTTATTAATTAATTTGTGTATGTATTGGTTCATGTTTATATGTTTATTTATTTGGTAATTTGTTTCTTTGTTACTTAGTTTTTTTCTGGTACACTGCAGTGCCCCTTTGTCATATTTCTCAAACAAACTAAAACAAAATACAATGTCACACATCTGATGATAAAATGAAAGACATTTTATCTCCTTAGCTCATTCGCCGCAAGACGATGTGCAAAAATGTGTCCACTCCATTCCCAGGGTTTTTTTTTCATTCTCATTGGAATTCCAGGACCCACCGAATATTGAGTTTTAGAATTAAATAAACATTAAATGCAGCGGAAGAAACCTTAGAATCTCTTCCTTCATCAGAAACAAAGGCTTAATTCCAAAATTATATGGGTCTGGAGTTATATGTGCTTGAAATGAGGGCGGCTGTCCAAAATACAATGCATACATTTATAAAGCACTTTAACAACAGCTGAAGCTCTATCATGGAAAAAAGGGTTTATCGGCACAGAAGCAAAGAAAAAAGATAAAACCCAAACAAATTTGTGAATTGCGCTCTACGTCATATTTTCAATTCCCGAATAAATTTGTGAATGGCCGTGAATAAGTTAAATTGAGTTGAGAATTGAGAGTTAATTTTAACATCACCGAGCATTCATCGGACAAAAACGAAACAAATACAAAAAAATAGGTTGGTTTGACATAAATGCGTGTTGTAAAAGCACATATATGAAATTCAAAACATTTTTTTGACATATAATTCAACATTGACCACCCCCAGCCCAAAGAAAGCCCAATTTTGCTTCAATCCCCTTTAAACTGCCATTTTAATGATCAGCATCATAACATTTCTATCTCTAGAAAGAAACAAGTTGTAGCAAACACCTGCTATTTTATTGACGGGCTTATGGAATGACGTAGACTATTTCCTTATCGTGATGGGAATAAAGTACCAAATATTTCCTTTGACCACCTGTGACATTTGAAAACATTTCTCTTCGCAAATAGAACGGCAAAATTCACAATAGGTCTTTGATCCATGAATCATCCGATATATTTCCAACTGCGATATTTCTGTGACTTACCGTCTCCCTGTTTCTCAGTTTCAAGCTGCAAATTTACACCGCAGTACACTTTATCACAGTGACGATCACTTTGCGTCGAAATGTAAACAACATGACGTAGTGGACTGTTTAAATACCATTTCTATTTGCAACAGGAAATTAATTCGTCCCTTCACGGTTCGGACAGCTGTCGTGATTTTTTTTCTCTCCGGCTCTTTGTTAGAGGATGCCAAGTTGTCCAAAAAATTCCATTCAAAAATTCAAAATGTGAAAGTGGAAACACATTTTTGTTACTCCTTAAACGTCATCCAAAGAGTCAATACGTTTTTGTTAGTTACGTGCTTCTATGTTAAAATTTGAGTTGGGGAGGAGTGAAGATTAGTGATGAGAAAATGAAGCTTCATGAAGCACTTGATGGTTTTTTGACTCGTCTAGATGGCACTCTTGGTTTAAAAATGCAGTGGATTTTTAATACATTTTCTTCGCACAAACCTTCATATTTAAACCAGGAGCACCATCTGGAGTAGTCAAATAATATCACAAGTGCTTTGTGAAGCTTCATTTTCCCATCACTAGTGATGATCCACCAACCTGCCACTTTTGACCACCGGTTATGAACGTCATTTTTGGCAACGGTCGCAACCAAACTGAACTGAGGAATGACGATAACATTGTAAATGTGTTCCAAAAGTGGGATCGATCCTTCTACAAACTAGCAAATAATCATTTAAAACATTCCCCCCACCTCCTTTTGTATCAGGAACATTAATGTGCACCTGCATGTGTTTGTTGCCCACCACACCAACCAAATGCAAAGTAGCACTTGATTGCTGTTTTTCCAGTGGCACAAAAGCTCCAAGCTCTCATGTTGTCATGACACCGCTCGTTTCTCTCGAGATGGAACGTGTTCAGCATATATACAGCACCGCATCTCCGACCCACGGATTTGGTTTTTGTTAAACGGCCGCTTGTGCAAGTCAACATTTGACGTGTTGAATTGGTTGAGAAAATTGCAAACCACTCTTTGCTCACTAGGAAGTCATTCATTCACTGCCGCCTTGATTAGTATCCGTAACCCTCTTGAACTCATCACCTATGCAAATTTACAAAGCTGTTTAATTTTCAGAGCAGCCCCGTTTCCCCGGGAGGTGGAACAACTGGGTGGCCGTCTTCCTTCTATGGTTCCTGTCGTGTCGTCTGATAATCGACCTTTGAACTCAAACACTGCGTCATCCTGGAACAGGAACGAGAGCAGTACTATGATCGAGCAGATCTTCCATCCGGAGCAGCATGGATTTTTTCTTCCAGCGTCATTTCCATCGATGGCACAAAAGACAGAAGTACCCGATTGCTGTATGCCAACCCGGACCCGCGGTCCTGGTCAGCAAAGCCCGGAGACGTTCTAGCGTCGGCCTGCCCTCCGTTGCGCTACTGGAAAGTCGGCGTTCCTCAAGCGGCTTGCCGCCGTTTCCCTACCAGAGGCGCCCCAGTGTCGGCGTTTTGGTGGCCAGCGGACAGAGGCGACAGTCCATCAAAGATGCGGCACATACCAACTTGAGCGAATCAGCGGAAGAAACCGGAGCCGAGAGATCCGATGGGCCCGTTAAACAAGGCCGGAGGACATCTCAATACAAACGGAACGCTCGTCGCTCTTCCGCTACCTTCTCTGGGCAGCGGCGAAGAATGGCGGTACGATACTTTCGCCCCTCCAATGAAAATTCCATCCAACCTCATTTGCTCGGATCCTCTCTGTTACTTGCAAGTGTCGTCCAGATGGGCGGCGGCGGCGGGTACGAAAAGCAAGCGGAACAATCTGATGTCTTGCTTCGTTCCTGTTCCGGCTCCGACAGCGAGGAGGGCGGTGTCCAGCGAGTTTTGGTGGAAACGGCGAGTGGCGAAGGAGACGGCAGTCCCGGATTCCAAGTTCACGCAGCCCAAACGATGAAGAAGAAACGCATAAAACCTCGACCGTTCATGCGACCTCCTCGCTGTCTAAGACGGAACTCTTCCCATCTCCTCCCAGCCGAGTCTGTCTACCAGAACAACGAAACGCTTTATGGTCTTTGTGGTCACTATCATCATCGAAGGTTAAGTCAAAGTACTCGAGCTCTAAATAGCCCCTTTCAGACTTCCACCGGCCGCCTCGGTCTGAGGCAGATGACTTCAGATGATCTGAAGTCGGATCTTGAGGTGCCTCTTTGTCAACCCACCCTTCCTAAAAGCTGCTCTTCACCTCTCGGGGGCTCAGAAGGCTTGACATACTATGATCCATATCTGGAAACGTGGGAGAACTTCCTATCGTATGTAATAAACTCTCTCGCAAACACTCATTCAGACACATTGTGGTATATTCAGTGTCGTACCTCCATTTAGTGAGGAGCAGGTGAAGCTTCATGAAGCACTTGTGATCGGTTTTCACTCCTCTAGATTACAGTGTTGGTTTAAAGATGCAGTGGATTTCTTTTGCTGTAACCTTCACATTTTAACTAAGAGCACCCTCTGGAGGAGTCAAAAATATCATAAGTGCTTCATGAAGCTTCATTTTTCCATCACTACTTCCCTTTAGGACCTACTGTATTTCTAAAACTACTTGAGTGTGACCCTGAAGGGGTTACTTTGTGGTCATGCTTTTCGTAATACAACCCCCTGGCACCCTCCTCCGTGAAGTTCATAGAATGGAAAGAGAGAGGCATACATATATAATCAATTTCGATTCAAAGTGAATACAATCAGCGAAGGCGGACTGCCGTAATTTGGTAACCTGCGCTTTTGTTCCCTGCTAAATCGTGCCCTCTGTTCTCAAAGCCTGTTTCTGTTTTATGCCATCGTGGCCAGAAGAGGAAGCTAGCCGCCTCCGTGGTCTACTTTTTGGTCACACAGACCGTAACGACGTTGTCCCATATGATGAAAATTCTGATGGTTAGAGTGATTGATGATGCCCATGTTTGCTGTAAACCCCGTCATTTGTTATTTTAATATAAAATTGCGATGATTAACACACGGTTAAAATAATGACAGACTGACAACCGACGAACGTGATCGACTTGAAATCATGGTTTACAATGCCGATTGACAATGGGTCACCAGGTCATTGGCGAATGACGGTGTAACAAAACTGACTTTAAAAACGTACAATTAAAATAGTAACTTTCCCCCCCAAAAAATCAATACATGAAAATTCCGTGAATATTGCATCCGCCTGGAACCGCACGTAGAGGCGAAACATTTTCAGTTGCGATCAATTCGTTACCTCCAGATTCCCCTTTGGGCTGACTTTGGCCCTGTCCTGTACATATTTGACGAATGGAATGTAAATATTTTTCATTAGCCGTTTTAAGATAAGTCGAACTACTTTAAAAAATGAATGGCATGAAATATGTCTCCTTTAACGAATCATAGCTCTTGTTGTGAAAGCTTACCACATATCTTATTCCACAGGTGTCAAAGTCAAGGCTCTGGGCCCAATCTGGCCCGCCACATCATTTTGTTCGGCCCGCGATAGCAAATCATACTTGTGAAATTCCTTAATGCTTGCTTAAAATCTGAACCAAAATTTCAAATTGTCATATGTAAACCACTGTAACAGTGATTATTCTTGACTTCAGATATGAAAATTACTTTTTCATTCATTTGTTGTGAATCCTGTGTATGGAATACGTATGTGGAGGGGATGAAACATTCCAATGGCCTCCCCAAATTCATAACGTCCCCCGAGAGGAAACCGTAACTAAACAATAACAAACACACGCACACCCACACACCTATGGATGAGTTATTTATCAAGTGCTGTGCCTGTTATCTGTTAAGTACGTTGATGAATCATTCTGGTGGGCTGGTGTTCCATTGTTGTCCAAATGGCAAAAATAAAAATAAATTCTCAGCAAACTGTAACTTTATTGGTTCTTGGGTCACTCCCTGTAAATTTGTGCCGAAATTGTGTTTGCACGATTCCGTTGACTATATTTGATCAGTGCTTGTTGCTTTAACAAGTCAGAATAACAGATTGTCATTAAATCAACCATGTGAAGTACTTCTGCTGCAACGCAACATCGTTCCAATAAAAAAAGCATATTCTTTTATTTATTATCCAGCAGAAAAGTATGGCTGCAAGTGTGATTTTCACACCTTTATTTTCTGTTTCCAGAAAAGCAATAGCAAAATCCGGTCTACACCATCTGCCCGGTCAGCCCAGTACATCATCATTAAATCGAGCAGAACCAGAAGCGATTAGCTGCACTGTGGACTGGACTGTAAGTCAAAGGAACAACGGATTGTATCCAAATCTCCTCTCTCTTTCTCCCACACCCCTCTCTCTCACCCCTCTCTTTTGCTCTCTTTCTATCTCTGTCTCGCTCTCTCTCTCTCTCTATCTCTCTTGCTCTCTCTGTCTTTCTCTTTCACTTATCTCTTGCTCTCCCTCTCTGTCTCTTTTTCACCGTGTCTCTCTCTCTCTCTCTCTCTCTCTCTCTCTTTTTCACTTCTCTCTATCTGTCTTTCTCCGAACTCTCTCTCACTACACACACACACACATATACTATATATATATATATATATATATATATATATATATATATATATATATATATATATATATATATATATATATATATATATATATATATATATATATATATACAGTAAAGTCTCGTTATATCGATATTCAAGGGAGTCCGAAAAAATATCGATATAACCGGGACTATCGATATATCCGACCCTGTTTGCATGTAATTTTCTCTGTGCGTGCATAGAAATAGTATCGATATAACCGGGACTATCGATATATCCGATATCGATATAACGAGACTTTACTGTATATATATATATCTCGTGTGTGCTTTCTCTCTTTCTCTCTCCTCTTTCCATCTCTCTCACTTTCTCTTTCTTTCTCTATCTCACTCTCGCTCACACACACACACACACACACACACACACACACACACACACACACACACACACACACACACACACACACACACACACACACACACACACACACACACATATACAAAGTAAATACATAAATATGTCACTCTTATTAGGAGTCGGCTCAGCATGGAGATCATATCTGGTTTGAGACGAATGTGTCCGGAGACTACTGTTATGTGGGAGAACAACACTGTCTTGCCAGAGCACTGGTCAGTATAGCATGTTAGTATCTTGTCATATCAATCACACGATATCTCGACATCCATTTGTCTGCCTGGCTTTTCCTGCTTGTCCATCCTGCCTCCCGTCCATGTCAATTAGTCTGTCTGTCTGTGTCTTCATCGCTAACGATTTTCTTCTTTCCTCCCATGCATGTTGTGAAACAGAGTGGAAAGTTGAATGAATGCAGTATTGGAACAGTGAGGCCTTTATCCTAGCTGTTGACTCTAAAAACTCAAGTTGGACATTAAAAATAATGAATGGAGAGACCTGGAGACCCAATACCTATTTTATCTTTGACTTCTTTTTGTTTACATTTGTATCTGATACACAACAGGGCCCCTATTTTTCAAAGGAGCTAAAGTTTTGACTGCTCTGTTGTGCTCTGTGTTGACCGTTATGTGTCCTATTATATTTATTATCCAGGCAATAATTTGGGTATAATGTCTATTTTTCTGTTAAGACTATGTCTGTATGCTACATGTACTTGTTTTTCGTCCAAACTGAAATATCGTCCTACTTACTATTCCAATACGCCTGGACGGTAATTTGTTTATATCAAGCTGTATCATCATGCAAGCAGGACATTTACTTGACCTTGATCAGGACCAGAACTGTCTTACTACTTGTATTTTTCTTTACAATACGTTGGCATTTTAGAGTGAAAAGTGGCTTGAACCTAGGTTTTTTTAATCAATATTTCTGTTCTTATTCTCCACACTCCACAGCAAAAGTCATTCACCCGGAGAAAGTGTGCTGCCTGCAAGATAGTAGTCCACACAATCTGTATCAAACAACTGGAGACGGTAATTTCAGTTTGCTTTATATATATATATATATATATATATATATATATATATATATATATATATATATATATATATATATATATATATATACTGTATATAAACTACAAAATATCAAAATATTTGCGGATTAAATGAAGACATTTGACAGTTTCACACTAATAACTAAAACATATTTTTTTTCAAAATTGTGTTTTTAGGTTTCAAACAGATACTCGATGAGAACAAAAATTATACTTATCAAGCAAAAGCTCTTATTGTGAAAGTACCAACCTTTAAGATTATGGTCATCCAGACGAAGTCCACCAAATATGATTCATGATTATAAATAATAATTTTGACGCAAATTGTCTTCATCATCATTACGTTCCCAAGGGACCACAATGAAATCCTTGATTTTGTCCTTGTCATTGTCAATCTTAAACGTATTTTTAGCGGCAGCTTTGTTAATTATACAATCCATATCTGATTTAAATGGCCGTAGCTTACTGTCTAATTATGGTGAATCCCAAATTTTGGATCTTTAGTTTGTGCAGGCCTACCAAATTGTAAGTATTTATTGTTTCTGCCTAAATATCTCACTGAAAACTCTCATGTACTAATATTCTGATTAATATATATTACTGTGACTGTACTGTGTAAAAATGTATGCGATATAATACATTAGTGGGAGTCCTCCTCTACTTTCTTCCAGATCAACTTCAGATGCAAGCCATCGTTCAAGGACTCTAGTTTCAAAACCGCTCGAGAGGTGAGTTCCACAAAGGTGTTAAGTGGTTCGAACGGAGATCAGAGATTAAAAAAAAAACAAAACAGATAGCTAACCTCCTTTGGGAAGCCGATATAATAATATTTGGTTTGAAAATGAACCCTGGTCATTTTACATTACAGCCTAACATCGTACAGCATCACTGGGTGCATCGAAGAAAACAAGAGGGAAAATGTAAACAATGTGGAAAGGTCGGTGCTGTTTTTTTTTTTTTTTAAGAAGCATTGCTTTTAAAACATGTTATTTTGATCTTCAGGGCTTCCAACAGAAGTTTGCTTTCCACAGTAAGGAATTTGTTGCCATTAGCTGTTCATGGTGCAAACAGGCGGTAAGCATACAATGTTCAAAAATTGCAGTCTATAAATGAACAACAATGTTTTTTCTCATGAGGAAATGTACTTGGCCCTTTTTAGTTTCACAGCAAGGTGTCCTGTTTCATGTTAGACCAAATCAAAGAGGTTTGTCCGATCGGAGCTCATGCTGCCCTCATAGTCCCACCCTCTTGGATCATTCGAGTTCGACGTTGCCAGGTAGGTGTTGTGGGATGGCTTGTTGACAGATTTGAGCCGTGTGTTGGTTCATATCATGTGTCAGGTGCTACTGATAGAAATGGACAGTGTAACCACCACTTCAGTTGCGACAAGGCTTTTTGCTTCTCGAGTGCGTGAACAAATGTACTCTATCAGTGCGCACTGAGTTCCGACCTCAAACCCATTCAGTGTGGATTTTCCGGTGTATAAGGCGCACCAAAAAGCTTTGATTTTCTTGACAAAAATGACCCTGTGCCTTATTCGCCGGTGTGGCTTATATGTGAAATCATATTGAGGCACAACAGGTGGAAGAAGTAGTGCATAACCACAGCCTCTACTGTAGTATAATGTATAATGTGGTGTGCCTTATATTTGGAAAACGTTTATCTCTTTATATATTATTTTTGGAAAACATTTTTTATTCATTGACTGTGCGCTTTATAGCCCGGTGCGCCTCATATACAGAAAAAGTTTGAAAATACATTCATTGGGGGTGTGCCTTTTACACCTTATATACCGGAAAATACGGTACTTGTACATGTTGGGTTGAATAGAAAAAAAAACAATCATGGAGATTTGTACGAGTGATGGGCAAGTGAAGCTTCATGAAGCACTTGTTTACTTCTCTTCATGACATTCTTGGGTTAACGATGCAGTGGATTGAAAAATATTTTCCTTTGCACTAACCTTCATATTTAAACCAAGAGTAACATCTGGAGGACTCAAAAAATATTACAAGTGCTTCATGAAGCTTCGTTTACCCATCAATTTTTACAGCTGCACAACTGTTGCATTGGAGTTTGAATGTGATTGGTGAATTGAAATTGGATATGTACAATGCCATCTTTATTTATATCAACTGGAGCTGTAACAAAGCACTTTAAAGAACATTGAACACAAATTTTCTGTCCATTTTATGTTCCATCATTTGGTACTCGTTTGGGGGGGAGATAAGTCATGTAATATGTTCAATACGGTCAAGAGTCAGGCGTGTATTGTTTAATCACTCTACGAACAACAATGAATGTACTTTTTGCTATTGCTAATGTCCCATTAGTTGTAGTTAGCAGAATCTCACCGGGTCAAGATTTTTGCACCGCATCGTCGACCTATGTTCTGCTTTCAAACAGGCATCAATGAAGTCAAGTAAGAAGAAAAAAAGGACGTCCTTCAAGAGAAAAAGCAGTAAAAAAGGAGCTGAGGTACATTACCAGAATTATTCTACTGCTTTCTAACAAAGATGGATTTTCTTCACAATAGCTTGCTTGACGTTGATCTGCTTGCTGGCCTCAGGGATTGCATTTGTGTGATGTCTGAGGATCGGCATTATATGAAGTGTTGCCTTAGTCATAGTTCATAAAGGCCCGCCAAGATGGTTCCGAATCAATATTTTTGTATGACAGAAACAGAAAACAAATGAGTTTTTCATTATTTCAATCAGTGGTTTATTATTATTATTGTTTTGTTAATTCACAGGAGGTACGGCAGTGCAAACCCTTCATCATCCGCCCCATACCGTCCCCGTTGATGAAACCCCTGGTGGTGTTTGTCAATCCCAAAAGTGGAGGCAACCAGGTATTGTTTAAGGAGATTCTGGATGTGTCTCCATCCTGACAATTTTTGTAGTCTGACATTTCCTTTCCTGTATTTTGTACACGTCTGACAGGGGACAAAAATCCTTCAGTCTTTCATGTGGTATCTAAACCCAAGGCAGGTGTTTGACCTGAGCCAGGGAGGACCCAGTGAGGGGTAACTATTCACACAACTAACCACCTACACTATTATGGTTTACCACTAACTTGGTTTCAAAACGTCTAGCTTGGAGTTGTACCGGAAAGTTCATAACCAAAGGATCCTAGCCTGTGGAGGTGATGGAACGGTGAGTTCCTCAAGGAAATGCACAAATCACACACTAAATATGTACTGTCCAGTGGAGCCTCTAATTACGAAATGAATTGGTTCTGGAAGAAATTTCTTAAGTTGAAATTTTTTAGGGGGTAGGGGTGTGTTTTCCACGTAAAAGACCTAATCCATTCCAAGCCCCGCCAAAATTCAGTCAGAAGTGTTTTCTAAAGCATAAAAATGCATAAAAATATGTAACAAACATATATTACAATTAGATTATTCACTTTCACCTAAAAATTTAGGAACCCCTCATGACCTGAGGGACGAATGTCGGGGACGCACATTTATCTGTCAACACACTTACAATAGAGGCCTCTCTCAGGCCGGATAATGATCAGTAGTAGCATTCGGGAAATCAAGCGCTGTGAGTGGCAGCCCGTACTGTATTTTTATTTTCATATCTTTCGGAACAAAAAGTATTGTTTTCCTGTATCTGTTTATCATGGTTGTAGTTAGCAGCGGTGCTCTTCCGAATATTACCTGCGTGTGTATTGTGTGCCCGCAAAACCAGGTGGGGTGGATCTTGTCTTGCCTTGATGAACTTGGGTTGAATCCTCAACCTCCTGTTGCAGTGTTACCACTTGGGACAGGAAATGACCTTGCTAGAACTCTCAACTGGGGAGGGGTGAGTCCGAAGAGTAGACCTAGCAAGAATAAATTCTGCATTTACACAGAAGTACACACTTTGTATAAAGTAGTACAAGTAGAGAGACACTGTTGAAGGTCAGTTTCGTTTTGACACAATGTGGCCGCCCCCTGAGATGACTAAAAATGGGTGGATTTTCCTGTTTAACTGGTATTCCGCAGACGTAATATGAATCGTGTTTTGGCTGTTGAAGGAACATAGAACACATACGAATACAACACTTCTTTATATTATACAGCGCTTTCACTGGTGATGGGAATATGAAGCTTCACGAAATACTTGTGATATTTTTTGACTCCTCTATAGTTGGTGCTCTTGGTTTAAATATGAAGGTTAGTGCAGTGGAAACGGATTCTAATTCACAGCATTTTTAAACCAAGAGTGCCATCTAAAGGAGTCAAAAACATAAGCGCTTCATGAAGCTTCACTTGTACATCATTAGCTTTCACGACTGCTGCTGCTATAGCAAAGACCTTAACAGACTAGTTACCAATAAATACAAAAAGATGGTAATATAACAAAACACATAAGCCACAGACAGGAATGGAAGCTGAACAACTATTCCTGTGTACCTTTTTGTTTCAAGCAGTTAAAGATGAAAGAGGACAAATTCAAAGTGTGCTTTGAATACGCATTCTTTCAAAGTGCTCACGGGACGTGGATTCAAAACGTGTTTCCAGTAGCTTTTAATGTTGTGGACTAAAAAAGCTTAACTAATTAATGATAGCTGGAAAAAAATAAACCTTCTCTGTATGATGTTTTTTCCAATTACATAAGAGAACTTGTGAACTCACAAGACATGACTCACAAAGCGATCCATTGCTTCATTGACGTGACTGCTCCCTGCAGTTCCTGTTTTTTCCCCTCATCCCAAAATCTCACTCAGTCCAAATCTTAACACTCGTGGCATTACATTTTTGTTATTCGTGAATGTTAAAATGGTACGAAGCAACTCATTAAGCGGTTGGAAGCACAGATACACGTTTTCAAATGTAGCCATGTAAATAAAGATTCTAGTTGAATATCAATACCTGAAAAATCTACAAAGGTACACTCATTTCAATTTATTTTCTTTGTTACTTCTGCCACTGCCATCAACTTTTCACAACTTTCACAAATTTTGATTAGTATTACTTTTTTTTATAATTGTGTTTTGTACACAGGGCTATACTGATGAACCCTTGACCAAAATCCTGTCTCACGTTGAGGAGGGAACCGTGGTCCAGCTTGATAGGTGGAACCTCCAAGTTGAAGCCAACCACGACGCATCGGCTGAGGTGGATGAGCCGCAGAGTGATAAGGTCTGGCGTCCATTGTTGTCATGAAATTTTAAAACACGGCTGCATTGTAGTCATTGAAACTAGAAATGTCATGATAATTACGATAGCCACTTGATTGAAATAAACCCAATAGTTTTTCTTCCCCCCGGACTCTATAAATGAACTTTCACATGTTTTCTAGTGATAGGAAAATGAAGCTTCATGAAGCACTTGTGATATTTTTTTAACTCAACCAATGGTTCTCTTGGTTGAAAAATAAAGGTTAGTGCAAAGTAAATGTCTTAAAATTCGACAGCATCTTCAAACCAAGAGTGCCATCTAGAGGAGTCCAAAACTATCACAAGTGCTTCATGAAGCTTCACTTGCCCATCACTGCTGTTTACACACGTCATCGGCAGTCCGGTGCGTGGATTCATTCCCTCTCTTGTCCGTCACCTTGTTCGCCACCTATGCGAGTTGGCCATCAGACATACACACGAGGGGTGGAATGGCTTTTGACAATCGTTTTAATGGTTCAGATTGACTGTTTCAGTTCAGCTCTCGTGTGTTTTGATGGTCCAAAGGCATACGCAACTCTATATCTCGTTTGTCAATGAGGCACAGCAGTTTTTTCCCTTTGCGTTTTATTGTTCAATGAAATGACAGTAAATGTACTCTATTCTTTTCTACTGCATGTGTGCTCTCTCAGCTTCCCCTTGACGTGTTCAACAATTACTTCAGCCTTGGCTTTGATGCGCATGTTACCCTCGAGTTCCATGAGTCACGAGGTATGTTTGCCAACTGAAAAACAAGTGTTTTTTTTTTATGTTTGTAAATATTTTTTTAATTTGGACCCATCTGACACAACCTTAAGTACACTTCACCATAAACAGGAAAACCCACTTGTTTAAAATTGCTTTCAATGTATAGTTCTATCTGCTATTTTATTATGTATCATTTTACTTATGGTTTTATTGTTATGTGCTTTGTTTTATTGTTTTTATTGTAAAGTGTCCTTGGGTGTTTTGAAAGGCGCTTGAAATAAAATGTATTATTATTTTTTATTATAAAACAGTTAAGTTATCTAGAGTGGGCTTCACAACCACTAAGTCTGTTCACACTATTCCCATATATGTAATGCCTAATGTAGGGATACCGCCAATTGCATGGCAGTCCAATATCCACAGTGAAAAAAGCAGGCTCAAAATTACCCACAATGCACTTGGAAAATTTAGTGAACACCGGTGGTCACTCAACGGGTTAACATAGACCACAATCCAGTTTAGCATTCAGGTGCATCATGATGGGTAACGTGATATGTGATGAGGAGCACAGTTAGCTGGCTGTCCGAATCGCTGAATAGTATGAGGGAACTATTTCTTTCATGATACCATAAAAAAATGTGTTTTACACCCAAATCGCATATTTCCTGTTTTTGAAATGCAGAGACGTGGGGTAGTAGTGCCCCCTAGCGGCAGAATTTATCGTATTCCGGGACTCGTGATTGCAACATTCATTCATGATTCTAATTGTGTGTATCGCTGAAAGTATGAATGCTTGTCGTTGTTTTAGAAGCCAACCCAGAGAAGTTTAACAGTCGTTTTAGGAATAAGATGTTCTACGCTGGGGTGAGTGCAAACAATCTGTCAAATTGTGTTATTTTTAAACTCATCATTTCATTTTAAAGGAAAATCGTTACCGCACATTTCTTTTTTGTCATGATACTCAAATAAACGTCTACTACATTATTCTTCATTTCAGTATACTATTCCATTTTTCTCATTTTTTCCCCAAACCTTATATAATGGACATCACAGTTAAATCCAATCCCTACTCAAAAACAACCTTTTGCTTCTGATTTCTGCAAACTGAATTGAAGGATGTGAGACAGCCGCCATAAGCATGAAAACAAGATAAAAGTACAACTTACTGTATCTTAGGGTGAGCTGTTGGCTCCACCGCTTTTGGTATGTCTCTTCACAAGCATACTTTAGGTACTTTATTTGCTAAATGTGACTCTCAGCACATTTGGTTCATGCATTTTCACAAAGAATAATATCCTCTGCTTGTCACTTTATTATATTTCTCGGGGTAAGTTTGACTGCGACAATACGGTAGCCTTAACAGTATTAATATCCTTGTCTTTGGACCAGATATATTGAGATTTGTTGTGAATTCTCTACAGCGCTATATTAAAAAAAAGGATATGACATGTAAGTAAGAGGATCGTGTTAATGAAATGGACGTTGAGTTTTTCATATGGGGGCTACTCTGTCGTTGCCTTGGTTACCATATATTGATGTATTGATTTTAGCTTAAAAAAAAGAAACCGGGTCGAATCAATAGGATGCTACACAGGATTAATGAGGAGTGTAGCATCGCCATGGTGACACATACAGTAAAGTCTCGTTATATCGATATCGGATATATCGATAGTCCCGGTTATATCGATACTATTTCTATGCACGCACAGAGAAAATTACATGCAAACAGGGTCGGATATATCGATAGTCCCTGTTATATCGATATTTTTTCGGACTCCCTTGAATATCGATATAACGAGACTTTACTGTATATCAAAACTCAATTTCACACCGCAGAAAAACTTACCCTGTGACTGTAACATGTCCTTGAGAGTTTTCAGAGGCACTAATAAATGACATGTATTATTATTATTATTATTATTATTATTATTATTATTATTATTATTATTATTATTATTATATGTCTCATAAGGTTACCCCATAAGTTTACAAAAAGGTACGGTTTGTTAAAGAAACATGACATAACGAACATTTATAGACGTATGTTTGTCCCCGGGCTTGCAGACAGCATTTTCAGATTTCCTCATGGGAAGTTCCAAAGACCTGTCGAAACACATTCGAGTTGTGGTGAGTAACAGCCAATCAAGACATTAAATCATGCCATTAAAGAACCGCGTTCATTTGCGGGTGCGTTTTTGTGTTTGTTTATGTGTGTTTGCAGTGCGATGGCACAGATTTAACATCCAAGGTCCAGGATTTGAAGCTCCAATGTCTGGTTTTTCTCAACATTCCAAGGTTCGTCACAATAGCTACCACTCTTGATAGTCTGGGTCAAACTGGATTAGCTTTGTTGTATTTAAAGGACAACCGACGTCTCCGGACAAGTTGTGTCCATAATTTGTAAAATGGCTTCAAATGACTTTGACTGAGCGTATTTTACAAAGATTCCACCGCATATAGCTATATTTTACGTTTTAAGACTCGCGCTGAATATTCCGGAAGTCTTGTTTTTGAGTTGGTGACGAGTCCTCACCCTACGTCACTGAAGGAACGCCCCTGACCGAAAAAAGGACACATTGTAACAGTCCTTCCATCACGTCAATGCATTTTGCTGTACTTGTTTGATCTGAAAATGTCGTGTTGCACCAAAAAAAGGCAGAAGAGGGCGACAAAGCTCCATGTAAGGAATTTATCAGCCTGTGGAAACTGGCTGATTCATTCCTCACACCTCGGTGGCCATTTTCTTGCCTCTTTTTGGGTGAGACATTCACCCCCGCCCGTTTGCCTAAAAATGGCACGGAATAAATTCTTTAATCGATTGCGTACATGTATGCTTTCCTCTTCAGAACTATTTGAATCATATTCATAACTGGATGAGTAACAAGAAAGCATCTTCTCTGAATCTGAAGCCATTGTTTTGATTCTCGTGCAATGCAAGACGTCTTGGCGTGACGTCACGAACTGGGGGCGGGACTTTCTGAAAATGCCCAATTCGCAGCTCAATTTTTTGCAGATTTTGGACACTTTAAGTCATTTTTATTGGTGTTTTTCATTTGACTAAAAATATCATACTGAGTGTTTTGGATATTTTAGATGATATAAAACGTTTTTCTGATGTCAGTTAGGAAACAAAAAAGTGATGTTGGTTGTCCTTTAAGAATAGCCAACGAGTGAAAAATTGCACTCAGTGGAAATTCTTGAGAAAATATTCAGAGCCCCTCTGCAACTTGAACTCATTCAAATTTGAAATTATTTTTTATTATGCTTATCAACAGGTGAACCGATGCAGTTTCCTTTCAAAAGTTACATGCCTTAGAAATGAATTTCAAGTTTTTATTTTTTATAATTTTGATTGACATGTGTTTATATCGCACGTTATGTGCTTTACAAAAGTCCCACCGTTTCTTTTTATCAGATAACACAGCAAATGGTATTATTTTTTCTGCTACTTGTTATTAGTGATGGGAAAACGAAGCTTCATGAAGCACTTGTGATATTTTTTACTCTCCCAGATGGTGCTCTTGGTTTAAATCTGAAGGTTAGTGCAAAGGAAATGTCTGAAAAATCTACTGCATCTTTAAACCAAGAGTGCCATATAGAGGAGTCAAAAACGATCACAAGTGCCTCATGAGGTTTCACTTGCCCATCACTACTCGTCATGGGAAAAAGTCTGAAACCGCATCCTCATAACACTTCAGAAACACTTAAACACGTAATGGTAATTTTGTAAAATTAGTACTCAGATTTTTTTAAACCAATCTGAGGAAACATTTGTGGTACTGAACAGCCATATCGTGTGGGATAAATTTTCTACGCAAGTGCGCAAATGGTGTGCGGCAAACACAATGGCTCTATTGGACCGTGTATTCGAAAGGAAAAAAGTGAAATTTGATGTCCAAAACGGTTTTCAAGATTTGAAAAAAAAAATATAGGATCTTAAAATAAACTAAATTGAAGCGATATCACGGTAGAATTGTCGTGCTCCCTTTTATGAATACTTCAGGGACCTTCAGTAAATATTTGTATCGAAATAAATGTGTCCATTTTTCAGGTACTGTGCCGGCACCACACCTTGGGGAAACCCAAGTGAACATCACGACTTTGAACCTCAGCGCCACGACGATGGCTACATCGAGGTCATTGGGTTTACCATGACATCATTGGTAGGCAAATAATGGTGTCAATATGTTGTGAGTGTGCGGGGGGGGCTGTGTGTGTGTGTGTGTGTGTGTGTGTGTGTGTGTGTGTGTGTGTGTGTGTGTGTGTGTGTGTGTGTGTGTGTGTGTGTGTGTGTGTGTGTGTGTGTGTGTGAATGTGTGTGTATAGTGATCTATACGCCAATTGTGATCTATACGGCAATTAACGGGAACTTTGTAACCATCCCCTTTTGGTGCCTTTTATGTGCAGGCTACGCTTCAGGTCGGAGGTCATGGCGAGAGGTTGAATCAATGTCGTGAAGTTATCCTCACCACCACAAAAGCACTTCCTGTACAGGTACGCTTCAAAAATTTGGGGTTATAATGCGAAATAATGCTTAACCAATTCCATAACCAATTTCATATTTCAAATGTATGTGGTTTTAAAATGAATTTAAATTAACTTATTTCCATCTTCCACCAACTGTGTTTTAAGACGCTGTGAATGGAGTGGAAAACCTCAGTTAATTGCGCCTTTATTTTGGTGATATGGCTCTCTCTCCACATCTCTCTGTCTCTCTGTCTGTCTCTCTCTCTCTCTTTCTCTCCCCTTTCCCCCTCTATCTCTCCCCTTCCACCCCCCTTTATCCCCTCTCTCTGTCTCTGTCCTCCCCTCATGAAGTCAACGGTACCCCTAAACTTTTGAACAGCAATGTGTTTTTTAATAAGCCTTAAAATCTGAATTAGTATTGTTCATCTTCAGGTGGATGGGGAACCATGTCGACTGGCTCCCTCCATCATCAACATCAGCCTCAGAAACCAGGCCAACATGGTCCAGAAAACCAAACGGCGAGTATCATTGCCACACCTCAATGAGTGAGTCATGCATAATTGACATACAATTTTTGGGGGGGAAACCATTTTCGAAAAAATCTTAAAAATAACATTTTAATGGAAAATGGCTACGGTCCTCTTTGTATCTCAGCCAACAGCGGGTCCCAGAACGACTGAGGCTTCGTGTCAGCAGAATCAGCATGAGCGACTATGATGCTCTGCACTACGACAAGGACAAATTGCGACAAGCGTGTAAGGGGAACACACAAACACGCACGCATGCTGTTAACGTGGACGTGGGGATTTAAAAAGTGTACACACACCTGTTTTTTTTGCCACCTAAGTGCGCTCCCTATTCAAATCTGGGGATGTGTCCCAATTCTTTGTGTCCTGTGATGTGTGATATCATCTGAAATATTTTCATTCCATTCAGTAATTTGGTTCCACTCTAATCGTAATGCAAGGCTCCATATGAACGACCGTTATTGTTTAATCCGTACATAACATTTGCAATATAGCTGCTAATGCTTACCCCCAGAACAAACCGGTAACCAAATCATAGTTGTTGTTGTTGGTTTTTTTTTTTGTGAATTTAGCATTAAGCTAAATGGTTTTTGGACCCTTCTGATTAATTGAAAAAAAAAAAAAAATCACCAATTACAGCATTACTACAACATATTATTTTAACAAATATGTTGTAATGCTGTAAAACTGATTTTACACCATGTCCACCTTATTCATATTCCTTTTTTTTGCTTTCTTGACCAAGATGAGAAATGTTTTGGTGCACAAGCATCAGCAGATGCACCCGATTATAAACATGATTAATTTTATTAATTATTAATTAATTTTATTAATAGTATGCCTTTATTTCCCCTGATGGAAATGACCGTTCAACGCCATGTTGGAAACGAGAGTTAGGCGTCTCATTTTGTGTTCGGCGAGTTTAATCTACTTCACCGTGGCTGACTAATGAAACAAGAATAGCATGTTTTTGCTCCGTTGAACCCCCTGGTCACCGCAGCGGGGTCAGTGGTAATGATAGCATTATTTCAACTTCAGCTTTGAATTGGTACTAAAACTGCCCGAGAACAGACATTAAAGTCAACAAGACCGTTTTTATTTGCGTCTCCATCCAAGCCCTCATTAAGTCGAAGTCCATTTTGTCATCGCCGCCGCACCTCCACCTCCCCCACGATTTTACTCGACATGCAGTTCTTACGCTAGGTGGTGGTGTTGCGACATTGCAAACACTGTCGATGGCTTAGTCTCTGATATTTGCATGTAATTTACATATATAGCAGAATCTGCATATCAATTGAAGAACCATATGAATGTGATACCGCAGGAGAGAGACTATATCTAAATTCCATGCTTTTGGTCCCAGTGCCATTATTCAGGATTAAATATATATATATATTAGTTCTGAATGTTCATACTGAAACGTGGTCAAAATTAATTTGCATTTACACATGCACATTTTCTTTCGCGGTGGCTTTTTCAAGATGCAAATTGAGGAGGTACCGGAAGAAAGACTGTACGGTCAAGTTACGCAGACAAAGCCGTCATGATGCTCATGCAACAAACAAGACGATTTTCAATATGCAAAAGGGCAATGAGACAAGCCCCAAAACTTCCTGGACTAAAAGTTTTCGTATTGACTAAAATATTATCTTTTATGGTCAAAAGTCCCTTTATTGTCAAAAAGTGCACCAGGGGGCAATCCGGTCACTTTTTTTTATTTCATTCTTTGTAAAATGTTGTTTATTAATTCATTTTTATCAATGTATTCATTTATTTATGTATCCATTTTTTATTTGTTTATTTACTTTTTTTTTTTTCTTTTTTTTTTTTTGGTGCCTACCTTTCGCATGCTTTGGTAAGTGATTGTTTTGCATCTGTGTGTCCACAGCTATTCCGTTGGGACTTATTGTAGTTCCAGGAGACAGCGACTTAGAGACATGTAGAGAACACATCCAGCGTTTACAAGAGGTAAGAGTTGATTTGAGTTAGCGAGAGCATTGCTCACCCACATAAAAAACACAACTTATCCTGTGACTGTAATGTGACCTTCTGAGTTTTGAACGGCGCTTACAAATTAAATGTATCATTATTATTATTATTATTATTATTATTATTATTATTATTATTATTATTCCTCGCCCCGACTGAATTGGCAGTGATGAAGAAAGAGTTTTTGTTTTTTGTTGTTTCTGAATATCTGGGCTGTTTTCCTGTGCTGTCTTCTCTTTCTCCAGGACATTTCCTTTGTCCACTCTTCATTGAGATGTGTGGGACCTCAGGTTGGTCGTTGGGGGGGCGGGGGGGGGGGGGGCGCTGTTGTATGTCGTCATTGAAATGTCTGTTGGAATGGCATTACTTCTTTTTTTTCTTTTCCTGATTTTAAAAAACATCTGTTAAGCGTCTGTGATGTTTTTTACGGCTGCTGGCAGTTTTTTATTTAATATTTTTTCACATGAGAAGCAAAGAACAGTGCAGAAATTATTTATGCATGTGTCTGTTAATTTCATCTCTTTGGATGAACAAACCTGAATTGGCAGTGACTCAGAAGAAAAGTACAAGCCGTATTGTATTGAGCAAATGACGCGACTGCTACTTTGCAATCATGTCAGTTTTTAATCCCAGGGTCATCATTCAACAAAACCACACAAAAAAATGCAATTAATTCTTGAAATGCTTACAGAGCAAAATTCTCAAAGAAATACTGTGTGCCCAACATTCTTACAAGATTTGCTGATCTCGCACGACTTTGTGCGCCATTGCCGATCAACCAACCAACCGGTTTGATCATACGCCTTATGCTACTCACAACCCCTAGAGTGTATAAGCTCCGGGTGAGTTCATTAATTTCGTTTCTGTGCTTCTGTCTCAGCGAAAGGAACAACATGTCTCTACCCATTTGCAGAAAAAAAGAATTCCCATCCTGAAACGAAACAGCGGCTATGGATCGAGTGCGCTAATTAAGCGTCACTTGCCGCATGTTCTCTCCACTGTAATTTCCGCCATTTTCTCAAACAGCTTTGAGACGTGACTTTTAGAGGTTAACTCACCAGTAGCGCACCAATTAAGAAAGATGTGCTTGAAGAAAGTTTGAAAAAATTGCGCGGCCAATATTCCCAACACTTTTCTGAGCTTGTTTTTAATTTCCGCCTGATGACGGTTCCTTCGTTTTCTGCTTCAGGTGCTGAACCCTTAATTGGAATAAATCTCTCACCCCTGAGCTAAACTTTTCATGAAAAGGTTATACCCCGTTAATGGCTGTGATGGCCAGATAGCGAGTGATTGACTGGTGAAGACTAAAGAGATCAACAATTTGCATTTCCCATATCCTGCTTGATATTCTTAATTTTTTTTTTTCTCTCTATCTCTTTTGTACAAGAAACAGAATCCTAGTTGACCGTGTCTACATTGCCACTACTTTTGTCTTTTTCTGTTGTTTTTTAATACATAATTGGATCTGATTGTACAGTAACTTCAGTGTTTCTCTTGTAATCTATTTCATCTTACTTTCATGGGCACTTAATATAGGAGGGCCTTACCTCAAGGCATTGGAACTTTTTTGCTTCGGAGGAGCTGTACAAATATGTCCCCATCTCCGTAAACTCTGTTGACCTTGTACTTGGATTTTTTTCTGTCAAGCTCATCTGTAAAAATTCAGTGAAAGTCACTTGCGTGTGCGCGTTTCTCTCAGACATGAATGCAACCCAAAATGGCAGCCACAAAATAGAAAGCATGCTGATACATTAGGAGTCTGTCAAAAACAACAAAGGCCATTATCAGGGAGTCCCAAACCTTTCCCAGAATGCATTTTACCTGCTACAGAGGAGACTAAGTGAAAAACAAACAATCAAAGCGAGTGGCAAGAAAGCCTTGAGAGCATTTCAAAGGACCAAGCGCACGTTTGGTGCTGTCGATACTTGAAAGGCGAGACGAATGTCGGTCTATCCGTTCCATTCCTTTTGCTCTTTTATGAACGGGGTTTTGCCTCAAAGACAGTCATGTTTTGCCACAGTCAGCAAATAAATTGCCCTCACCCTTCCGGCATCTTCCTAAGTAAGTGACACAATGTGTATAGACATATTGTACGGTATGCAAACAAGCCTCTCCTATAGAATTCAATCAAGTTTTTCAGGCAATCCTGATGCCGAAAGCTCATCTCCTCGATCTTCCTTCATTTGTGTCTCTCTCGCTGATGACTGCCGTTATCCCCTTTTTTAAATTATTATTTATTTATTTTAGGAGTCTGTCTTTCATCTTGGCTGCTCAGGGAGGGGTGGTGGTAAGGGTGGGTGTGGATCTTGCCTCTGGGATTCTTGCAATGCTGTCATGCTCTGTCACCGCGACTTGTGTGAAGTCGGGAAGGCGGTCGCTGTAGTTTGACGGCACGCTGGCCCCAGCGGCGCTTCAAATGTGGACGGAAATCAAGCGGCGACTCCTGTCCGTTGCCGCTTCGCTGAAATCTCTAAAAAATTAAAAGAAATTAAAATTAGGGGAACCGGACTCGTTTTGTGGGGTGTTTTTTTTTTTTTTTTTTTTTTTTTTTTTTTACATCATCAAGGCTTAGCATCTAATTGCGTCCTTTCCGTTTTTGTATTTTGATGCGATGTGAATAAATCTTGAGCTTTCCGAAAATGGACGGATGGAGTTGTTGTGTCGTTGTGTCGCCGTGTTGCATAGCAACCAGAAGGATGCGGCACCGTTTGATCTCCCGGTCCCTGTAGAGTGATGATGCTGATCGCTTTTGTTTGCTGATGGAATGTGCGGCACACAGTCATTTTTGTCAACGGCACAATTTACAGACGTGCGAGCGGCGATGGTTGCGTTGGATATCACATCCAACGCCGCCATCGCCGCTCGCACGTCTTTGTAAGGAAGTGCTTGGTGTCATCGCATTGTTTTTGAATTGCTGGCTTTAATTGGGGTTGTAGAATGTTGGGAATTTTCAAGGTTCAAAAATGTCCTCCAGAATAATCAGGGAACATCAATAAAATGACTCAACTTCACGGTGCAGAGGTTGTGGGTTCAATCCTGTCTCCGGCCTTCCTGTGTGGAGTTTGTTCTACCCCTGTGCCTGCGCGGGTTTTCTCCGGGTATTCCGGGTTTCTCTCACATTCTGGAAACAAGCATGGCAGGCTGATTGAACACTCTAAATTGTCCCAAGGTGTGAGTGTGACAGCGAATGGTTGTTTGTATCTGTGTGCAATGCGATTAGCTGGCAAACAGTTCAGGGTGTCCCCCACTGACTGCACGAAGACCACTGGGATAGTTTACAGCACCCCTGCGACTCTTGTGAGGATAAAGCTTCTCGGAAAATGGATTAATGGATAATGAGGGTGTGCCGAATGCCGCCGAGAGTCGGCCACTGCCTTGAATATAGTATTTCAGATTTGTTTGGTCATTTATGTTTATTTATTTTGGAAGGGGAGACCATTTTTTGTACACATTTGTCTGTGTCAGGAGTGGATAGTCTGAAATCCTGATGTATGTTTGACGAGTCATTGCTTAAAAAAGATGAAACACAGAGGAATTTCATAATGGGTTGTTTTTCTGTAGCTCCTCTTTGATATGTTGCCGCAGGATCAGAGGAGACATCGTAGTTGGCAGTCAGGAGCTTGTGTTACTGTAGTCACTCGTGAATAAATCACACAAGGTTTGTAACTGGTAGCCTATAACCGAAAGGGTACCAAAGGAAATGACAGAACAGATTATTAAGGATTGAAATAAATACCACTGGGTGTAATGCAGATGGGTGTGGCTTTATCTTTCGGGCTCTTTGTGATATCTGTCGTGAAATGTTTGAGGACGTGGCTGCATGTTCCGTGTGTTTCCCCATTCTCATTGTTCCACCTCAAATTGTCAAAATGTTCAAACAGTCTGATTTGTGTTTAGGAGGAAGCTGTCAAGACCAAGAATCTTTCCTCGCAGCGGTTGTCGCCAAAGTGGTGCTTCCTTGATTGTAAGTTATCATCACACGTCGATCTTTTCCCTTCGGGGTATGAATTGTCGCTCATTCAAAGTAGGAATTATTGTGTGATAAATGAAAAGGATGTCTCGAGACAAGCACGAAGATCAGATCTTACAGGATGGCTGCCCGTAGAGGACAATCTGACCCTGTCAACAAAATGAAAAAAAAAAAAACAGTTGTGATGGGAAAACAAAGCTTCGTGAAGCACTATTTGATATTTTTTGACTTCTCCAGTCGGTATTCCTAGTTCATATATGGCGGTTAGTGCAAAGGAAACGTCTTAAAAATCCACTGAATCTTTAAAAGTGCTTCATGAAGCTTTATTTGCCTATCACTACTGTTACCGTCTGCATGACACGCAACTTGGCGATTTTTACAGCTCGTGTCTCGGCGGAACTTTAACAAAATGTATGAAGCAAGCTCGCTTTTGTGATGCAATTCTCTTGTCTGACATTTTCTCTCACTTTTCAATTTGTTGTGCTGCTCTCTTTTGAGCTGAAAGTTTGTCCGCAAGATTACACTATTGATAGGGAAATGAAGCTTCATGAAGCACTTGTGATATTTTTTGACTCCTCCAGATAGTGCTGTTGGTTTAAATATAAAGGATAGTGCAAAGGGAAACTCTTAAAAATCCACTGCATCTTTTAACCAAGACTGCCATCTAAAGAAACAATCACAGGTGCTTCATGAAGCTCCATTTTCCCATCATTATTTTTTGGAGTTTGCTTGAACATTGCAGCTAAACTTTCGTAAATGACTCTAAGTTTTATACTTTCAGCTGCTCAGATGGCTGCCCGGGAGACATCCCACACAGTTCATTATTTTCACTTGTTAACAACTTTTGCTTTGGATGCCAACACGGGCCTCCTGATGCTAATAAACGCTGGCCGGCATGCAGAACATTGTCAAACATATTGATCGGACTTTGGTCAAAGTAGTGATTAGAGTTAGGCTTTCCTTGTTTAAAACAGGAGGCAAGGCATCATTTACCACACACACACACACACACACACACACACACACACACACACACACACACGCTTGTTACACATGCTAACACATGCTTGTTAGGTCTACTTTTTTTTCTCTGCGGGTGTTTGACACTTTCCTTCCACCTCCCAAATTTTCAAAGACCCTAACGTGCAACGAGTGTGTCCCTCCGTGATCCTAACGAGAGGACGGTTGCTGTGTTGAAAATGAGCTATCGGTTAAAAGCCACCCTATTAAAAACGAAACATTTGTTGTCACTTCAAACCCCGCAAATAATTCAAACCCAATTTCTGTTTACCCATGAATATAATGAACGTGAATTCAGCTTGCAGGGGCGGAGGCTTTGATGAAGAACAAAAAAAAAACCTAAACATGTCGCATTCAAACGTGTGAATTCCTAAACAAGCACAAAGAATCCTTGTGGAATTTTCCAAAAAAGATTTAGGCAATATTTGAGCGCAACAAAGTCAAAATGTGATTCTGTGTCATTGTTACCCATCCATTTATTATCCGAATCGCTCGGGTCATGGGAGAGGGTGGTGGAGCCCATCTCAGCTGTCTTGCTGGGACACCCTGAACCGGTCGCCACCCAATCACAGGGCACGCAGAAATAAACAACCACATCCAGTGGCGTCAAAATTAACTCAATGTAAGGAAACCTTGCTCAAGAAAACCCGTTCACATAAAAAAAAAGTTTACTACTTTACCAGCTCAGGGGGCTATTTTAGGTTCCTGAAGCACCTGATTTCCATGAAACACGGACTGTAGAGGGGGGAGTGGGAGATACTGTAAACAAAGAAAAGACGATTTCGCTCCATAAATGAGCAGAGAGAGGATAAGACCGATGTGGCATTTGCGCGTTCTCTCCGGCGAAGATTACCCGTACGATTTTATAGAATGCAAATGAGTTCCATATTACCCCCACCTCATCTTTAATTGCGGAGTGGCGCAACCTTTGAGTTGAGTTGAGGGGGGGGGATTACTTTGTCAGAAGGCGACGCTTGACGTTTTCACTCGCTTTTCACCAACACGTTGTACTTTCTCTCCGCAGCAACGACGGCGGATCGTTTTTACAGGATTGACAGAGCACAGGTGGGTTGATCACCCCCCCTTTTGGAGGCATTGGTGGTGTGACACCTTATGACTCATGTTGTTGATGGTTTCTACATACAGGAACATCTCAACTACGTCTCAGAAATCTCCCACGAGGAACTCTTTATCCTCGACCCTGAATTGGTTGTTACCATGACGGTCGGCACCTCCCCGACGGCCATGCCAGACCTGGTTCATCCTTCTCCTGGCTCGGCCGATAACGGGTATGTTGGAATACCACCGCTTGCGTTTCCTTTAATACGCTGACTTGACCCAACCCATATCATTTCTGAAAAAAATCAAATATTCATCTTTAGGGAAAGCAGCTTAGATCAGAACCCCGATGAAGTGTTTGTGTTCCCTGTGATTCCCTGTCTTTCTCCAACCTCGCCTTCTTCGAACAAGTAAGGACGCATTTTCATTCCAGCCCCAACTTTCTTTATTTAGTCAGTCACACAGGCCCTTTTTTTAAGCATAAAGTTTAAAAAAAGTCCACTTTTTGGCCAGTAATATTTCCAGTGTTTGCTTTTTTAATTCGGCAGCCTTTTGGTCCAGTGGTTAGCGCGTTGACATCACAGTTCAGAGGTCGTGGGTTCAGTCCCCCACGGTAGCCTCCCCATGTGGAGTTTGCATGTTCTCCCCGCGCCTGCCGTGGCTTTTATCCGGGTACTTCAGTTTCCTCCCGCATTCCAAAATCATGTGCACAAAACACTCCCAATTGTCCCACGGTGTGAGTGTGAGTGTGAATGGTTGTTTGTCTCTTTGTGCACTGCGATTGGCTGCCCACTAGTTCAGGGTGTCCCCGCCAACTCCCTGATGACGGCTGGTATAGGTCCCAGCACCCCTCGCAACGTTTATGACGATAAGCGGAATGGAAAATGAATGGAGGAATGAAAGAAAGAAATATTTTTTAAAAACAACAGAAGGATTCACTCGGCAGTTCTAAACGTTTTGACGATCTTAATTGAGTGAATGAGTGAGTCTCTTCCCAACCTTCGTTGTTCTGCTATGCTGTTCTTGGTGCACAGCTGGCACTTAATTTGCCATATGTGCAGTCATGAGAGACAATGGGTGCAAAACCGCACATAGCTGCCAGACGATGACGTTGCAAAAGATGCGCAAAAAGTATGTTAGGGATGGAGAAAACTGAACTAAGTTCTGTTACCTAGTGATGGGAAAATGAAGCTTCATGAAGCAATTCATAAGGCACTTGAACTCCTTCAGATGGTGCTCTTGGTTGAAATATGAATGTTCGTGCAAAGGAAATATCTTCAAAATCCACTGCATCTTTACCGCAGTTCAGTCGTGGTAGTTTCGGCTCTCGTTTTTCACAAATGATTGGCCACGCATTTCCGTATTTTGTCCAATACAATAGAGTGTATAAGAAGCAGCGCTTTAGTATGTTTGAAAATACGTACCTAAATGAAGTCCCACTGAACGCACAAGCTTTCAGCGTGAGGCATATCCCAAGCTTGACAAATGAGTGACGTGATGAAGCCCATCCAGAGAACACAATACGGTAGAAGCTGTGGGATGAGATTGGCCCGGCTCACGGTGAGTTGCGGCCTGTTGGGATCTTCGAGCCTGTTAGATTTGCAAAGCTTGCCTGCATCAAGTAGGTAGGAATAATTCTCAGCCCTTTTTTTGTATCTGCTCCTGGGTGTACGCATATACTTATTTCCGTGGAGGAGGAGTATACTGTACTCATGAATAATACTGTTTATTTACATTCCTCCTTTCGCTGCGAGAGAAGCAGCTAAATGAAACATGTTTGTGTGTGTGTGTGTGTGTGTGTGTGTGTGTGTGTGTGTGTGTGTGTGTGTGTGTGTGTGTGTGTGTGTGTGTGTGTGTGTGTGTGTGTGTGTGTGTGTGTGTGTGTGTGTGTGTGTGTGTGTGTGTGTGTGTGTGTGTGTGTGTGTGTGTGTGTGTGTGTGTGTGTGTGTGTGTGTGTGTGTGTGTGTGTGTGTGTGTGTGTGTGTGTGCTTGTCTGTGCAAATACATTAATGGTTATGAGCTTGCCCTGCCTCCGCTTAAAATGCAACATCTTTTGTACAGAGACAGCCACATTCATTGGTAATTGAATGGGAGAAGGGAAAAAAAGCCTCCCATTCATTTCAATGTGTCATCAAAATAAATCGTGTCATAAAAGTCAAATCCCATATTATATACAAATACAAACGTCGGATTTGACTTGTGTATTTTTTAACATTGCATATTCATTTGCATCCTTTAAAAACACGCCAAGCGCCAAATGATTTTATCTAGGCACTAATCAAATTTGTAAATGTGCCGACGGACTTGGTGCTCGGAGTTAATGATGGGAAAATGAAGCTTCATGAAGCATTTGTGCTATTTTTTTACTCCTCCAGACGGTGATCTTGGTTTGAAGATAAAGGTTAGTGCAATTGAAATGTCTTAAAAATCCACCGCATCTTTAAACTAAGAGTGTCATCTAGAGGAGTGAAAAACAATCATAAGTGCTTCATGAAGCTTCACTTGCCCATGACTAATGTGCAGGAATGAAGCTCACACCAGCACTATTACTACTTAGGAATTTAGAATGGCTCAAATGCAGAACATGGGCGAAATGGCATGGGGTGAGATGGATACGCGCTTAAAAAAGATTAATAAAATGCATAAATAAATACATACGTACATGCATGAGAATATTATGGAATCTGCGATTCGGGATTACTTTATGTAACATTTGTATTTATTTCCTGGCGGGCGTATTCTTTCTTTTAATATACCCCCCCCCCCCCTCAAAAAAGAAACATGTGCCTTGAGTCAATATAGTTTACGAAACCGCCTGTCAGATGTAGTAGTTATCTAGACCATCACTCCAGGTCCTTATGATTGATATATTGGATAGGGATGACTCCCCCCCCCTCCCTTTCTGGGATCATCCGCATTACGACAAGTCGACTAGCCGAAATGTTAAAAAAAAACTAAAATGCTGAGTATATAACAACCTACTTGGACCTCAACGGGTGCTTCCATCCGAGAAGTTGACATAGGGGACAACATCGTATTGTGATCCATGCGGCGGAATGTATCGGCTTATCGGTGTGCCAGCGCGTACGCGTGTTTGTGTTATGGCAGTCTGATTTGCAATCCTGAGTGGATCGAGTGGGCGGATGAGGTGCAGAGATGAGTCGTCCGAGAGGCATTTGTGCACTTTGGTAATGCGAAAAAAAAAAGTTGATGGAGGGAGAAATGTAATGCACGTCAGAGCTCTTGAATCACATCGTTTGACTGTATTCCGATTCCTGCACACACACGCACACACACAGACAAGCAGCGTAGCAATTTGCCCACGCTCGGCCAGAGGTGAACAATATCCCTCCCACGATAATTACATCTCTCTCTTAGCTTCTCTCCATCACCCGCTCTATCTTTCCCTGACAAACACCTACACGCAAAACCATGTTTTGTTTTGTTTTTTTTCCCCCTCAAATTTGTTATTGGTGTGGAAATGTTCAAACAAACCCTTGCCTGGTAAAAAGAAAGTTGATGTCTGTGTAAGCTCTGTCGTACAGGAGTGATCCATCGATGAAAAGGTTTCTTCAGCCGTCATCTGTACTTCTTTCAAAGAAGTATGAGTATGAGTATAAAAGTATATAGTTGATGTTTGTAGAAATGTTGTATTTTCCGGTATATGAGGTGCAACCAAAAGCCTTCTTCATTTTCTTGAAAAGGTGACCTGCACTTTATAATCTATTGCGCTTTACGGTATATATGTGCCACAACAGGTCTCGCAACTCAGCAGCCGCCAACTCCATTTCACCCCAGTAGAAGAAGTATTGCGCAGTGCATGCCCAGATATATAAGATGGCGTTTCATTTCAGTAATCTCTTAAAATTACTTTGCCAGTCTGATTTTTTTTTCTCAATTTCGCCATAATTGTCTGTTTTTGCCACAACAATTGCAAATGGAAATGTCGCCGTTTTTTTGCTTGTTTTTGTATTTAGTGTCTCAAAAAAAATGTTTTTTAAATAGTTTATTTCTGAAAAATTTAATGGCAAAATATATATAGAATGGTGTTTCATTTCAATAATCTTTTACAATTACTTTGCAAAGTGAATTTTTTCTTGATTTCGTCATAAATTCCAGTTTTTGGCATAATTATTAGAAATATTTTTGAGCACATAAAAATGGAGAAAATACCACACGTTATGCTATTCTGCAATTTCTATTTCTGAGTTTGACATCAAAAAAAGACAATGATGATGAAATCTGACTGTTTTGTTGACATTCCCTTTCGCGCAGCAGCGTTTGTCTAATGGGGTTACAACGTCACACCAGCCTCTACTGTAGTGCCTTAGAATGTGGTTCGCCTTATATATGGAAACATTTTTTAAACATGTCATTCATTAAACGTGCGCCTTATAAGCTGCTGGAACTCCCTTCCTCCCAACATTCGTAACATCAATTATCTTCCCACCTTCAAGTCCCATCTCAAAACCTAACTATTTAGAATTGCATTTTCTGTGTAGCTCTTTCTCTTGTTTCTGTTTATGATTGTGTTGTATTTATTGCATTCTATTTGTGATTGTACTTTATTTATTATAGTACTTATGCTTGTCTGTGACTGTAAAGTGTCTTTGAGAGCTTTGAAAGGGTCTTAAGATGTAATGTATTATTATTATTATTATTATTATTATTATTATTATTATTATTATTATTATTATTATTATTAAAAGGTTTTAAAGGACAACCGACGTCTCTGGACAAGGTGTGTCCATAATTTGTAAAATGGCTTCAAATGACTTCTACTGAGCGTATTTTACAAAGATTCCACCGCATATAGCTCTATTTTACGTTTTAAGACTCGTGCTGAATATTCAGGCAGTCTTGTTTTTGAGATGGTGACGAGTCCGTACGTGTCGTCACTGAAGGAACGCTCCTGACCGAAAAAAAGGACACATTGTCACAATCCTTCCATCACGTCAATGCTTGTTTGGTCTGAAAACCTTGTGTTGCTCCAGAAAGAACCAGAAGAGGGCGTCCAAGCTCCATGTAAGGAATTTATCAGACTGTGGAAACGGGCTGATTAATTCCTCACAGGAGCTTGGTGGCCATTTTCTGCCTCTTTTTGGGTGAGACATTTCCCCCAATGTTGCCTCTAAATGGCACGGAATAAATTCTTTAATCGATTGTAAACATGTATGCTTTCCTCTTCAGAACTATTTGAATCATACTGATAACTAGATATATAACAAGAAAGCATATTCTCAGAATCTGAAGCCATTGTTTTGATTCTCCAGCAATGCAAGACGTCTTGGCGTGACGTCACGAACTGGCGGCAGGACTTTCTGAAAATGCCCAATTCGCAGCTCAATTTTTTGCAGATTTTGGACACTTTAGTCATTTTTGTTGGTGTTTTGCATTTGAATAAAAATATCATACTGCATGTTTTGGGTATTTTAGATGCTATAAAACGTTTTTTTTATGATGTCAATTAGGAAACAAAAAAATGACGTCGGTTGTCCTTTAAAATACATCATTCATTGGGGGTGCGCCTTCTAGTCCGTACACCACAAAATACAGTATTCGTTTTGACGTGTTGACATAGTCCGTGGACATCCTATAAAGCAACGGGTGCCTTTAATGAGGCCGTATGATTATTTATTCAAGTGCCATTAGGGAAAATTCCCCTCTTTAATGGACGCAGTAATCATATAGCACCCCTCCCCGTGCCCTCCCGCCTCTGTACTGTCTGCAGAAGAGCCGATTTAAGTAACTTTCTTGCTTTCATCCCGACTCTGCGGCCAACGAAAATGACCCATGCGGTTGCATTTGAATGATTTCGAGACAGCGGCTTAAAATATAAAAAAGTATGTGCTACAACTCATCTGGCTCCTTTTTTTTCACTCCACTGATTTGGTTTTACGTGCCAGCTTATTAACTTATAGAGCGGAAGAGTAATTTTTTACCTTGTTCTTAATCAGGAATAGGATAAGAAACGTTAATGTTGCTAAGAGATGGAAGGGAAAAAAATGGTAGCTGTACCAGTAAGTGACTAATAAGAATCCGCAACACGCCTGCGGGGATGTGCGTCGTCGCTTGATTGCCTGACGACTGACGGTGATGAGGTTGAACCCCTTTCGTGCGGAGTTGTCAAGTCTTGCAAATTGCCGATTATGTTCAGGAATGATTTTGGTGAACGCTCTGTTCCCGAATCTTGATGCGATTTGGGAGGGAAAAGCCAAGCTGGTCTTCCGGTATTTAGATTTGTCTTCTGGACTATGCTTTTGTGTGGTTCTTAATGTGCTTTTTTGTCGTTAAAAACAAATCACTCAAAAAATATGTATTTCTATGGACAGCTGATATGACACGAATCCACAGGGGAAATGCTCACCTTGAGGCAGCCAGTACTTCTGCCTCATGTAAGGTGGCGGTAGTGAGCATCCTGTTAACCCCTCAAAAAAAAAATTAAAATAAATAAATAAATAACAAGACGTGCTGTGCGAATGCTCCGGGCTGTTATTCCTCAGCCTGAAAATAGCGCATTTCATTTCTAAACGGTGACATTTTTCAAAGCTGGACTTTCAAACAAAGCAGGAACTCATAAATACTATGAGACCGGAACCAGTACTACCTGGTTTGCTTCAAACAATGCGAGTCGAAAAAAGACGAGACAGGAATCGCTCTTTTCAAACGCGATGGTGGACATGTGAAGTTTCTGTGCTATTAAAAGGAAAACAAAGGATTTTCAGATTTCTTGCCTTTTAGACACAAAGAGTGAGTCTATGTGGACTCAAATGTGGAGTTAGTGACATGAAGAAAAGAAGCCTTGGCAAACAAACGATCTGTGCCTCACTGCATGTTAGTGATGGGCAAGTGAAGCTTCATGAAGCACTTGTGATAATTTTTGACTCCTCAAGATGGCACTCTAGGTATAATGATGCAGTGGATTTTGAAGACATTTCCTTTGCACTAACCTTAGCGTATTTAAACCAAGAGAACCATCCTGAGGAGTTAAAAATATCAAGTGCTTCATGAAGCTTCATTTCCCCATCACTACTGCACGTCACCATAACATCCCCATTCATCTTAGCTCAGGCCGTTCTGTCTGCAATTTTTTTTCCTTCCTCACTCTCATTATCGCGGCCAGCCTAGCGTGTACCTTCCCTCTCGCTCAACAGGATAAGCGGGAAATGAATGGAGGTTTATTAAAAATGTCACTGATTAATATCAAAACCACGCAGCATTTCAATATTAAGTAAAATACTACATTGTCCCCACGTTTCATATACGTAACCGTGCTAATTTCCGGTTGTTCGTCTTAATATGTAACAATAGCGTCAGGTGTCATTAAGTTTAAAAACGCAATGACGTTTCGGATGAGTGTCGGTGAAGCAATTGATGCACCGTATCTGTTTTAATGAAACATTTGCCGATTCACAAGACCTGTCGGAGCGTTTCTGCAAAAAACTTGCATGGCTTCTTCTGACATGCTCACATCAAAGGTCCTCGAAAAAACAAAAACAATGGCACAGTTCTTCAGTGTGTGTTTGTGTGTGTATGTGTGGACCTGGATCTTTCAAGCGCCCCTGTGTGCTGTTTTACAGGATGAACATTGACAACCCCGCCTCAGCACCGACTTCAACACCCGAGGTCAGAAAACTACGAAGGTTAGTCAACCCGTTGCGTCACATTCCGTGAACGGTGGCTCAACACCGACAACTATTTTGATGCTCTTTTTTTGTTTCATGACCTCCTCTGCGGTTTCCAGGAAAGGTTGCATCCAGCGCTCCGTCACCGCTCCTGATGAGCTGAAGCCGGTCATGAGGTCGGTTCATCTCACGGCTTGACGAGAAATGTATTTCGCTGTCAACAGCTACTCTGATGAAACGTTCAGCATTGTGATTTAAGGAAAACAAATATAACAGCACATGAACCTGTACAGTGGTGCCTCTACTTACGAAATGAATTCTGAACTACAACATTTTGTAAATCGAGACACATTTTCCATGTAAATTCTTTAATCCGTTCCAAGCACCCCCAAAGTTCAGACATAAATGTTTCCCAAAGCATAAAATGCATCAGAATTTGTAACTAATAAATGTTACAATTAGAATGTGCCACAATAGATGAGACTTGTGCATTTTTGTAAAACCAAAGAATAGTCAAGAAGAAAAATGCCGCTTTTAACCTTCTTCAAATGTCTTCCATAACGAGGCAATATTTTCATTTTGAGGCATTTTGTAGCTTGAAAATTCTTATGAAAAGACACCTGTAAGTAGATGTAGCACTGTATTTAGTATCACCTGCTTAGCAATTTGGGAGTGATGGGCAAGTGAAGCCTCATGAAGCACTTGTGATAGTTTTTGACCCCCTCTGGATGGTACTCTTGGTTTAAAGATGCAGTGCATTTTTAAGACATTTGTTTTGCACTAACCTTCACATTTAAACCAAGAGCACCATCTGGAGAAGTCAAAATACATCACAGGTGCTTCATGAAGCTTCGTTTTCCCATCACTACTGTTTTAGTACTCTTCTCGCTGCTGTTGCAAGGTAATTGAACACCTAAAAAAGCCACTGTCACATGTAAACAGTCATGTCTACCTCGAAATCAAATGCTATTGTAGCTACATTATGTCCAATTTTTTCAATCAAAAGAAAAAAAATAGTTACTTAGTATGACAAAAGTTACCCAATTATTCATTAATAAATAAATAAAGGCAAATCCAATCCAATCCAATTAACAATGAAGATGGCAACTTTTTTGAATGAAATGCAACTCCTCTTCAAGTGCATACTTCTGTTGATGAATGTATGAAATGAACAGCAGCCTGAGTCACACATTGAGTCACACTTAAACGACAAAATTACAGATCGATGCCATGTCAACAATTTCATTTGTGTGCTCACAATGGACTCCCAAACAAAAGTATTGCAACAGGCTGGCCACTTTCCTTCTGTTTTTACTGCGACAACTCACATATGTATGGATGCCACAATGACGGGTTGAGTGCTGCATGTTTTTCTTTTCGATACACAGCTTTCAATTCATTCCATCCAACCTCAAGGCTTTTTTACATTTATTGATTCATCTCTTGTAAAGAAACTGAAAGCGTATTCATTTGCGCCGCTCTCTTTGCAGACTTGAAACGTGTCAAAAGTCAAGTGACGTGGGAAGAGAAGAAGAAAAAGGTACCGTGCTCGCGCACATAACATGAATGTGCTTCATTTGTGTTGCGCATGACATGCAGCTTGGCAGTCGTGACAGCTCGTGTGTCTCGGAGGAGGTTTTTAAAGAGAAAAAGTGGAAGAAGCTTTTGTGATGCGATTCTCATGTGTGATGTTTTCTCTCGCTTTTTAATTTGTTGTGATGCACTCTTTTCAACTGGATGGTTGTCTGCGTGATTACACTGGTGATAGGAAAACGAAGCTTCATGAAGCACTTGTGATAAAATATATGAAGATTAGTGCAAAGTAAATTTCTTGAAAATCCACTGCATCTTTAAACCAAGAGTACCATCTAGAGCAGGGGTCAGGAACCTTTTTGACTAAGAGAGCCAGGAAAGTAAAATATTTAGAAATTTTTTCAATGAGAGCTGCACACACACTCACACGCACGCATGCGCGGCCACTTTTCAACAAAATGTCAGAATGTATTATTTGAAATAACTTTGTGATAGTACTCACCTTTACCATGAATGGTTTTCTGTTCCTCATGATTGGTAAAAATCCAGCCAAACGATCGGAATGAAAGTCAACTTGCCAGATCCATAGGAGAAGCTATTGCTATCTAGCTTACACACGGCTCATTAGCTTCCACGCTTGCTTTCTGCTGTCTCTCACAGAAGTATATTTATGCTAACGTTAGCATGGGACTTATCAAAGTGCCACTGACATTCGACTGTTTCATCGATGTATTGTTTCATAGAAAATTAGAATCAGAACCTTTTCTCTCTACAAAGGCGAATCCTTTCAACCTGAAGTGTACGATACGCGTCATTTTTTTTATTCGTCTGGCTTATTTAAAAGCGTCGTTTACCCGTTTCAACGGGTACTCACGGCCAGTATCATCCAATCAAAATTGCGCTTTCCACCAACATAGGTCAGTGTCATCCAATCAAAATTGCGCTTTCTGCCAACTTCCGCCCAAACAGGAAATAAACAGCGAAAAAGTGAAAATATGTAATTAGTTTTAGCGGTGAGCCAGATGCAATCATGAAAAGAGCCATATATGGCTCGCGAGTATAGAGGAGTCAAAAACTATCTTAAGTGCTTCATGAAACTTCACTTGCCCCTCACTCGATTACACCACCTGAACGGTGTCATTTTCGCAAATCACTGAGTAGTTTATATATAAAAGTATTGCTTCGCTTGTCCCTAAATAGGATGTTCTGCCAGTTAATCGTTCATGTCTTTTTAATTTAGGGTTCATTTTAAGTGGCCAAAAAAATGACACTTTGGGGCTCCTCAAGATTTTTACTCACCTTTTTATACAGAGCTCAAATTATTGACAAAAAAGCAAAAAAAACATGCCAGGGTATTGCCAGAGGACCAGCGAACATCATCCAATCAAATCACTGTTGGGGTTTCTTTTCTAATCTACTGTAAGCTTCTGAATTCCCACGGAAGTCGAGTTGCAATCTTGAGTAAACTGACACGACAGGTAAGCTTAATTCTGTTTCTTTTTCCTAAGCCCTTTGGGTGTTCAACTCTTGTTATTCCGCATGTGCACATATACACGCACACACGTCGTCTTTTTGAACATTTTGTGTTTACTATTTTGACACCCACTGACAGATCCCATAAGGTCAGCTAGCTTGCATCAAATGGAATAGTTCAGTGGAGCATGTGACGTGTACGTGCGTGTGTATGTGAAAGTGGGGGTATGGGGTGTGCGTACATGCATTCTTAAGCAAGGATCTTCAACACAGTGAACCTTCTTTTATCGAACGTCATGCTTATTTTCCAATGTTTTGAACACCCGATGGCATCGCGACACGCTTGCGCAGCGAGTAGCATCCATCGTTCATGGCTCCAAGCGAGGAAGGTGACGCAATGAGAGGGTCGTGCAAGTACTGCGCACAGTTTTCATTCTCTTGGCTGTACTTAGTGAGCCTTTGAAGCACTCCATGCCTCTTTTCTTTCCTGGAGAAAGACAAGTGTGATGTGTGGACTGCACTAGCACTGGATTGCAACTCCCCAACGGGCGAGTCAACTTGGAAAGCAACCATACATTATTTTTTTCCAAACTGTGAAAATAACTGCTTTTAACTCATTGAATGCCAGACGATGTGCAAATATGTGTTCACTCCAGTGCCAGGGTTTTCGTCATTTTCACTCAAATTGAAGAACCCACAGAATATTGAGTTTCAGGACTCCCGGTACATAAACATTCAATGTATTGTAAGAAACCTTAGACTCTCTTCTTTCATCAGAAAAAAAATATTTCAAGCTTACTTGGTTGTAGAGTTATCTGCATTGAACGTGGGGACGGCAATACAAAAGGTAAATGCTGCCTCCTCACACGAGGGAAAAACATTGCCAGAGGTCTGACCGAAGCTTGAAACTCCCAAGAAAAAACAAAACCCGAACAAATTTGGGAATGGTTTGCTTTTCAATGCTTTTCAATTCCAGAATACATTTGGGAATGTAAGGGAAAGAGTTAACAGATTTTTGGTCTTCTGGTTCATTTTGATGGATCAAGACTGATGTGTAGTGTCGCAGAAAATGCAGAAGATGGCGGCAGAGCTCCATTGGAAATAGTTTTATTTTTCAGCTTGGAATGTTTGTCAACGAATATCAAAGAGTTGTCTCGGTGTAACATACAACGATTCACCATTGCGTTATTTATGTGTTTACCTTCTAATTTTGCCATCAGTGCGAAGTTTTCAGACCAAACAAAGTACCGCAAAATGCATTGAGGTGATGCAAGAGATGTCCTTTCTCAGTCAGGGCTGTTCCTTCAGTTACGTAGGGTGAGGACTCAAAAACAAGACTTCAGGAATATTGAGTCTTAAAACATAAAATATAGCTATATGCTGGGGAATCTTTCTAAAATACGCTCAGTAGAAGTCATTTGAAGCGATTTTACAAATTATGGGAACAACTTGTCCGGAGACGTCGGTTGTCCTTTAACGGATGCTATTTCTCAGCGTTGTAAAAAGCCACCGGTGTCGTTTTAGTTGTTTTCGTTGTTGCATTATTGACAGCGGAGGCAGCATCTCAGCTGCAAGTGAACGCTAAAATTAAATCATATAATGTCCCGAGGTTTTAATTGAACACCCGCCAAACTGCCAAATGTGCAAGTTCAATTCAATTTTGCTTGGTGCTGATGCAATTGTGCCTGTCACATAAAGTTAGGGATGGGCATCAGGTCTTGGCAATTGAATCTCTTCTCACGCCTTTATTTACATTTTAAATTTCCCATTCCCTGTTACCGTTTCTCATCCACTTACCTAACAAAAAAAAAAACTGAGAGCAGCAAGTGCTCATCCATGCGTCACTCCTGAGCACCCGAATTCGATCACTTGGTTGAACTAAATAAGAGTCTCCCCAGTGCAAAAGCTACATTTTATTCCCCGTGAGTAAATATTGCGTCTGTGGTCCATGTTAAAGTACACCTGCCTTGTCAAAATGGAAAAAAATGACAACACAACACATTTAACCTGTTTTGTAATTGGAAAATATTTGAAGTGCATCAGTTTATCTGGAATCTAAAATAAAGAAATGAGTGTGCCATTGCCCCCTACTGGAGTGGGTGTGCAATGACATTTTATTCTTGTGTCCAGCAAATAAAGAAAGCATGTTTCCCTTGCATCACACCTAAAACCCCATTGGTTGGGTTCTTGTCCTCCACCCCATTTGATCCTGAACCAACCCGACCCCCTCCATGAGAAATACCGCCAACACCACCCAGTGCCTGTGAATGTTTACTTGTGCGCAATAAAACACAGAAACAGAAGATGGGAGTTTGGTTGGTATTAATTGAAGAATACTTTTTTTGTATTGTCACGTAGATAAAGATCAGGGCCCCCTTTTTGGCTAGTCTGTGTTTGTGTGTCTTTGTATGACCATTCTTGTGAGGACGTACGTACTGGGGACGTTTTTGACAACTGAGGACATTTCGGCCATTTGTGTGTGTGTGTGTGTGTGTGTGTGTGTGTGTGTGTGTGTGTGTGTGTGTGTGTGTGTGTGTGTGTGTGTGTGCATGCGCACATGAGTATCTTTGTATTATTATTATTGTGGAGACCACCATGATTTTATACCATAAGGAGGGTGGGACATTTTTGACAAGTGACTGCATTTTGGACTAGTGACTGCATTTTGGACAATTGTTGTGTGTGTGCGTGCGTGTGTTGATCATTCCAGCCGCAAAAGCTTCTAAGAATTTGTTTTTATCATCTCTCTCTCTCTCTCTGTGTCTCTCTCTCTCTGTGCCCCCCCCCCCCCCTTCGTCCACTGCCCTACCCCTCCACTCCACTTCCTTCTTCCGTCTCCCCCTTTTTCTGCCCGCCTCACATAACTGGATTAGGTTGCTGCGTTTTAGAGTGAGGGGCGGTGTTTGCAAGGATTGGGGTCAACGTAATGAACATTCATCTCATCGCCTCGCTTCAGCGACACAAATACTTTGCGTAACAAATGTGTGATGTTTTATTTGATTTTTTTTTTTTTTAACTGTTCGTCTGTTAAACTGTTTAACTGTTGAAAAAGTTGACGTTCAAACAAATGTCCAAGAAGAGCGTGTCATTCATCTTGTATTTCATGTCATTTGTGTGAAATGAATCAGAAGTCACATAAAGTGAGACCTCAATTTACGAACTTAATTGGTTCCCAGACAAAGTGTGTAAGGCGAAAAGTGTGTATCTCAAAAAAGAAATTTCCATAGGAAACCATTAAAATGGGAATAATCTGTTCCCGGGTTTCCATAAAATATACTTTTCAACTAAATAAGCCTTAAAACTACACACAACATACCTTATTCTATGTATAATAAATGTGCTATTGTATTGCAATGAAAGAAATACACTGCATTGTATCATAAAGTCACTTTATTTACATTTGTGATGGTCATTTATGGCTTGATGGAATGGCGTTGGAGGTTGAAGGTCAAAGGGAATTGCTGTTTGGAAAGAGAGGCGCATTACACGAGGACTGTAATTAAAGAAATAAACTGTGCTGTAAAATAAAGTTTTATTTACCTTTTTGATGGTTGTTGATGGATTATGGAAGGAGAGTCACCTTCTATAAGGACTGTTGGTAACTTAACCTCTGGTGCTGTTCGGTCGTGTGCTTCCGCCGAAGATCACTCCGCCAGCCGTGCTGGGTGTGTATTATGAAAATAGTGCTTATTACAAGCTTTCATTTTCATAAATTTGACGTTTGTAAGACGAAAAGTTTGTAAGATAAGGTGTTTGTAAGTTGAGGTCTCACTGTATTTAGCATTGTTTACTGAAGATAAAATGTGTCATCATTAGGGGAAATTTCTCTTGTGTAATTCTTTGCCGTCTTTCCAGAGCTGCTGATGCAGTGTGTTAAGACCAACAATTTGAAAAAGGTGAGTGTGTGTTGGTTCCCATTTTAGACACTGTTTGTTGTTGTCTATTATAAAGCTCAAGTGAATGTATGGTTTTGTGTTTGTGGGGGTGGTCTTGTGGGGGGGAAGCTACAGGAAATGCATGAGAAAGGATGTGACCTGACATGTATTGACGAATCAGGCTGGAGCCTGCTGCACCACGCCGTTGTCACGGGAAGCAAGGAGATGGTCTGCTTCATCCTTGATAACAGTAAGCGTTCCTATGCCTCACTTGGGTGGTGGGGGTGGGGGGGGGTGTCACGTGACTGTCCACTCATTTGCCATCTGCTTTGAAATTCCAGCTCCAAATGGCCTCATTGACAAGACGGAAGACATTCAGTGAGTTCATGTTTGCTTTGAACGTAATTAAACTATTCACTTCCGGTACCGTGATTTATGACTTTCATTTATTCTGTGACCGAGCGTATAATACCAGTTTACTTGCATCGTAAATCAACCCTCCCTATTCCTCGAAATGCCTGTTCTGTGCCCCCATTCTCTACCCTCAAAAAATGCCATCACTCTTATTTTTCTTTTACATTTTTCATAAAGGCAAATATCACTGTGATTTTAAACATACTTTTCACATTAAAGCCGAAAATTGCCCGAGCAACAGTTCAGAGCTAAAACCAAAAACACTGGCACAATAACTCAAGGTACCCCGCCCAACGCTAGTTTGACAGATATCAATAGACCGAAAGGAATCCTTAGGGATCTCATTCTGCTTCTGGTCTCCCAACAGCGGCGAAACGGCTCTTCATCGGGCCGCCTCGCTTTGTCGCAGGACCATCTGTCACTACCTGGTCGAAGCGGGGGCCTCGCTGATGAAAACCGACATGCAGGTTGGTTCCAAAAAACAGATATCTATCGTTATGCAGGGAACTCCCTGACTCAATATAAAAAGAAAGACCAATAAAATTTACATTGTATATACATGTATAAATAAAAATAAGGCTTTGCAATGTATAGCTGCTAGTTTAATGCTAGCATAATGCTAACAACTGCTACTGTGAGGTACGCAGTAGCAACACATACAAAAATAGCACAAAACACAATTCACAGGTATGTAAGTCCTCTCTCTGCTCAATTTGAAGAATAAATATCACTGGAGTTTAGTAGAGAAATTCTCTACCAGCAAAATACATCCACGTTTGTGGTCGTAATGAGGCAAAAGCTGAAATTTTTCAGTACGTTTGAAGATTTTATTTTTTTTGCTCAGTGGGCTTTAGAGCCCACCAGCCACAACTCATAGAGAGTGTAAGGTGCCGAAACAAATTATTTCATCGCAGGATCTGTTTATGAAATAGCTAATTACTAATAAATCTTCCAAACCATCACAAACTGTTGCTACTGGTCTCGCAAAACAACATTGTCCACATATAAAGTCAAATCACCAAATAAGGACACTTTAAAAAAAAGACTGCTGACCCTGCTTAATGGTGGTACTGTATTGAAATCCTTAAAGGACAACCGACGTCACTTTTTTGTTTTTTAACTGACACCAGAAAAACGTTTTATAGCATCTAAAATACCCAAAACACGCAGTATGATATTTTTAGTCAAAAGCAAAACACCAAAAAAAATGACTGAAAGTGTCCAAAATCTGCAAAAAAATTGAGCTGCGAATTGGGCGTTTTCAGAAAGTCCCGCCCCCAGTTCCTGACGTCACGCCAGGACGTCTTCACTTTGCTAGTGAATCAAAACAATGGCTTCAGATTCGGAGAATATGCTTTCTTGTTCCACATCCAGTGATGAATATGATTCAAATAGTTCTGAAGAGGAAAGCATACATGTTTGCAATCGATTAAAGAATTTATTTGTGCCATTTTAAGGCAACATTGGGGGAAAATCACTCACCCAAAAAAGAGGCACAAAATGGCGACCTCCTGTGGCCACCTCCGTTTCCACAGGCTGATAAATTCCTTATATGGCGCTTGGACGCCCTCTTCTGGCCTTCTGGCGGCTTTTGGGTGCAACACGAGGTCCGCAGACCAAAAAAGTCCAGCAAAATACATTGACCGCTACAATGCGTCTTTTTTAAGGGAAAGGGCGGTCCTTTAATGACGTCACGTACGGACTCGTCACCAACTCAAAAACAAGACTTCCTGAATATTCAGCGTGAGTCTTAAAACGTAAAACATAGTTATATGCGGTGGAATCTTTGTAAAATACGCTCAGTAGAAGTCATTTGAAGCCATTTGACAAATTATGGACACAACTTGCCCGGAGACGTCGGTTGTCTTTTAAGCAAATATCGATTCAGCTCTAGCTGCTTTTGTATCGATATAAGCAGACCAAATTGGCTGGCGGGGAAGGAAAAGGGCATCGTAGTAACCGGATTATCGTAATAACCGAGTATCGTACTAACCGGAACTAATTATATCATAAAAGACTAGAAATTTGCCTGGAAATTAAAATAGTATCGTAATAAGCAGTACTATCGATATAACCGATATCGATATAATGAGACTTTACTATAATCACAATTTGAGGAGATATCAGCGGGTGTTTTTAGAATCTTTCTCACGGGAATGCCATGCATGTTTTTGGAATGTGGGTAGAAACCGGAGTACCCATAGAAAACCCACTTAGGCACCATCCAAAATTTTCACCACCACTCATCCCGAAGACAATCGCGAGAATTTGCTGGAGATAATCCCATCTGAGTGAAAAACAGCCGATCGCGGGTCACATTTCCAAACAAACCATTCACACTCACATCCACGCGCTACCCACATGCAAGTCAGGCTAACGTACCGCTACACACAAGCCCAGCGACTGTGTCGACAAACACTGGATGGAAATACAAATACACGCATTCAAAGTATCAAGTAAAAAAAAAACAAAATGGCCTCTCCGCAGGGTGACACCCCGAAGAACCGCGCTGAGAAAGCTCGCGATGGTGAGCTGGCAGCTTACTTGGAGAACCGACAGCATAACCAAATGATCCAGAGGGAGGACCAAGAAACGGCCGTCTAAAGCCTTTTCACAAGCGCAGTGCGAGAAAATGCTGTGCCAAAAGTCGTCGCGGTGAAGACACGTCAAACACGTTACGAAACAACTCGGGGACATTTCTTGGAATCTCCAGTGGAATATCGACCGCGTTTGTATTTTTTTTGTCACGGGGTCAGGGGTCACCAAAACATTTGGAATAACTGAAAATGTCTGTCTTTTTTTATTTTTTTACTTTTACGTTTTGAGTTAGCAAAATCGACTTTGCCACAGAGGGGCCATTTGCATGACTTTTTTTCCCTCTGTATAGATGCATTTTCTCTCCACATGACTGACAAAGCAAAAAAAAAAATAGCTAGACGCCTTTAGAAAGTGTTTTGCTATTCTAGTTGTGCTTTTTGTTGTTGCCTTTTTTTTACTTAAATTATTTTTTTAAGTTGCTTGCACACCAGTCAATTATGATAAGAAAGGATAAGCATCACGTTTATTAAAGGATGACCGACACCATTTTTTTTACATCCGAAAAACGTTTGATAGCATCTAAAATACCCAAAACACGCATGCGGATATTTTTAGTCAATTGAAAAACACCAATAAAAATGACTTAGTGTCCAAAAACGACTTCAAAATGAAACCGGAAATGACCAGTTTCAGAAGGTCCTGCCCCCATTGTTTGTGACGTCACGCCAAGACGTGTTGCCTCGCTCGAGAATCAAAACAATGGTTTCAGATTCGGAGAAGATGCTTTCTTGTTACTCATCCAGTTATGAATATGATTCAAATAGTTCTGAAGAGGAAAGCATAAATGTTTGCAATCAATTAAAGGAGTCCTCCTATATCAATTCGAGCCGTCAATGACAGCAATATAGCGTTCCAGAAAATGCACAATATGGCGCCAGAGCTCCGTTGGAAATGGGCTGATTTGTCTGCTGGGAATTTGTGTCAACTAGAATCAAATAGTTGTCTTGGTGCAACACACAACGATTCATCATTATGTTATTTATTTGTTTTCCTTCTAATTTGGCCATCAACACGGATCAACACAAAGTGTTCAGACCAAACAAAGTACCGCAAAATGCATTGTGTGTCACTTTCTCGGTCAGGGACGTTCCAAATGTGACGTCACGTAGGGGATCGTCATCAATACGAAAACAAGATTATTAAACAAGACTATCTCAGACTGTTATTTTACAAATTATGGACATAACTTGTCCGGAGGCGTCGGTTGTCTTTTAACTCGAAACTTTAGAATTGGATGTGAGGATCATTTACTTGTAATCATACTTGCCGATAATATCTGACAATTAAGTTGATACACTGGTTGTGAAATTTGTTGTTTTGATGTAACTCATGTAGTTTTTGTAATTGCATGTCACGAGGAAATAAAATATTTTACAGTGATATCAGTTTTTCACTTTTTGTTTTGTTTTTGTTTTTGGTCTAGCTTCTAGCGTGTTTCCAAAAGAATCCGTTTTAGACCAGGGTTGCAAATGTTTTGCGAAGTGGGCCAGATTTGGTGTGTAAAAAATGTCTGGGAAGATGGGAGGGGCAACCTTGGCGGACATTCTTTCCATATAACAGTAATTAATTTTAAAAAAGAGCCATTCCGTGTTTAAAATTTGCTTTTTTTATTTTTAATTTCAGCTATCTTAAAGGACAACCGACGTCACTTTTTTGTTTCCTAACTGACATCAGAAAAACGTTTTATAGCATCTTAAATACCCAAAACACGCAGTATGATATTTTTAGTCAAATGCAAAACACCAATAAAAATGACTTAAGGTGTCTAAAAAGTACTTCAATTTGAAACCGGAAGTGGCCAGTTTCGTGGCGTCACGGCAAGACGTCTTGCCTTGCTCGAGAATCAAAACAATGGCTTCAGATTCTGAGAAGATGCTTTCTTGTTACTCATCCAGTTATGAATATGATTCAAATAGTTCTGAAGAGGAAAGCATAAATGTTTGCAATCGATTAAAGAATTTATTCTGTGTTATTTTGAGGCATCAGGGATGGGAAATGTCGCACCCAAAAAAGGCAGAACATGGCGACAAAGCCGTTTAAGGAATTCATCAGCCCGTTTCCACTGGCTGATAAATTCCTTACATGGAGCTTTGTCGCCCTCTTCTGCCTCGTTTTGACCTACACAACGTTTTCAGAACAAAGTACAGCAAAATGCATTGACGTGATGGAAGGACTGCTACAAAGTGTCCTTTTTTCGGTCAGGGGCGTTCCTTCAGTGACGTAACGTACAGACTCGTCACAAACACAAAAACAAGACTTCCGGAATATTCAGTGCGAGTCTTAAAACGTAAAATATCGCTATATGCGCTGGAATCTTTGTAAAATACGCTCAGTAGAAGTCATTTGAAGCCATTTTACAAATTATGGACACAATTTGTCCGGAGACGTCGGTTGTCCTTTAAGCATGTGTTTTGGTTGATTTGAATCACGCGTATCAAAATTCAATTGACGTTGAAAATTTATATTGCATATTCAATGAACTTCACGTTTTTTTAACCCAAACTTTTTTGTCATAATTATATAGAAGTAACAGTTTTTTTTTTTTTGGTTGTTGCGCCATTTTAGAAAATTGGGGGGGTTCATTCAGTCAATGACTCCTGTACTAATTTGCTATGAAATTCTAGATTTTCAGCACTTAGAACACGTTGGTAACGATGCGACTGCCCAATGGATTCATTCTACATGTGGGGCAGACTTTATTGATTTCATAACAGAGGCCGCGGGCCGGATGAAAATAGACCACGGGCCGCATTTGGCCCCCGGGCCGGACTTTGGATATGTCTGATTTAGACCATCACATATTGTTCTTTAAAGTTGCTTGCTTGATTTTTGCCACAATGGTGTCACTTGGTTGTTGCTTCAACCTTTCGAGCGCCGCGATGACTCCAATAAGCAGCTAGTCATGTTATCAGGTTACTGGATGCATGAAAGGGGTTTAAAATTTTTAATCTGAAGATTTACCACTTGCACGTCTGCAAACGTACAAAAGTAGGTGACCCAGGGTTGCCGTGGTAACTGCAGAGACGCTGTCGTCTTTATTCGATGCCAATACTTTGGAGTTATGATTTTATGAAATACAGAATGCCTTTGCTCATCACTGCAGAGACCATGTGATCATCTTGAATGCGGGTCTTCATTACCGTGAAGATAAAAGAGCTTTGCCGCCGGCTGGACTTGTTTGAAAGCAAAGCTGAGTTCAAAACTTTATGGCCTCTTGTTGCTTTTGTTGGGCCGCTGACGAGTGCAAGTTGAGTCTGTTTGTGCGCAGGGGCAATGGGGGGTGAGGAGGTGTTTTTTTTTTTTTTTTTCCGGGAGGGGGGTGGGTCTGAATGGAGCTAATGCAACCAGAATGAACTGGTTTAGGAGACAAAGGCAAAAAAAAGAGGGGGGGGGGGGTGGCCTCAGGGCCAGGGGAGGCGAATTCGTTTTCGGATGGGCTGTACTAGATGTGATCTGATGCTCGCAGAGAGAAAGAACTCGACCAGAGAGTTGACGCCCTCGACCTCCACTCAAGTCCCGGCTGGCTGCCCCTCAAGTAAGTGCAACAATCTCATTTATTTATTTAGTGCGTTCTTTGTTCATTTAGGTATTTATTAGCTTTTTTAATTAATGTTTTTTATTTTTTTTATTTTAATCTGTTGTCATTTTTAAATTGAGATGGAAAGAGCGAGACTACAAATAAAATGAGGAAAATATTTATTAAAGGCGTGTTTAAAAACTTTTTTTTACAACTTTTTATATATATTTTTTTAATTTGTGTTTTTTGGATTGCACGTTTTTGGGTTATACTCAGGGCAAGACTGCTCAAACTAAACCACTTGTGAGATCTTTTGTTATTGTTATCCTGAATATATTCGACACCCGGGTAGGGATGGGGCCTCGGTGCGTCGAAATAAGCAATTAAGTTCAAGAAATGGAACAACATTACAACATCATTGCTCCCCAAATGGGCCATGTGTTTGTCCGAGGCATTATATCCCCCCCACCCCCCACTGTTTGGCTCCCCTTTTCTGTCCTTTGTTTATATTGTCCCTCAACTTGTTGGATGCCATAATCCGCACACTTTATTTTTTAGGTGGGTCAAAATATCGCATGTGTCAGATAGTTTTCTCCATCAAACAAAATCATAGCAGCAATGACCACCGTGTTTCGCTGGAGCTTGCTTGCAATGGTTCACTGACTGTGCTGATCTTTCTTTCCGTGCCAGAGGTGAAAAATTCATTTTATGAGCCACTTTGTTGTTTCACTTTCCCTCCTGGAAAGCAATGATTACTGTCAAGGACATGTTTGCGCATAATCACATATAGTTCACAAAACGAAATGATGGAGAACTAGCATTGAAGTCAGAAGTCAACAATATTTGTTTGTTTTGATTGTTGTTGAAGATCGTAAGAAAGAAAAAGTCATACTGGCATTATTTCTTACATGTACCAATTTGAAAATTTGGTACAGATTTTAGCTAGCATCATAGAAGTTGACATTGCTTGATTTGCTTTTGCACACCACATAAAATAATATGCCTTAATAGAATTAACCCCCCTCCCCCACCTCGAGCCTTGATGGGATGATACCCTGCTAGTCCCATAAATAGCTTCGTAAATATATATACATACATACATGCATGCATACATACATACATACATACATACATACATACATACATACATACATACATACATACATACATACATACATACACGCATGCATGGGGTGCATGCATGCATGGGGTACATGCATGCATACTTACATACATACATATATACATATATATATATACACATACATACATACATACATACATACATACATACATACATACACGCATGCAAGGGGTGCATGCATGCATGCATGGGGTGCATGCATGCATGGGGTACATGCATGCATACTTACATACATACATACATACATACATACATACGTAATGAATGAACAAATAAAGAAATATGTGTAATTACATAGATAAATAAAGAAATGCATAAATAAATATAAGTAAATATATAGATAACTAAATACATAAATAAATTTGTAATTAAATGAGTGAAGGAATAAATGAACAAATTAAATAAATAAAAAATGTAAATGCATGGATAAATAAATAAATGAATAAATTAGTAAGTAAATGAGTGAATGAATGAATACGTAATTAAATAAATTGTGTAAATACATCAATTAATAAATCAATGCATAAATAAATACATAAATAACTAAATTAATTAGTAAGTAAATGAGCAAAGTAATGAATGAACAAATAAATGCATTAATAAATAAATATGTGTAAATACATAGATAAATAAATGAATAAATAAATATGCATGAATTAATCTATAAATAAATACATGAATAAATAAATTAGTAATTAAATGAGTGAATGAATGAATGAATAAATAAAATAAAGAGAGAGAGACGTCGGTTGTCGTTTAAAGTTGGTGACATTCAGTACACACCAAAAGGAGTGTTAAAAAAAACTTTAAATACACAAGAGTGGATTAGAGTCGAATCAGACATGCCTGCCAGCGACGCATAATATTCAACCTCATTCACATGACCACAACTCACTGGGGCTTGCGTTCAAAACTTTTTGGTCGAGGGAAAGTAACCTTTTAGAAGGGGGGTTGGTATCGTTTTCAGAAAGCTCGAACACTTGGAAACCATTAAAAAAAATACTAATGCAACCTGCTCATCCTGGAAGAGTCTTAGGCTGTGTCAAAAGCCATAGAATATTTTTTTTTTGATACGTTTTGTCTTTCTTTTTTTTATTTTATGTTTTTAATAAGCACTTTTTTCTCAACCCATATTCACCAGTTGTTCGTACATCCCCGAAGGCATTTGAGTGCGCTTCCGAATGGTTGCTAAGTGGTTGTATCTAGGTTGCTGCTGCTCTTTTCAACCATGCACTTACGCTGTGCTTTTTCATAGCACATTGCTGCAAACTCCATCATCCCCCTACCCCCTCCCCCAATTGGGGGTGACGGATGAACTTTAAGCCGAAGCCAGCTTACCTTGAGCGATCGGCAAGGTACACCCTTGAGTGGTTGCCAGACAATTGCAGGGGACCAAGTATAGACCCTATATGGATAGTTCGGTCCACACGCAAATGGAATTCTTCAGCGGGAGTCTCCGGCGATGCCTTGACCTCCTTCCACACATAGCCTTGACAATGTAAAAATACAGAAATAAAAATAATAAACTGATTTTTGTTGTTTTTTTTTCACGCTCAACTTTGAATGGGGTGATGAATATCTTCACAGAAATGTGTTCTTTTTCAAAATATGAAATACAGAACTTTTCAAAAAGCATGAATAGCCCAGCTGACATTAATAAATCCTTGATTAATTCTTCTTCGGTGTCTTTTTTTGTTGTTGTTGTTGTTTTCATGTCGTATCCAACCTCTTTTTTGATGAATATTCAACCTTTCGAGGAGGAGCAGGGCATACAGTGGGACATTCATTGCATGTTTTGGGATCAAATACCAACTTTGAAGCGTCGTAATATCGTATTTGTGTGTGATCTTTCTTATGCTGCTTTATTATTTTGAGATCGCCCCACACCCCTACTTCATGGACCCTCCAAGATCAATCAGTCGTGCGGGCATTGACAGTTTCTTTGGGTAGGAGATCCTGAATTGGTTTCTAGCCAATAGCAAAGCAAGCAGAGACAAACAACCATTCACATTCACAATCACATAAAGGGACAATTTTAGAGTATCCCATTAACCTCCCATGCCTGTTTTTGGAACGTGGGACGAAACCGGAGTACCTGAAGAAAACCCACACAGGCACGGGAAGAACATACAAACGAGTGTCTAGTGCCAGAATCAAACCCTGGACCTCTGCACTGTGAGGCGGACGGGCTCACCAACTGGTCACCAGGCCATAAAAATCTTGTTAGAGCTCTGAAACAGAATCCAGCCAGCTGAACTACATCCTGAACTGGTCGTAGGGCGATGATAGAGACAAATGACCGTTCACACCAACATGCACACCGTCAGCAATGTCAATGGGGTACATTTTGACTGACTATCTAGAAAGGTTTTACAATACAGTGAGACCTCAACTTACGAACTTAATTGGTTCCCAGACAGCGTGTGTAAGGCGAAAAGTGTGTATCTCAAGAACAAAATTCCCATAGGAAACCATTAAAATGGGAATAATCCGTTCCCGGGTTTCCATAAAATATACTTTTCAACTAAATAAGCCTTAAAACTACACACAACATACCTTATTCTATGTATAATACATGTGCTATTGTATTGTAATGAAAGAAATACACTGCATTGTATCATAAAGTCACTTTATTTACATTTGTGATGGTCATTGATGGCTTGATGGAATGGCGTTGGAGGTCGAAGGTCAAAGAGAATTGCTGTTTGGAAAGAGAGGAGCATTACATGAGGACTGTAATTAAAGAAATAAACTGCGCTGTAAAATAAAGTTTTAATTACCTTTTTGATGGTCGTTGATGGCTTATGGAAGGCGAGTCACCTTCCATAAGGACTGTTGGTAACTTAACCTCTGATGCTGTTCGGTCGTGTGCTTCCGCCGAAGATGACTCCGCCAGCCGTGGTGGGTGTGTATTATGAAAATAGTGCTTATTATAAGGTTTAATTTTCATAAATTTGAAGTTTGTAAGACGAAAAGTTTGTAAGATGAGGTGTTTGTAAGTTGAAGTCTCACTGTATCAGTTTTTATTTATTGTTGTTGTTTTTCTATAAGAAAGCCAAATAATGAAGGGGCTGACACGTTAATATGGACGTTGTGGCTGCTGTGTGTTTTCAAAGGATGAAGGCGACGTTGCTGCTGCCGCTCTTTATTGCTCTCGTCACAATCAAAGTCATAGCTGGAGGGAAGAACAACCGAGGTAGGAATTTTTCCTCCACCGCTCTCACTCAAGTATCTATACTTTCAATAAAGCTCAAACGTTTAGAGTTAAAGTGTTCAAGTTAAAAAGGAGACTTTGCCTACTCCCCCGTTTGGAAATGAGTATCTTCGATATACTTTCTGAGGATCAAAGATTCACTACACACACTATCCCTTGTCTTGCTGACATCAGTTCGTTTATTTGAGCGAGACAAGTGAGTGACTGTACCCTTCGTGCGTATGGATTTTGTTACCGTGACAACCAGCGGTGGGCGTAAGGAGAGCCCAGAGGGCAGAATTAAGGGCCAACTTTCGGAAAAAAAGACATGAAAAGCATTTACACTCATGGATGCAGCGGTTCACATTCGTAGTGGGAAAATGAAGCTTCATGAAGCACTTGTGATAGTTTTTGACACTTCCTGATGGTGCGTTTGGTTTAAATATGTAGGTTAGTACAAAGGAAATGTCCTAAAAATCCATCGCATCTTTAAACCAAGGGTGCCATCTAGAGGAGTCAAAAATGATCACAAGTGCTTCATGAAGCTTCACTTGCCCATTACTAACGTGCAGGAATGAAGCTCACACCTGCACTATTACTACTTGGGAATTTAGAATGGCTCAAATGCAGAACACGGGCGAAATGGCATGGAGCGAGAGGGATATGCGCTAAAAAAAGATTAATAAAAGGCTCAAATAAATAAATACATACGTACACGCATGAGAGTATTATGGAATCTGCGTGAGCCTTGAAAAAAATCTATATGATTCGGCACCGCATCTTTAAAAGGGTGCCATCTAGAGGAGTCAAAAATGATCACAAGTGCTTCATGAAGCTTCATTTGCCCATTACGAGTAAGAACTGATTTTTTTTCATCCATTTTTTTGCTCAATCGACAGAGAAAATCAAACCTTCACAATCCGGATCAGATTGCACCGACTGGCGCTATGGAAACTGCGTCGCGAGCAACGGAGACTGCGGAGCCGGCTTTAGGGAGGGCACATGTAATCAGCAGACCAAGAAAATGAAATGCAAAGTGCCCTGTAACTGGAAAAAAGACTTTGGAGGTAACAAACGACGGTGACGTGAATTCTTGCCAAAGTTTGCAGAGCCAACTTTTTATGTGGTCCGTCTCCAGCTGACTGCAAGTACAGGTTTGAAAGTTGGAGCGACTGCGACCCAGATGCCGGCATGCAGACCAGAAGTGGAACCTTGAAGAAGGCGTTGTACAACGCCAAGTGCCAGCAGACCATTTCTGTCAACAAACCCTGTGCTGGCAAGACAAAGACAAATAAAGGTTAGATTGACTGTCGTGTACAAACATGTACACATAATTGTTGAACAGATAATAAGTTTGCCTGCACATGTAGAAATAAGTATTGAAGGACAACCGACACCCCTTGACAAGTTGTGTCCAGAATTTGTAAAATCACTTCAAATGACTTCTACTGAGCGTATTTTACAAAGATTCCAGCGCATATAGCGATATTTTACGTTTTAAGACTCGCGCTGAAAATTCCGGAAGTCTTGTTTTTGAGTTTGTGACGAGTCTGTAAGTTACGTCACTGAAGGAACGCCCCTGACCGAAAAAAGGACACATTGTAGCAGTCCTTCCATCACGTCAATGCATTTTGCTGTACTTTGTTCTGAAAACGTTGTGTAGGACCAAAAAGAGGCAGAAGAGGCCGACAAAGCTCCATGTAAGGAATTTATCAGCCTGTGGAAACGGGCTGATTAATTCATTACACGGCTTTGTCGCCATGTTCTGCCTTTTTTGGGTGCGACATTTCCCATCCCTGATGCCTCAAAATAACACGGAATAAATTCTTTAATCGATTGCAAACATGTATGCTTTCCTCTTCAGAACTATTTGAATCATATTCATAACTGGATGTGTAACAAGAAAGCCTATTCTTGTTTTCGAGTTGATAACGATCCCCACGTGACGTCACGTTTGGAACGCCCCTGACCGAGTTGTATTTTTCACGTTACTTCCGGGTTGAGTGAACGCTGGCGCGTGTAGCTGCCGCTGCTCACCCGCAGAAAAAACATCCTGTGACTGTAGTGTCCTTGACAATTTTGAAAGTCGCTTATAAACGAATTTTTATTATTATTATTATTATTATTATTATTATTATTATTATTATTATTATAATCCACCGTCATGTACAAGCCTCATTTCGGCCATCCATGACTCCCCACTCATTTGATTTTAAAGGTCAGTCATTTTGAGCGTAGCCACTTTTCAAAATGGACTCAAATGCTAAACCGCTAGGAAGAACAAATAATGTACATTTCTCCACTGCGAGACGAATAAAGGTACATCCAATCCAATCCAAAATGTCACGGCCCCCGTCTGCCTAGCACATCGCAAATAGTTCAACAACCACAGTGAAAACCAAACCAAGATAGATCATAATATGTATTAAAATTATGAATTGATTAGAATCTTTTATTACATCTCCTTTGGCATAGCGCACAGGTGTCAAAGTCAAGGCCCGGGGGCCAAATCTGGCCTGCCACTCATATTTTATTCGGCCCGCGAAAGCAAATCAAACGTTGGAATTCCATGATGCTTGCTAAAGTCCGCAACAAAATTTCAAATTATCGTATGTAAACCACAGAAACAGTCACTATTCTCGACTTTGAAAAATACTTATTTAATAATTTGTTGTGCGTTCCATATGTAATATGTGGAGTGGATGATGGCTTGCCTAAATTCATAACGGCCCCCGAGAGGAAGCCGTAACGACAATGTGGCCCAAGGCAAAAAAAAAAAATGACTTTGACACCCTTGGCGTAGCATAAGTCACACGTCTTATATTTTGTATCGTTTGGATTTCCAGGAAAGAAGAAAAAAGGCAACGGACAGTAAACGCAAGAGAAGAATTTCTGCGTAAAGATAAAAGAAGGATCTTTATAAAAAAATTGTGTGGAGCAACACTCACGACGGACGTTTTGAACGGTGGTACTGACATTTAGACAACGTATCTCGTTTTGTTTGTAGGCTCACTCAAAAGCGGAATAGTCTTGACCTAGAAAGTAGAAAACAGTCCATCTGAATGTGATGTCATTTGGGTCCAAAGACCACCTCTGCTATTACTAATATCTAGTCAATAGTCTCGAATGTGTGTGCTGAAACTGCAAATCCCATGAAGCCTTTTTGCCGCACACGTTTTTCAAATCATGATGTCATTGCATAAATCATGGATAATATTATTAATAAAGATCAAGATGATATTCTGGTAACATGTTTTTTTGTGTTTTATTCCATCTTTATCTGCTCATATACAGTGGCAAAATTATTATTTTTTTTCATTTATATATTTATTTTTATCTTTTTATTTATGAATTATTTATATGTATCGTGTTTATTTAGTGTCAAAATATTTATTTATTTATTTATATCTATTTGTCTATCCACTTATCCATTTATCCATCCATTATTTAATTGTTTATTCGGTTGTTTGTTTATGCACATACGCATACACACATTTATTTATCCATTCATGAGTGGACGTATTTATTTATTTATGTATTTATTTATGTATTGTGTTTATTTAATGTCTAAATATTTGTGTGTCTATTCATTCATTCATTATTAATTAATTTATTTATTTATCTGTCTATCCATCCATTATTTAATTGTTTATTCGGTTGTTTGTTTATACACATATGCATACACACGTTTATTTATCCATTCATTCGTTCATTCATGAGTGAATTTATTCATGTATATATATATATTTTATTTATCTATCTATCCATCCATCCATTATTTAATTGTTTATTCAGTTTTTTCTTTATACACATATGCATACACGCATTTATTTATCCATTCATTCATGAGTGAATGAATTTATCTATTTATTTGTTTATTTATAGATTTGTTTTATTTATTATGTTGATTTAATGTCTAAGTATTTGTGTATAGTCATTTGTTTACTCGTTCATTCATTCATTCATTCATTATTTATTCATTATTTATTTATCTGTCTATCCATTTATCCATCCATCCATTATTTAATTGTTTATTCGGTTGTTTGTTTATATACATATGCCTAAACACGTTTATTCATTCGTTCATTCATGAGTGAATGAATTTATTCACGTATTTATTTATTTATTTGTCTTTCTGTCTATCCATCATTCATTTATTTATTAAATTATTTATTTGTTCAGTTGTTTGTTTATGAACATACACACATTTATTTATCAATTTATCCTTTAATGAACAATTTATTTAGGTATTTGTTTGTTTGTTTATTCGTTTATTTATTTGTTTGTTTTTGCCTTCACCTCTCAGTTGCCAATGTGCTCCTTTTAATTCTGAGGGTTCATTTAGCGCAACTGCACACCTCCTCGCCGATCACATTTCAATGCCTCGACGCAGACTACAAATTGTGGGCATATATGACCCCGTCAATCACAATTACATTTGATTGATGGTAGTGAAAAGAAAATCGTCTGGCGCGTACGTGTCATAAATCTGACCGTAATTTTGCGACTACGACATATCTGTGGAGCAGGGTAAGAATATTTCAACGTGCTGATTTGTAATGAAGCTTTCACATCCCCCCTTGATGGAAATTCCTCACTCACTTTCATACTGGGTCCAGAGAGACTGAACCCCTGTAGTATACTGTGACTTTGTTTCTCTTGCCTTATGTCAAATTCTTGCTCCCCTCACAAAAAAAAAAAGAAATAAAAAAAGCTATTTAACTTGTGCTGCAAATGATTCCGTTCCACAACGGTCGCTTACCCTTAAATAAATAACCAAAAGGAACAAATAATGACATAAATAAATACATAGACGAACATGTAACCAAAAAAATAAATTAATAGATAAATAAACAACCAAATAAATAACCAAAAGGAATAAATAACTCACTAAATAAATAGACTAACATATAAAAAAACATAAACAACCAAATAAACAATTGAAATGAATAAATAAATAAGTAAATAAATAAATACATAAAGAAATAGATGAACATATAACCAAAATTTAAATAGGTAAATAAACAACCAAACAAATAAATACATACATAATCAAAATGAATAAATAACAAAAAAAATAAAAAATAGACGTACATATTACCCAAAAGATAAATACATAGCTAATTTAAAAAATATTCTAATAAAAAAATAATAATAAATAAATAAATAATAAATAAATAAATAAATGCATACATACATACATACATACATACATACATACATACATACATACATACATACATACATACATACATACATACACACACACACGACATATGCATACATACATACATACATACATACATACATACATACATACATACATACATACATACATACATACATACACACACACGACATACATACATACATACATACATACATACATACATACATACATACATACATACATACATACATGCACACACACGACATGCATGCATACATACATACATACATACATACATACATACATACATACATACATACATACATACATACATACATACACACACGACATACATACATACATACATACATACATACATACATACATACATACATACATACATACATAGAACATTGTGTATGTTGAGTATACTTACGTTTTCTTGAATGTTTCTGTGCCGATGACCATTTTGTGTTTGGGAGCCTTTAACTGAACATCTGCATCTTTATTAAGTTCTCAGAGTTGCTTGTTCTGTAGCCACAAGACCACACAAGCCAGTGTCTTCTTGTGCCGGCCCCAAGCCCGGATAAATACAGAGGGTTGTGTCAGGAAGGCCATCCAACGTAAAAGCTTGGCCAAAACAAACATGCCAATCAAACCTCTGAAGATGGAGGACACTGATTCGCTGTGGCAACCACTTGAAGGGAAAAGCCAAAAAGGAAAAGTGTACGTGTGTGTGTGTGTGTGTATGTGTGTGCGTGTGAGTGTGTGTGTGTGTAGCTGTAGGACAAACCCTTTTTTTCAAACACATTTTTAATGGGCTGATTGCTTGCCAACAAAAAATAAATAAATATTACAATAATAGACAATCGTCCATCCATATGGTTCATTCCCATTCCCAATCTAGGTCGTCTGTGATGTTCTGAATTTTTCCTCATTGGTTCAAGCCCAGAATGGGGTGTCGTGTCGCTTCTATTGGCATCACCATGGTTACAGCATGAGGTGACATGAAAGTAAAGCACTACAGGGAAGAAGTCACCAAGCGACACTCGCGTTGCGCTTGTGCAACAAAGGCCGTTTATTCGTCACCGTCATATTGTTTCTTTCCCATAATTCCATTTGGATCACGGATGGAGTACTAACAAAGCAGCTCTTTTGTTATTTGGTGATGCTGGCTAGCATGCTGCAAAAAGTCTTTAAAAAAACAACATCTGTTGTTAAAGCTCTCTCAATCAATATGTATTATATTGTATATAAAGAAAAAAACATTACGTTCCACAACGGTCACTTAGTGAGTAAAAGACAAACATCAGGACGTCTTGCCTTGCTCTAGAATCAAAACAATGGCTTCAGATTCAGAGAAGATGCTTTCTTGTTAACCATCCAGTTATGAATATGATTCAAATAGTTCTGAAGAGAACATAGATGGTTTGAAAGGGGAGTAAAAGAAGCGATTATCATAAAACAGCTAAATCATTCGTACAACAGCCTGCTTAGGCAACACAGGATTTAGTAATGCTGATGAGGTGACACCGGAGGAAGTGGGGCAATCAGGTCAGTCGTTAGTCAGGACAATAGGAACAATCAGTGGAGCCACAGGGAGTAGGCCTCTGCTCCCCCCATCCTGAGAGCATGGACCTATCATATCGTTTCGCTTCTTATCTAAGAAACTTCGTCAGCGAACTAAAGTCTTACTGGTAGTATCGGCCCTATATATATATATATATATATATATATATATATATATCCCTACTGTCCAGACATGGCGGTGCCGGACTCTGCTATGATAGGTCCCTGCTCTCAGGTTGGGGCAGCAGAGGACTACTCCCTACAGCTGCTCCACTGAAAGTCACTATCGTTCTGACTAACGACTGGCCTGATTGCCCCATTTCGACCGGTATCACCTCATCACTATTACTAATCCTATGTTGCCTAAGCAGGCTATTGTATGAACGATTCAAATTGAACCTCGCACCACCATATCGGTTTAACGAAGGATTTAGTTGTTTTATGAAAATGGCTTCTTTCTTAAACAAAACATGACCCGTTTTGTGTTTGTTTGTTGACTCATTCCACACAAAGATGAACATGAGCAAAGGGATTGAGTTTTTGTTTGCAACGGTGTTTTGCAGGGCTCACAACTATGCCAGTGTACAGTGTCTGTTTTTCCAATTTATCCGCCAAAGAAACAAGTCAGGGGAAAAAAAGAGGAGAAAGCAGCGGGGAAAACATTTGTTGGTTCAAAAATAAATACACATTAACATGTAAATAAATAAATAACAGAGGGAAGCATTCACTCAGTCATGCAGCCCGTGTTCATCGTGAGTGATCTGGCAGATGCGAGCGTCGGGTTTTAGCCATCCATCCATCCATCCGATCCATCCGATCCATCCATCCATCCAATTAATCCGATCCATCCATCCATCCGATTAATCCGATCCATCCGATCCATCCATCCATCCATCCATCCGATCCATCCGATCCAGCCATCCATCCATCCGATCCATCCATCCATCCATCCATCCATCCGATCCATCCATCCATCCATCCGATCCATCCGATCCATCCATCCATCTGATCCATCCGATCCATCCGATTCATCCGATCCATCCATCCATCCATCCGATCCATCCGATCCATCCATCCATCCATCCATCCATCCATCCATCCGATCGATCCATCCATCTGATCCATCCGATCCATCCATTCATCCATCCATCCATCCATCCATCCATCCGGTGTGTCAATGAAAGCTTTTGAAACCTGCCACTGATCTACTTTCTCTGTAAGCCTTTTCGGGAGCGCTGACGGTGGGATTACCTTTGGTACAAACACCACAAGCATACGGACTCGCACAAACTGCAGCATCGACGAGTGGACTCTTCCGTCATAGCGACAGCATAATTCACTGGATTTAAATTTCAGGATGCACATGAAATACGCTTGAATCTTTGCGGGTGAACTACAGAGAGTCGTGGGTGCGCTGGAGCCTATCACAGCCGCCTTCGGGAAGTACGCAGAGGACACCCTGAACAGGTCGCCGGGCTACCACCGGGCTACCGCAGGTCGCGCACACAGACGGACAACCATCTGTGCTCACACGAGAGCCGATTTTGAGTGATCAATTGACCTGCCGGCCATTTCTTGGAGCGTGTGTGGAAATCCTTTTGTACAGCCGCCCCTATTTCAAGCTTATATAACTCCAGACCCATATAATTTAGGATTAACTCTTTTTTTTTGGATGAAAGGAAAGAGTTGAAGGTTTCTTACGGTGAATTGAATGTTAATGTAGTCCGAAAACTCAATATTTTGTGGGTCCTGCAATTTCAGTGAAAATGACAAAAACCCTGGCACAGGAGTGGATACATTTTTTGTACACCGTCTGGCAGTGAATGAGTTAAAAAAACTAAATAAAATAGTGTTGTCCTTGTGTTCTTTTTTGAATAAAATCTTGAATATAAGCACTGATCAATGTTGATCTTTAGAATATCGCGTATGAATGCGTGAATACTGAAGAGAATTTGTATTTTTTTATTTTTTTGTGCAGCGACTTTATTGATGCTTGGTTTACTATGACGAGAAGGTAGAACACAATTCACGAAGCCATGTTGGATCATTAAAAAAAGGTGCATGCGCTGTACACTGGAAATCAATGATCACGCCCGTTTGACACAAAAGCATGCTTCACCGTAAAAAAAAATAAAAATAATAACAATAACAATAATAATAACATAAAAACATTCCAATTAAAATGGATGGTCACCAACGTGACACTCCTCTCAAAGCAGTTGTGTACATTTTGGCTCTGGCAAAAATACAAACATTGAGTCTCATCGATGAGAAGGTTTCTTCAGGCCGAAACTACCAGTAAGACTTTAGTTTGCTGACGAAGCTTCTTGGATAAGAAGCGAAACGTCCGACACCTTCAAAGAAGTACAGATGACGGCTGAAGAAACCTTTTCATCGATGGACCATTCCTGTATGACTGAGAGCTTACACAGACATATTGAGTCTCATCATTATCCTGTTGGAGTACGTACCTGATACCAACTGGACCTCGACTTGTGTGTCAAGAAAACAAAACAAGTCAAAATAAATCGAACAACTACAATATTAAGAAATTCTCAAGACTGAGCAGCCGTAATGTTGTCGTTGCAGGAATGATTCATTTACATTATATGCAGAGAGGTTCCACATCTGCCCACATGATTTCAAAGCACGATTGTCTTTTCAACGGCAAATAAAAAATATGCATGACTGTCCACAAAAAAAAAGCATTTTGGAATACTAAGCGCAGGCCAAACACCAACATGTCTGCTAACATCATGGTGACTTCCATGAAAAGATTTCTTCAGCTGTCATCTGTACTTCTTTGAAGGTGTCGGACGTTTCGCTTCTTATCCAAGAAGCTTCGTCAGCAAACTAAAGTCTTACTGGTAGTTTCGGCCCTATATATATATATCCCTACTGTTCAGACGTGGCGGTGCCGGACTCTGCTATGATTGGTGCCTGATCTCAGCCACGTGTGGACAGTAGCGATATATATATATAGGCCGAAACTACCAGTAAGACTTTAGTTTACTGACGAAGCTTCTTGGATAAGAAGCGAAACGTCCGACACCTTCAAAGAAGTACAGATGACAGCTGAAGAAACCTTTTCATCGATGGACCATTCCTGTACGACTGAGAGCTTACACAGACGTATCATGGTGACTTGTGCCAATCAATCTGAAGATTTTTATTCCTGGAAAAAGGCACCCTCAAAACATGGGAGATTGAAAAATCATATTACCAGATGACGTTTCATTTTGCTGGGACACCACAAATTTAAGGTTTTTGTTGATGTTTCAGAGTTTCTTTGCATATGAACCTTTACAATTGTGCTTTTCTGTTCAATCTTGTTATTTATATCCAAAGCTGTTTCGTGTGTTTGTTCACGGAGTTGAAGAAGCAGAGTGGCTTCCTTTGACCATACAGTGAGACCTCAACTTACAAACACCTTAACTTACAAACTTTTCGTCTTACAAACGTCAAATTTCTGAAAATTAAACCTTATAATAAGCACTATTTTCATAATACACACCCACCACGGCTGGCGGAGTGATCTTCGGCGGAAGCACACGAACAGCACCAGAGGTTAAGTTACCAACAGTCCTTATGGAAGGTGACTCTCCTTCCATAAGCCATCAACGACCATCAAAAAGGTAAATAAAACTTTATTTTACAGCAGTTTTTCTTTAATTACAGTCTTCGTGTAATGTGCCTCTCTTTCCAAACAGCAATTCCCTTTGACCTTCGACCTCCAACGCCATTCCATCAAGCCATAAATGACCACCACAAATGTAAATAAAGTGACTTTATGATACAATGCAGTGTATTTCTTTCATTACAATACAATAGCACCTTTATTATACATAGAATAAGGTATGTTGTGTGTAGTTTTAAGGCTTATTTAGTTGAAAAGTATATTTTATGGAAACCCGGGAACGGATTATTCCCATTTTAATGGTTTCCTATGAGAATATTTTTTTTTAGATACACACTTTTCGCCTTACACACTCTGTCTGGGAACCAATTAAGTTCGAAAGTTGAGGTCTCACTGTATATGGAAACCCTTCCTGTTAGCTGCCAACAAGCTCAAAGATCCACATTGCGTTGGAGCGAGCTACTCAGAGCTGGATTCATTTTTAAACATTCCATTTGGACTTGCTTGTCATTGTATGAGTTAAAATGGCTGCATCGACCGTTATTGGCAAACGAGAATCTGGTGGCTCCATCAAATGAAATAAAGAAATAAATAAATAAACATATTGTGGGAACCTTCGTAACATCTTTGGTCAGTTCATGTGATTATCTTGTCGTCGTTGATCCGAACTGTCCACTGTACACAAACCGATCTCGTTCATTTGTTTTTTGAGGCAAACTCTGTCTGTCTCCAAGCGCCTCATTTACAAGTGATGGGCAAGTGAAGCTTCATGAAACACTTGTTAGAGTTTTTGACTCCTCTCTGTGCCACTTTAGATTTAAAGATGCTGTGAATTTTTAAGACATTTCCTTTGCACCAACTTATTATTGCTTTTCTCTATTATTTTATTATTTAAACCAAGAGGCGGAGTCAAAAAAATGTCACACGCTTCACGAAGCTTCGTTTTCCCATCACTATGTCTTTCCTCTCAGCATTTTACACCCTATTGATTAGGATTGTCATCCATTGTATCCATCAGTTTATCAGTTGAATTGATCATTTTCCTGCTGCCGAAGATGTTGTCCATTTGAGGGGCGGGGTGGTGACTTGCAGGCACCGTTTTCCTTTATTTGCAACATAAATTATCCGTGCTTCTCCGCTGCAAATGTCTTCAGCGGCTCATCTTTGAAATACCCCCCCCCCCCCCCCCCGACCCCCCGGTAGCCTCAATCCTACCCACTCATCTCGTGCCAATGTTCTTGTATTGGCACAAGAGCAAGTTCTTAAAAGTCTTTTTGAAGGTGGCGTTGCAAAGGGCGTAGCAAGCCGGGTTGATGGTGGAGTTGACGTAGCACAGCCAGTAACCGATGGCCCATACGGTGTCGGGAACGCACGACTGGCAGAAGGTTGAAATCAACACCATCACATTATACGGCGTCCAGGTAATGATGAAAGCCAGCAAGATGGCAAAGATCGTCTTGGTCACCTAACGGGGAGAGCCGAAATAATGATGAGAAAATGTGAGCGGCGAGTAAGGAAGGCTTTCAATCATTTCAACTCCCCTGGCGAGCGCTGTTGTTTTCATTTAATAAGCTTCAGGAAAGTAAGGAGAAGACTCGAGAAAGTTTTGCGGTTCATTTCGGTGGACACATTCAAAAGCTGTTTTTTTTCTTCTTTTACAGAGTATCACATTGAATGTTAAAAATACTTTTAATAAGCTCCAGAGTTGGGAAAAAAAATGTGTCTTGCACCCTTCAACCGTCCAGGATGCTGTCATTTAAGCCACCCCCCCCCCCACCCCTGCACTCAAAAAAGGTCATACTTTCTTTTCCCTGGCGGCCATTTGTCGTTTTCGCTTCACTTGGCTCCGAGCGATGCTGGCAAACTTCCTGGCGACCGTCCTGGGGCGACTGATTGGGATGGAATGCCTCTCGGCCCCTTCCACGGGCGGAACAATTTCGATTGCCGTGATGCATTCGTCCCCCGCTTGCTTAGTGACGATCTTTATCTTGGACCACCTCGAGGTGGCATTGATTTTGGATATGGAAGGATTCGTCAGACTTGCTGGAACCGGGTTGGAATTAGTCGGAACCTGCCGAGGAGAAAAATACATATACATAGATACATACATACATACATACATACATACATACATACATACATACATACATACATACATACATACATGCATGCAATCATGCATGCATACATACATACATACATACATACATACATACATACATACATACATGCATACATACATACATGCATGCATACATGCATGCATACATACATACATACATACATACATACATACATACATACATACATACATACATACATACATACATACATACATACATACATACATACATACATACATACATACATGCATGCATGCATGCATGCATGCATGCATACATGCATGCATGCATGCATGCATGCATGCATGCATACATGCATGCATGCATACATACATACATACATACATACATACATACATACATACATACATGCATGCATGCATGCATACATACATACATGCATACATACATACATACATACATACATACATACATACATACATGCATGCAATCATGCATACATACATACATACATACATACATACATACATACATACATACATACATACATACATGCATGCATGCATACATACATACATACATACATACATACATACATACATACATGCATACATACATGCATGCATACATACATACATACATGCATGCAATCATGCATGCATACATACATACATGCAATCATGCATGCATACATACATACATACATACATACATACATACATACATACATACATACATGCATGCATGCATACATACATACATGCATACATACATACATGCATGCAATCATGCATGCATACATACATACATACATACATACATACATACATACATACATACATGCATGCATGCAATCATGCATGCAAGCATACATACATGCATACATACATGCATACATACATACATACATACATACATACATGCATACATGCATACATGCATACATGCATACATGCATACATACATACATACATACATACATACATACATACATACATACATACATGCATACATACATGCATGCATGCATGCATGCAATCATGCATGCATACATTCATACATACATACATACATACATACATACATACATACATACATACATACATACATACATACATACATACATACATGCATGCATACATACATACATACATACATACATACAAACATGGCACAAGTCTTGTCTACAGTGTTTGGGGCTGCTTTATGCCTTACGAGCCCAAGGAGTTGCATTGAACCTGACTCATTTTGGAACAGAAAGTCATCTATATTTGGCATAAAAAATGGGTTTGTCGTCGTTTTCATGTAACAGGCAATGGTTTTTTTGCCATGATTGTGGATTTTGCACGCCATAACCTGGCATTTCTGCCATGCCTCCAGTGCGTCTTCAAATTTAACTTCAATTGTAAACGAGATGTTGGATTCACAAAAAGTGCCCCGATTCACTAAATCAGGGCGCAGCCAATAACGCGAATTTGGTCGAGGTGCAAGCAGACATTTTGGTACTCTACGGACTGATCGGACACCATCTGCATGACTCCCTCTGCATCACTATGGAAAACAATTATTTTTTTCAAAACTATTTTTAATAGGCTTTACATCACTTTTGCGGTGGGGTGGGGGTCACACAAAGACCCATAATCAGGGGTGGAACGTTGGTCTCCAATTGCCCATGTCGCACCCACATCCGACGACATCATCCGCAAGGGGGGAGCATGCAGTTTACCTGCCAATGTTATTCACAGACCCCTGAGAGTCTATTTTTCTTCTTGCAGAAAAGAAAGATAATTCCACCCATGCGCACATGAGACTCGTGCTTGCAACAACAGATTCAAAAAAATTCAATTACACACCGTTCTTTATTGGATTCGATTGGATTTACCTACATTGGTCTCGCAGTGGTGACATTTATATTTCAAATCCAATTGCAGAGTATGAAAGTAAGGATGTTATCAGACAAATAATAGAGAAAAGCAAAAAATGCTTACCTCGGGTATGACATCATGAATGGCCTTTGTTTCTGTCGTGGGTATAAAAGCCGTGGACGAATCATTGGAGCTCTCTTTTTCCTCCTAAATGTGAGAGACGGACAGATAGCCAGTGAGCGAGACGGACGGATAACGACTGCCCAGGCCCACGAAGATGCGTGTTGAGTCACACGCTCCGCTGTTTGAACTAACGGTTAGCAATAAAACATGTATCGTCATATGAAAATGTCTAATAAAATATAAATGTCAAATGTTTGTAAGCGAATGTAGCTCGATTGACAAGACAGATAAACCTGTGTCGTGAGCGCCGGACTGCTTTGGGCCGCTGATTGCGCTCCATCTGGTTTGGCTGCAGCCACCCTGCCGTTCTTCATCGCCTCGTCAACGGTGGTGGTCGAGGCTAAACTGAGTTTGGGAGTCATGTGGGTACTGGTCTGAGGACTGGTTTCATTGTTGTTGTTCTGTTTTAACAGGTGGCTCTTGGTCATGCTGGCTGGTCTGGAAAAGATGACGTTGGATGAAGAATCGCGGATCGATATTTGTATATTTTTCATCAAATGTCCGTTTTACTTGGAGCATTTCTTTTCCTTCTTGTCGGGTTTATGTTTGGAGACCCTGCTCCTGGATGCCAGTGAAATGTGAATGTACAGCACAGTCATAATGATGACCGGGAGATAGAATGCCGCTATCGCCGTGCCAAACGTCACCGCAGGATTCGACAGGAACTGTGAAAAGACACAACAACTGGTTTTGATCTGTGCCATGGACAGTGAGTGTTAAACTTCACACTCTGTTCTTAGCTAGCGACGTTCCACCTCTGATCGCTAGCTAGATACTATATTGACCCCATAGGATTCCGTCGTTCCTCTGATATCTTGTTGGTGGCTGTAATTTTTAAGATGCACTTCAACACCCCTCTCCCATTTTTGGTCACTTATACAAAGTTCAGTAAGATGTTGATGAGAGCGCTCGCTATTACGCTTGGAATATTTCAAAACCCTGAATGGTTGCAACTAGCTATGAGAGTTAGCATGTCTACAATTGATGAAAAAATGTACTACAGAATCTTTATCTATGGCAGCTAGCTAACTAGCATGGCTAACATCATTTTACATCTCCATGACCTTACTTCACAAAGTGGGGAAAAACAATGACGTGATTTATTTTAGAACAAATACATTTATATGCTGTTATATCAGTCATACGTTTTGATATTTTGAGAATATTTTCCTTTGCCTTACCTTTTTATAACAACAATAATAATAATAATAATAATAATAATAATAATTATCATCATCATTATCATCATCATCATAATAATCAATTTTATTTCTAAGCGCCTATCAAAACTCTCAAGGTCACTTTACAGTCACAGGATCAGTTTTTCTGTGGGTGAGCAGCGGCAGCCACATGCGCCAGCGTTCACTCAACCCGGAATAACTCAAATAGATAGAAAGCTAGCTGGCTAGCTAATAGACAAATAATAAATAGTCAGCTCGCAGCAGCTTAAGATAGCTAATAGATAGCAAATAGATAGCTAGCTAGGAAGCAATTTTATTCCAAGAATGTACAGAAACATGTTTTTAGGACTAATGAGGACTCCAACCTTGATCTGTACATGCGTGTGGATTGGACATTTGTAGTGATGGGCAAGTGAAGCTTCATGAAGCACTTGTGATAGTTTTTCACTCCTCTAGATGGCGCTTTTGGTTTAAAGATGCAGTGGATTTTTAAGACATTTTCTTTTCACCAACCTTCCTTAATATTTAAACCAGGACCACCATCTGGAGGAGATAAAAACTATCACAAGTGCTTCATAAAGCTTCGCTTTCCCATCACTAGAGGTATACAAACCAAGAACTCCCCAAGAACTCCATCTTTTCCATTTTGGAATCATGCTCATTTGGATTTGTGTTGTACAGATTTTTTGGGGGAGGTGATTTCATGGACCTCACACGCCGGAAACGGTTTTGGAGTGTACCTGAATGTAACACTCTCCAGGTGGTACTGTCCTCTGCCCAACGATGAATTGCCAGAACAAGATGGCAGGGGCCCAAAGAATGAAGGATAAGATCCAGGCAGCTGCAATCATCAAGCCCGCCATCTTTGTGGTCCTTCTCGCCGGGTACGTGAGCGGCTTGGTCACGCAGAAGTAGCGATCAAAACTGATGATCAACAAGTTCATCACGGATGCGTTGGACACCACGTAATCTAAAGCGAGCCATAAGTCGCAGACCACCGGTCCGAGCGGCCAGTATCCAACGATGATGTAAACCGTGTATAAATTCATGCTGAACACACCAATGATCAAGTCGGCGCACGCCAACGAGAATAAGAAATAATTGTTGACAGTTTGCAAGTGGCGGTTGACTTTGATGGACAGCATGACTAAAATGTTCCCCGTGACGGTCACCAGACTCAGCGAGCCGGTGACCAAGGCGATGAAAAACATCTCGACAGCCTTGTACGAACTTGCAGCTCCCGAGCCGTCGTCCGCCAGCGAGCACCAGGTGGAATCATTTGTAGATGCATTGCACGTTGTGTTGGCGAACGGGTCGCTGGAATTGTGGAATGAAGATCCTGCAGGCGAACAGCAAGAGAAGATGGCAATCATATCAATTGAATAAAAAAATCGGAACATGTTTTTCCAAGAAAATCATCTTTTTTTTTTCCCTTGTGAAATCGCTCTGTACTCAGCCATTTGTTCTCTTTTGTTTGTAGGACCATAAAATGCCAAAAGGTGGCTCCAAAACCCCAGTGAGTAGAAAAATAGTAATTGCTGTCAAAGAACTACTGAGAAGTGATACATCGGAACCGTGATACATTTTTTATTAATTTTAGAGCTACTTACTCAATATTGTTTGAATGATCAATTAAACCACAGGTGTCAAAGTCAAGGCCCGTGGGCCAAATGCGGCCCGCCACATCATTTTTTTCCGGCCCGCGAAAGAAAAATCAAACTTTTAAATTCCATGATGATTGCTAAAATCTGAGCCAAAATTTCATATTTTTGGATGTCAACCACAATAAAAGTCATTATTCTTGACTTCAGATTTGAAAACGAGTTATTCATTAATTTGCTGTGTGCTCTATATGTAATATTTGAAGGGATTTAAACATTCTAATGGGTTCCCCAAATTCATAACGGCCCTCGAGAGGAAACCATAACTACAATGTGGCCCGCGGCAAAAAATGACTGACACCCCTGAATTAAACCATCAACTATTTTCCATCGAATTTATAAAAATGATGTTTTTAATCAACATTTCCATCCTTTTATGATACCAAAAAAAAGGCTTTTTTTACAATTTAACAGTGAAGAAACTGCACAAATATATATTACGATTCAGTGGCTGATTTGGTCTATAACATTAAGCATGGATGAAAAGGGAGAAAGGAATGCCTTAACACAAGAAGTTTTTTTCTCCTGTGTCAATAAAAGCCAACGATCGACATATGCTGATAATAATAATAATAATAATAATGATAATAATAATCATTTTATTTTAAGCGCCTTTCAAAGCTCTCAAGGACACTTTACAGTGACAGACAAGCATAGATACTATAATAAATAAAATACAATTACAAATAGAATACAATAAATAAAATATGATAATAAATAGAAACAAGAGAGAGAGCTACACAGAAAATTCAATTTTAAATAGGTGGGTTTTGAGATGGGATTTGAAGGTGGGAAGAGAATTGATGTTACGAATGTTGGGAGGAAGTGAGTTCCAGAGTTTGGGGGCAGAGCAGCTGAAAGAGATAGATAGATAGATAGATAGATAGATAGATAGATAGATAGATAGATAGATAGATAGATAGATAGATAGATAGATAGATAGATAGATAGATAGATAGATAGATAGATAGATAGATAGATAGATAGATAGATAGATAGATAGATAGATAGATAGATAGATAGATAGATAGATAGATAGATAGATAGATAGATAGATAGATAGATAGATAGATAGATAGATAGATAGATAGATAGATAGATAGATAGATAGATAGATAGATAGATAGATAGATAGATAGATAGATAGATAGATAGATAGATAGATAGATAGATAGATAGATAGATAGATAGATAGATAGATAGATAGATAGATAGATAACAATGAACAATAGGACAATTTCAAAACAGTAAACAACTTTTAAGAGAGGCTGCTAATATGTGCAATGGGTCGCCAAAACGTGAAACCCGGTGGAGACTCAATAAGGTTTTTTCCGGCATCAATTTGTGCAATGGCCGATGTTTTTCTTCATCCAGCTAAAAGCAACATCTCCATGGAAAGCTCAAATAAACGAGCGCACGGCTGATATTAAAAGGCCCACTGAACCAGAGATGTACTCGCTTGGTGCTTTGAAGTAAAGCAAGGAGTAATAGACGACGCAATTTTTTACATTTATTTATTTTTGGTGTGTCTGGAACATGCTCAGTCAAGATATTACAAGCAATTTAACAATGGGGGCTGTTTTTTCGTGATAACATTCAGTGAATGCTTTAAAAGTGTGGTGAACAAAAATGGAGGGTAATGCGTGTTGACAGAGGAGGCTTGCGGACGAACTCTTGTAAGCATCGACTCATTTTTTTTCACATTTGTTAATATATGGGAGAATATTTCGTTCGTGCGTACAGGCATTATGTACTATTTTACGATTGTCTGTCGTTTTCAGTGAGGCTTCCACCGAGTAACGTTTGCGGAAATAATAACCGTAATAAATGTTCTTTTATTATTATTTTTATTTTGTGTGGGCATATGCATTTCATGCATTTGACAAAAGCCATGACGACTCACAGATTACAGCGGCAAAAGAGTCTCATAGACACCTAAAATTGCATTATAGTATGAAAGCTTTTGTTTGCGATTCCCCCACCTCCGCGAGAAGAATGAAAGTCACGCATACATTATCTTACATTATCGCCGGGAACACACACGCACACACGCACGCACCCACCCACATATTCACATTCACACGAAAACATCTGCAACTCTCAAAAAGTCAAATCGACTGTCCAACTTCTGTATGCAAATGATGCAGACCGCGATTTACTGAATGCTTCCAATTACCGCTCGGCAACGTTCAACATTGAGTTGCAACACAAGTCGCTCTGTAGTGGGGTTTGTTTTTTTTGCCTCCCGCGTTTGTTTGTTGTTTGCATCACAATAATGACAGAGTACAGACTCTCTTGCGTTGCTCTCTTGGGGCATCTCTCTCTCTCTCTCTCTCTCTCTCTCTCTCTCTCTCTCTCTCTCTCTCTCTCTCTCTCTCTCTCTCTCTCTCTCTCTCTCTCTCTCTCTCTCTCTCTCTCTCTCTCTCTCTCTCTCTCTCTCTCTCTCTCTGCAGTGTAAATGGTTGCCACTTCCTTTCTTTCATAATCCCAAAAGCATCCACACCCAATTTAGAAAATAATTTGAATATAGAGGATACTGTAGTTGGTTACAATTCAGCCATAAATGATACTTGCAAACAGATGAAGATACTGGAGAGGTTACTGATAACTTCCCTTTGCTTCATCCAAGCTACCATCAATTCACCAATGATGAATAATGAATAATGAAATGCACAAAAGAACAGCTCTTAAATGATGGTTGAAGAGAAGGTCAGCGAAAGAAGTCATACTTCCCAATCAGAATTATTTTTACAGCCTGCAAAGTGCACGCTGGTTGACAGCACGCCCGCACACACATAACACGCTGAGACACGGGGGCTGTGATGAAACGCGTATGTCAGAAACAGGATCTGTTTGAATCATACATGTCGCCTGCTTTTTTTTAATAACGGGCTTCAGTGACTTTTCTTTCGGTGTTCATTTTTCATATTTCAGTGCGCGTGCAGCCACATTGCAACCGGATTCTGATTCGTTGGACAAACACGGCGCCGTAATTGCTGTGCGCCATAAACATCATCCTGGGGTCGCGTCGCAAAATAGCCTCAGGAGCCATTTTTTCCACATTTGTCATTGAGAAAAGGTCATTTGTGAGATGTCAAAGCCTTTTTTGTGACCATGGTTTAATTTCTGCATTATCGTGCACTACGCGGAATCAAAAGGAACAAAAACATTTTCAAACAGTCTAATACTCCGGGCTTAGTCAGCGGATGAGGCAGTTCAGTTCATGAAATTAGCCATCAGCAAAATATTGAAGAATCTTTTTGCTATGAATGGTGGTGATGGGCAAGTGAAGCTTCATGAAAACCTTATACTTATGGATAATTTTGGACTCCTCTAGATGGAACTCTGGGTTTCAAGATGGATTTTTAAGACATTTCCATTTGCCCTAACCTTCATATTTAAACAAAGAGCACCATCTGGAGGAGTAAAAAAATATCACAAGTGCTTCACAAAGCTTCGTTTTCCCATCATAGGGTAAATGCGAGATTATGATCCTGTTTGACGAGTGCCCGGAATATATCTCGGATATACGCGCAACGCTGCGAGACCATATCTTCACGAAGCTTCACAAAGCTTCACAAAGTTTCAAAAAGCTTCACGAAGCTTCGTGAAGCTTTGTTTTCCCATTCATTGACCGGCGCTTTCTGAAATCCACATGTTCAGCAGAATTTCCAGAGACTTAGTTTCGTTCAGTCGTTCTTGGGGATCCTGTGGCGCATTGCTGTTGCGCGGGTTTGCACAATAGCTGAGGTTTATGTATGAGATGATGTAATTAGTATATAATTTTATGGAGATTCGTGCAGGGGGGGCTCAAATGGCGACACACGTGTTGTTGTTGACTTGCCTATCGTAAATTCCCTACAGCCACAACGTTTGAATTGAAAAGAGAAAATGCTGCTATATTTGCTGTTGAATGTTTATCCATTCACCCTCCATCCAGTTGGGCCTTCAACATCTCCCGAGAAAGATTATGTCCTGCTTGTCACTCTGCCATGCATCATTGGACCAGTGAAAAAAGCTGCCCGCTGCCTGCTGCTGTTGCAGATTAGCTTAACTGAACAACCAAGACTGGGGCATACAGTAAATGAGGAGCCCAAGCATGAAGCTAAGATTTATTCGTCAGTCGGCATGTGAGACAGGAAAATGTCTGTAAATGTGTATGCAAATTTTTATGACTGCAAAAAGTGCAGTCATTACAGTCATATGTTTAATCATATCATCTTACTCAGTCCTGTCATATGTTTGCGAATTAGCCACTTTGCGCACAACCTTACTGGAGTTTGTTAGTTAGCTATGAACAATAAATAACAAACCAGTCTTGGTATCGCCTGTCACCTGAAGGTCTTCTCAATTAAATGGATAACCGAGATGAAGATGTTGGACAAGCTATCCATGAGTTAAATTGTGAATTTAAGGTAGCTTATCTGACTTCGGTAGGTTAGATAGATCAAATGGCAGAGACTTTGGAAGATGACGTCAGATGCAAACACGCTTGCCAATGCATTTAATTGTTGTGCAGTTTATGTTACGTGATGTGGAAAGGTCATTCCGAGGCTTTCCCTGGCTAGCCTAAAAACGCAAGGTTCTATATTCGTAGGCAATTTTCAACAGAATAAAAAAAATAAATAAATAAAAAAAAAAAAATAATAATAATAATAATAATAATAATAATAATAGTAAACAAATGAATAAACATAAATACATAAGTACATAAACGAAATAAATAAATAAATAAATACATAAATAGATAAATAAATAAATAAATAAATAAATAAATAAATAAATAAATAAAGAGATAAATAAACAAACAAATACAGGCAGATAAATCAATAAAGATGCATTAATATATAAATACAAAAAAAATAAATAAAAAAATAAGTACAAATAGATAAATAAATAAATACATGAACGGATAAATAAACAAATACATAAATAAATAAATAAATAACTACATAAATAAATACATAAAAAAGTAAATAAATAAATAAATAAATACTTAAATACATAAATAAATACATGTGTAACAGCCTTCTTGCGGTTATGCTGAGTTTGTCATTACGAGTATGGAGCCAATTTTTGGCCAATTGAAAAATATCTTCGTCATCACGGTTGCCGGGAGCCAAAAGGTTTCAGAAGTCCAGGAGCATGCTTTTTCTTTTTTTTTTTTTTCATTTGAAGTAAGGATCTGGGCAATGATCAATCCGATGATGACTTAGTTTAACAGAGAATGCTGGTGGAAGACATTTCTGGAGTTATATTGGAGCTAAATGCCACAAGGGAGTGCCTGTGACTCTGCGTGACGAAAATGAGACAAAATAACTCTGAATGCTTTTTGTTTTGCGCATTGTCTGAGGAGCCACAGAGGACAACTTTAAGGCTCACTCCAACTGTGTTTGCTTTTGTAGCGTCAGATTTACAGAAAAAAAAAACAAAATAAACGGAAATTAAATATTGAATTCAATTCATTCATTAATTTATTTTCCATAATCAAGCGCAGTCGGGTTATTCAGAACGAACTGGCTTTCGTGAATAATCCTGAAAGAGATGAAGCTCAGTTGAAAAGTGTAAAGGAAGATGAAACAGTTTGCCTTGGATACTAAAAAATAAAAATGTTAATAAATAATTGCTGGAATTCTTCCTTCAAGAGAAAAAAAATCCTTAAGCCGTCGCTAATAAAAAATTGTCGTTGAGCAATATAATACATATTGATCGATATAGCGCTTTAACAACAGCTTAGACTGAAACAATGCCCTTAACATGGACAACTCTCATATACGGGAAGTAAAGCAGTCACAAAGACAGTAGAAAGCACCAAGAAGTAAAACTTAGCTCAAGTCTGAATCATGCTAAGTCGAATGCCAAAGACTATAAGTGAGTTTTGAGCAGTGGAATGATTCAACGAATTCACATCAAAATAAATGAAAAATGGTTACTAAATGTTTAATAAACCTCAACAATAGCTTCAAATGGATTGAATTGGATTGAAAACTCCAATAATTTAACTGTGGTATGATTCTTACAGCTTTACGGTTTTATTTTGAAATTCACTGCATTTGAGGCATATTTACATTTTTTGCTGGGGGAAGGTAGCAAAATACAAAACACAAATCGCATTCAAATTAATAACAGAGCACACTGTCAATCATATTATTCTAATCTCCAATCAGAAATTGTAATTAGCATCTCCATTCCGCAACGGATTTGAATTTATAAAAAGACTGCGCGGCTCCTAAACCATCTCAAAACCCACCTATTGAAAATTGCATTTTCTGTGTAGCTCTCTCTCTTGTTTCCATTTATAATTGTATTTTATTTATTATAGTACCGATGCTCGTCTGTGACTGTAAAGTGTCCTTGAGAGCTTTGAAATGCGCTTAAAATGTAATGTATTATTATTATTATGAACCACAGGAAGGCTTCAATTTTTTTTCCTCAGCCCCCAAAAATCATTATCGATACCGAAACACATCATTTTCTCTCCACAAGAAGATCCAAGGCGAGACCATGCCGACAAAATAAATACGAGGGGGATGGGTACGCCACATTTTGATAGATTAATCATAATACATATTTTGTTTTAACTCTGGGCATCTTGGTTTCACATTTCTGTTATTTATTTATTCATTTATTTAGTCAGTTATTTATACATTTATTCAAATATTTGTGTATTTCTATATTTATTTGTTTATTTATTAATCCAGTTGGCCATTTTTATTTATTTATTTGTGCGTTTTAATTTATTCATTTATTCATTCATTTGTTTATTTTTTGATTTATTCATGTATTTATTTATGTTTTTTTATATTTATTGTTTTACACATTTATGAATTTTAATTTATGTATTTATTCAGCCATTAATTTATTTTGTTGTAATTATTCAATTTATTTATTTTATTTATTTTAGGTTGATGCAATTCTTACTTTGAAGAAGAATCTGAATCAGAATTTGTCACGTATGGACTTTTCGTAAACAGAGCTGTCATCAAGGAGAGTCCGGTTTTAGCCTACGGGCTTCTTTCTTCTCAAGAAGAAGAAGACACGGAGGGCTTGGCCCCACTCCAGCAGAGCACATCAGAGCATCGCCAATCCATATTTCACAGTGTGACGCCAGCGCTGCCCCGAGTGGCTAGCGTGCGGCATGGTTTAATATTATTTGATGTTCTGGTTCTTGTCCACCATTGGGTTTCTCTCTCATACTATCACAAATGTTACTTGGACTTATTTTCTCTTCAGCTACAGAATTAAAACGGAAATTACATTTGGAAATAAAAACAAAAAGTATTCACAACAGTGGTAAATACGACCGTGCGCTAGCCTACCTCCAATTTCCTCAATTTAAAAAAAATATATTTCCTGTTGAAAAGGACAGCAAACGACCCTTTAAAGTCACATTCGGTGTCCCGTCGTATATGGACTTGTACATCTCGTGACACCAATTACGCCCATTTCTGTACTTTTGAAGTGCTAGCACACAAATATAATCGGGTCTCCCGAGTTCCCGCCCGCCCACAAGCGTTAAAATGACTGAAAAAGGACAGCTTTGAAGATTTGGTAATCTCTCAAACTCAAAGGAAATTGGTGAAATTGAGAAACTTCATCCTCCATTTTGAAGATTGTCCTTATTGCGGTCGCTTGCTAGCTAACACAGCTAATGCTAGATATTCGCAGGGCAACAAGTGACGCTCCCATTTGTATGAGTGTGTGCGTGTGTAGCAGTTGACTCGGTGCTTCTACTTGTGTACTCTTCTTTGTTTTATACTTCAGTTAGAGACCATGAGTACTTTTGCCATGGTTCAGGCAAACATTGTGTAGCGCAGTAGCAATTAAAGCTTACAGACGATGACCGTTATCCTCCGCATGCGGAAAGACGAGTCAGTGGTTATTAATTAAATTAACGACGGGGTATTGCAATGCATAAAACATGAGCGGCGTAAGCGGAATTTCTGCCTCAAACTTCACACTTTCGTGCGGTCATCGAGTTCTTCAATAGCGTTTTCGACATCTGCAGTGAACACGTTCCCACCCGTGAAGATTAGCAAACCACATGTGAGATGGGAGAACGGTGCATGGTCGCCTCAGAAATGAGGTCATCGCAGCATGAAACAGGCTAGCTTAATGCTAGCATTAAAGGACAACCGACGTCTCCGCACAATTTGTGTCCATAATTTGTAAAATGGCTTCAAATGACTTCTACTGAGCGTATTTTAATAAGATTCCACAGCATATAGCTATATTTTACGTTTTAAGACTCGCTCTGAATATTCAGGAAGTCTTGTTTTTGAGTTGGTGACGAGTCCGTACGTGACGTCACGAAAGGACCGCCCCTCACCAAAAAAAAGGACACATTGTAGCAGTCCGCCAGAAGAGGGCATCCAAGCTCCATATAAGAAATTTATCAGCCTGTGGAAGCGGAGGTGGCCACTGGAGGTCGCCATTTTGTGCCTCTTTTTTGGGGGGTGAGAGATTTTCCCCCAATGTTGCCTCAAAATGGCACATATAATTCTTTAATCGATTGCAAACATGTATGCTTTCCTCTTCAGAACTTTTTGAATCATATTCATAACTGGATGTGTAACAAGAAAGCATATTCTCTGAATCTGAAGCCATTGTTTTGATTCACTAGCAAAGTGAAGACGTCCTGGCGTGACGTCACGAACTGGGGGCGGGACTTTCTGAAAATGCCCAATTCGCAGCTCAATTTTTTGCAGATTTTGGACACTTTAAGTCATTTTTATTGGTGTTTTGCATTTGACTAAAAATATCATACTGCGTGTTTTGGGTATTTTAGATGCTATAAAACATTTTTCTGGTGTCAGTTAAAAAAAAAAGTGACGTCGGTTGTCCTTTAAGGCGAACTAACTCGTCTGTGCTCAATCCAGGACAGCTCCACTGGAGCAAAACCAGATGGGGGTAAAAGGAGACGCTCCCGTTCACATTCCCACGATTCGCATTCCAGCTTGGAGGGATGTAGTTCTCGACCCGGCAAACGAAAATCTACATCTCCCCCACGCTCCGGTTCACAAGGTCACCCCACCTCATCCAGGTACCGAGTGGTCTTGTGAAATTGGACTAAAAAAATACTGAAACCATTGAAATGGTAAGGAATGTAAATATATATCTGCGCATAGGTCCTTAGACACGAGGGATACTTTGGACCCGTCCACAGAGTCCAAACAGGAAAAAACAAGAAAGCATATTCTCTGAATCTGAAGCCATTGTTTTGATTCACTAGCAAAGTGAAGACGTCTTGGCGTGACGTCACGAACTGGGGGCGGGACTTTCTGAAAATGCCCAATTCGCAGCTCAATTTTTTGCAGATTTTGGACACTTTAAGTCATTTTTATTGGTGTTTTGCATTTGAATAAAAATATCATACTGCGTGTTTTAGGTATTTTAGATGCTATAAAACGTTTTTCTGATGTCAGTTAAAAACCAAAAAAGTGACGTCGGTCGTCCTTTAAATTAGAAACGTCAACCTCTGAAGATGGAGGACACTGATTTGCTGTGGTGACCCCTCAAGGGAAAAGCTCAAAGGAGATAGACATGCTACTTGATAGCATCTGTGTAGCTCTGTCGAGGTTATTATCGTTCATATGCAATATGATTATTTTAATTTTACAACACAAAATGAAGGAACAAAGTCAAAAAGTTCTTTGGGAAGTTTTCTTACTTGTTTATAGAATATTTAGCTAACTGTTTGTCGTCTTATGCTGTGAGATGGCCAACAGGCATTTCCGTTTTTATTTTGACAACAATTTGCGGTGCATTTGAAACAGCAGATTCGTATTATAGATTCACAACTATTACAAAACACATCGCCAACATGTTTGGTGTCTTTGACTGCGATAAAGACATTTATTTAGATTCAATACATTGATGTTTGTTCTGATTAAAAACACCTGACAATGTTTTTTGAGGGAGGATTGCTCACGGGAAAGAGTCGCGTCATTTATTACAACGGGGAAAGACTATTTCAGAGTGTTTTGAGTTGGCAGCGTGGTCACGGAAGCAATTAAACTCGCATCTCAAGGCAGCGCTGTATTTCCACACATGATCCAGATGAAAAAAATACAAATGCTGCCTTTGTTGTTATCTTCGTATTTCTCGATTTTCATGTATATTTATAAACAATATAAGCTCATTTTTCAAATATTCATCATTAATTTGCAGCATGCCTCATATGCCGTGGTGACTCTTTTGTTGGCGCATTTGCTATGTATTTGTTCCCTTTGCCAATTTACTTTGTTGATGGCTTAAGTGAACGTTACACCCTCTGACATTTTAATCTTCTGCAGCGCCTCGACTTTCTTCTTAGCCTCACAACCCCAGTAAACAGCGCTCCGGTACGTTCCCCTCCACAGTCAAAGTAATTTCCTTGAGTTCCTCCAGTGCCTTTTCCCATACTCGTGTTCCCTGGCATATCTTCCACATCTTTGCTTGCTCTCTGCAAACGGCCTCAGATGCCCGTACTTGACATTTAGAGCAAGGACCGGAGCTTCTGGTCTCGCGTATATCCAAGATATATTCCGGGTACTCGGCAAAAAGGGTGCTAATATCGCATTTCCCCTAGTGATGGGAAAACGAAGCTTCGTGAATCACTTGGGATATTTTTTGGACTCCTCCAGATGGTGCTCTTGGTTTAAATATGAATGTTTTTGCAAAGGAAATGTCTTAAAAATCCATTGCATCTTTAAGCCAAGAAAGAGTGCCTTCTATAAGAGTCAAAAACTATCACAAGTGCTTCATGAAGCTTCACTTGCCAATCACTAATTTACCCTACATTCCTTGTGAGTGACACGCGTCAAAACTCAGTGAGCCGCTGTTTCCCTTCTACTCCAATTAGGCTTGCAATTTGTGTTGCTTTGTTTCCTTCCTTGCACATAATCGATTACCCTCTGATGCCGCCGGCAATCGATAACCCTCCAATTCGCTTGTGCGCTTTCCACCTTACCTGTCACCCTTCGCACACAAGAACTTTTGTTTAATTTTACAATCCAAAATGCCTATTTCAAAGGGATGCCATTGTCAACATCTCTAATGCAATTTCCAACATCTGTGAAGTGAAACGTGATGTGCTATTTATTATGTGGGGAAATTATTTCAAAATACGTAGCGTGTTGAATACAGTAAAGTCTCGTTATATCGATATTCAAGGGAGTCCGAAAAAATATCGATATAACCGGGACTATCGATATATCCGACACTGTTTGCATGTAATTTTCTCCGTGCGTGCATAGAAATAGTATCGATATAACCGGGACTATCGATATATCCGATATCGATATAACGAGACTTTACTGTATTTCAATGTGTTCAATTGACAACTAAAATGGAAGACGGTGTATTCCGTTAAAATGACAGCTGCAACTCACTGAATTGGAATCAGAATGAATACACACCACATTCACTTGGAATTTACGCACAATTGATTTTCTAAAAATGGTGAGAAACACAGAATGAGAACTATAGATGGACTATGAAATGACGATATCATTGCCATGCATCCATTTTCAGGACTTTGTAAGGTACCAGGTGCGTTGCAGCCTATCGCATATGATTTGGCCATTCGGTGGAGCAAACCTCAAACTGATTAGCAGCCACTCAACGGGTACATCTCTATCTTTTCCAACGACAAAGACAGCAACAACAAAAGAGAAAGACCAAGGCCAACTATTGCCCAAAATGTTTGGGAGATGAACAAGAGCAGACAAGACATCCTGATTAATTTCACAACTGGATTGAGGATTACTAGGAACAAGGATGTAAATGGGCTAAAATTAGGAACACATAGCCGGATGGAGCTGAGTGGGGAAGGCATACGTTGCGTTGGTGGAGGAGGAAAAAGAAAACAAAGTAGTAGCTACTTAATCAAGGGGTGATCGAGGCATTATCAACAGGGGAAAAATATCTCAATGGGGTTTAATTGTCAGGCCTTTAACAATTATCCCGTTTAAGATACTGCTCGTAAATAAAAGACTGTTGGACCATTACATTGAAATTAGATCATTTTGCTCCAGAATTAAAACTATTGTTTTTGTCCGGCATGAGTGAGGGTGTTAAACTAAGCAGGGGCAGGCTAGACTAACGTTTGGTATTTTGGCAGATTGTGCAATTCTTACAAAAATAAAGCCTCAGGTGCAAGAAATGCGCTGATTGTCTTAGAAGGAAGACAATTAATCCCAAGTGTGCGAGTTCTGCTGTGGATCAAGGCGTACAAAGTACATTTAGGGGGAATGACAAGCAGCAGAAATCCACAAGTCATTATTTTTTACTTCAAATGTGAAAACTATGTATTTATTAACTTGTGCGCTCTATCTACCGGAAACAAATTCCTTGTGTGTTCTACATACTTGGCAATAAAGATGATTCTGATTCTGATATATGTAATGTGTATCGGGGATTAAACATTCTCATGGGTTCCCAAATTCATACCGGCCCCCGAGAGGAAACCTAATTACAATGTGGCATTGTGGCATGCGGCAAAAAAAAGAGTTTGACACCCTTGATTTAGAGTGCAGCACATGTTTTTGGAATGTGGCACACAAAATGGAGCCCTTGGGGAACAAAATACCACAATGGCATGGGGAGAACATGCAAACTCCACTCAGGAAGGCCAGAGTGCCCGATTAAAAATCAACGCCTCTACACTGTGAGTCAAAAGTCCTAATCAGTCAACCAAAGCAAAAATAGCAATTTTAAACATAAGAATATTTCTTCCATTCCTTAGTTAAATTAATTTCAGGATGGTGTCTTTGAAAGTGCATTCGTTAACACATTCAGCATTTTTTTGAAGCACGTAGGTCTTGTTGACTCTGCGGTTTTTCATCTTGGTTCTCAACCGGGGAGCTGAAATGCTCCCATACTGCTGACATAAATGAGCTTGGAGAGTTTGTAATTTCAGGGTTATTAGTTGAACCGGCCATGTTTCTTCCGCATCACTGTGCCAGAGACGATCGTGATCCCGGATACAAGCGGACGAAATTAGTTCCCCCCGCAGGGTGCCACGATTCTCCCTTACAGATAAGGTGTGAGGCTCAAACCATTCTGGAGGGGGCTCAGAGTCCAGACGCTTCTACCTAATGCTGAGAGGAGCTAGATGAGGTGGCTCGGGCATCTGATTAGGATTCCCCCCTGGGACGCCTCCGTCGTGAGGTGTTCTAGGCATGTCCTACTGGCAAGAGGCCCCAGGGACAACCCAGGACACGCTGGAGAAATGAATTGTCCCGGTTGGCCTGGGGAACCTTTCTGATGCTAGTGGAAGGTTTGAAAGAAGTGGCTGGGGAGAGGGAAGTCTGGGTTTCCTTGCTAAAGCTGCACTGACCGGGACCTAACCATGGATGAGTGACAGAAAATAGATGGGAGGATGGATGGATGGATGGATGGATGGATGGATGGATGGATGGATGGATGGGTGGTCTGCATGGATTGATGGATGGATGAAAGGATGGATGGATTTGGGGTGGGTTTGGGTGGATGGATGGATGGATTGATGTATGGATGGTGTGGGTTTGGGTGGATGGATATATTGATGGATGGATTTATAGGGGTGGATGGATGGATGGATAGATGAATGGATGGATGGATGGATGGATTTGGGGTGGGTTTTGGCGGGTGGATGGGTGGATTGGTGGATGGCTGGATGAATAGATGGATGGATTTATAGGGATGGATGGATTGGGTTTGGTGGATGGGGGGTTTGGGTGGGTGGATGGATGGTTGGATGGGTGGGTGGATTGATGGATGGATGTGTGGGTGTGTGGATGGGTGGGTTGGGTGAATGGATGGATGAAAGGATGGATGGATTTGGGGTGGGTTTGGGTGGATGGATGGGTGGATTGATGTATGGATGGTGTGGGTTTGGGTGGATGGATATATTGATGGATGGATTTATAGGGGTGGATGGATGGATGGATAGATGAATGGATGGATGGATGGATGGATGGATGGATGGATGGATGGATGGATGGATGGATTTGGGGTGGGTTTTGGCGGGTGGATGGGTGGATTGGTGGATGGTTGGATATATTGATGGATGGATTTATAGGGGTGGATGAATGGATGGATAGATGAATGGATGGATGGATTTGGGGTGGGTTTTGGCGGGTGGATGGGTGGATTGGTGGATGGTTGGATGAATAGATGGATGGATTTATAGGGATGGATGGATTGGGTTTGGTGGATGGGGGGGTTTGGGTGGGTGGGTGGATGGTTGGATGGGTGGGTGGATTGATGGATGGATGTGTGGGTGTGTGGATGGGTGAGTTGGGTGAATGGATGGATGATGGATGAAAAGATGTATGGATTTGGAGTGGGTTTCGGTGGATGGGTGGGTGGATGCATGGATTTATAGGGATGGATGGGGTTGGGTGGGTGGGGTGGGTTTTGGTAGATAGGTGGATCGATGGATTTGGGGTGGGTGTGGGTGAGTGGGTGGATGGGGTTGGATGGTTGGGGTGGTTTTGGGTGGATGGATGGGGTGGGTCTGGGTGGATGGATGAATGGTAGGATGGATTTATAGGGGTGGATGGATGGATGGATGGATGAATGAATGATGGATGGATCGAAGGATGAATGGATTTGGGGTGGGTTTGGATGGATGGATGGATTTATAGGGATGGATGGGGTTGGGTGGGTGGGGTGGGTTTTGGTAGATAGGTGGATCGATGGATTTGGGGTGGGTTTGGGTGAGTGGGTGGATGGGGTTGGATGGTTGGGGTGGTTTTGGGTGGATGGATGGGGTGGGTCTGGGTGGATGGATGAATGGTAGGATGGATTTATAGGGGTGGATGGATGGATGGATGGATGAATGGATTTGGGGTGGGTTTGGGTGGATGGATGGGTGGATTGGTAGATGGTTGGATGGATGGACAGATTAATGGATGGATTTATAGGAATGGGTGGATGGGTTTGAGTGGGTGGGGTGGGTTTGGGTGGATGGATGGATGGATTTGGGGTGGGTTTGGGTGGATGGATCGATGGATGGAGAAAAAGTAGACGACGTTTTTTCAACAGCAATATCAATGACGACCTTGAGATGTGTGTGTGTGTGTGTGTGTGTGTGTGTGTGTGTGTGTGTGTGTGTGTGTGTGTGTGTGTGTGTGTGTGTGTGTGTGTTAATATCCAAATATTAAAATTGGACTGTCTTTACCTTGTCTAAAAATATTGCTTTGCTGCCATTTGTGGAATCTAGGGACCAAAAACCGACATTGAAATGAGGGTGGAGTCATTTACGTCCAGATTTTCGCGATTCGAAAGAGCTCAGTTGCTCTTCCCCTCGGATCGCGGGAGAATCACGGAGTATTGCATACTTGTAATGCTGGCTACAATGCAAACTATTCTTCCTTCCTGTCACTGAGTGAGAGAGCATTTTATTGCCATATATGTGATAATGTACGTCACTGGAAGAGATACATTTTTACATATATACATATATATGTATGTACGGATACATATATTTTTAGACCACTTCAGTAATTTAAAATAATCAAAGAATCTTGAACGACACACCAGTTAAGAACCCTTAATTCCTCCTAAACATCCACTTGACCAAAGAGCACACAAAGACCACAACTCCGCTGAGCATCAGCAGAGTTACACACCATGAATATCAGCACCAAACTGCATCTCAGTGTCATCATCAAGATTTGGGATGTTCATAAGTAAACAATTATACATATCACATTTCTTCAACTGGATACTTTGTCAATATGTTTTCCCGCAATAATTACAATGGACGTTATTCCTTCAACATCTGTCTATCTCTATTTCCTCATTAGTGCATATACATATACACACACACACACATATATATTACCTATCTATCTATCTATCTATCTATCTATATACATATATATGCATTTTATATATATACATTTCCTCATTAAAATATAACTATTACGATATATATATATATATATATATATATATATTGACACACATACATATATATACATACATACACATATATACACACACACACACACATATACATAGATATATAGATAGATATATATATATATATATAGATAGATATATATATATATAGATAGATATATAGATAGATAAAACCTCGACGAGTTACACGAATGGTTTTCTCATGCAAAAGACAGACCATTTGACTATTTTTTTTTCGTCTCATATTTGATTCTATTTCCTAAGTGCGCCTACTGCGCCAATGAGGAAATGTCACCCGCAAAACAACAGCATTTTGACCGTTTATCATAATTGTACCACGACGAAAAGTTAAATGGCAAAATAGGAAATGTTTCAGACTCACCATTGAAGTTCCAGAGGGGCAGAAGCCCGTCAACTCCATCACTATTGTTACTCATGTCGCATGTCCAGCAGGTTTTAGTTCCACCGTTCTTCCTATTTCTTCCAACTAAGCTTGTTTTCTTTTTCTAACCACCCCTTTTGTCGACCGGTTCTTTCTCCGAGCCGAATTAAGGAGCCAGCCCGGTTGTTTCGACACCACCTTAATTACGTGCTTCTGTATAAGTCTTTATAGACAGTTGAGTCAATCAAGTCGATCATGATTCTTCTTCGTGTGCGTGACCACTACGAGACCAATCGATGGAATAACCGAGTGCGCCGAACTATTTTTTTATCCTGACGCGAAGCATGTGTGCAGGTGTGGGGTGGGGGTGTGTGTCTCTCGCAGAGTGGCGAGCAGGAGCGGAACGCGGCGGTGGGGAAAGGGGTGTGTGTGTGGTGTGTGTGTGTGTGCGTGCGTGCGTGTGTGACGTCACATGCAACCTGGGTTTGGTTGTCATACTTTTTACACCACGAATAACTTTTTTAAAAACGCCAAACTGTTCATTTAAAAATGAGACTGGCTTTATCTCTGACGATTATAGGTGATATTATCAATCACAATAACACGAAGCACAGTTTGAACATCGTTATGAACAACATCGGGCATCTGATCAGGATGCCTATTTGACGGCTCCGTGGTGAGGTGTTCCGGGCATGCCCCACTGGCAGAAGTCACCCAGCTGGCCTGGGAACACCTCGGGGGAAGCTGCTCCCGCTAGGACCCGACCCCAAATAAGTGTCAGCGGATGTATGTATGAATGGATTGATGGATGGATGGACAGTTTAAACACTAATACTGTCCCTTCGAAGCTGAAATCGACTAAAATAATGGTTCTGTTAGAGCAGGGGTGTCAAACATTTTTTGCCGTGGGCAATGTTGTAGTCATGGTTTCCTCTTGAGGGTCATTATGAATTTGGGGAAACCATTAGAATGTTTCATCTCCTCCATCTATTACATACAGAAAGCAAAACAAATTAACGGATAACTAGTTTTCCAATCTGAAGTCAAGAATAATGACTGTTATTGTGATTTACATACCACAATTTGAAATTTTGGTTCAGACATTAGCATCATGGAACTTAACATGCTTGATTTGCGCCAAATAACGTGGTGGGCGCCAAATTAAATGCCCAGGGGCCAGAGTTGTTCCGTAGTTATTGCGCTTAAAAAGCTAAACCGTACTTTTAGGCAGTGACTTTCATACGACGAGAAGGGCGCCCGCGTTGAACCCCATTTTGAGAGTGACTCATTAAAGGACAACCGACGTCACTTTTTTGTTTCCTGACTGACATTAGAAAAACGTTTTATAGCATCTAAAATACCCAAAACATGCAGTATGATATTTTTATTCAAATGCAAAACACCCATAAAAATGACTTACAGTGTCCAAAATATGCAAAAAAATTGAGCTGCGAATTGGGCATTTTCAGAAAGTCCCGCCCCCAGTTCGTGACATCACGCCAAGCTGTCTTGCATTGCTGGATAATCAAAACAATGGCTTCAGATTCGGAGAATATGCTTTCTTGTTACACATCCAGTTATGAATATGATTCAAATAGTTCTGAAGAGGAAAGCATACATGTTTGCAATCGATTAAATAATTTATTCCGTGCCATTTTGAGGCAACATTGAAGGGAAATGGATCACCAAAAAAGAGGTAGAAAATGGCGACCGAGCTCCTGTGAGGAATTAATCAGCCCCTTTCCACAGGCTGACAAATTCCTTATATGGAGCTTGGTCGCCCTCTTCTGGCTCTTTTTGCTGCAACATGACGTTTTTAGACCAAACAAGCACAGCAAAATGCATTGACGTCATGGAAGGACTGCGACAATGTCATTTTTTTTTTTTTTGGTCAGGGGCGTTCCTTCAGTGACGTCACGTACAGACTCGTCACCAACTCAAAAACAAGACTTCCGGAATATTCAGCGTGGGTCTTAAAACGTAAAATATAGCTATATGCAGTGGAATCTTTGTAAAATACGCTCAGTTTGATGCCATTTTACAAATTATGGACACAACTTGTCCGGAGACGTCGGTTGTCCTTTAAGCCTCACACTGATGGAACACCAGCCATATTTCATTTGTTTTAACAAGCTGATTTAAAAATCAATATGGTGGATAGACAGATAAGTTAACATGATCACTGCGGGACGGGCGAATTGATGTTGCTAAGATAAATGACACATATGTACTATTTTGAAGCTGAAATGTAAATTTGCTTGCGGACTTGCCATTCAATTGAGCATTTTTCTCTCTTACAGAGTCAGCAAAGGGGCTCCCATTGTCGGATGTTTCTGAAAGATTATCACGGGTGATTATCTGACAGCGTTGCCAAGTCGCTCTCGCCAGGGGCGAAAAATGAGTCACAAACTACTGTCTGAAGAGCTTCTTCCGAAATGAGAAGAGACCAAATGATGAGATGGACGAAAAGATTGTCATAACATATGGAGAAAGACTTATGAACGTGCCAATGAAGTCTTCAAAACTACCACCCCCCGCCCCCCCACACCACAAAAAATGAAAAGCACTGAAGATGCAATTTTCAACATCCGATCTTTGTGAAGTAGGATTTCGTGCGATGGTGACGAGCAAAACAGATTTACAGAGACATAACATACAAAGATGGTACGGGCTAGTTAATGGGAACCAAGAAACATGGCTCCAGCTGATTGACAGCTCAATTTAAAAAGATGTATTTTAAATTGTATTCTTCACTGGTTAGCGTTTTTGTTCTTTCTCAAGTCGGTCTTTTAAAATATGGTGCAAAAAAAAAAAAGATTGGGGTCCACTGCCTCAAACCTATTTTTAGTACCACAATTGCCCTGTCAAGATCTTTTGAAGCCTACTTGCGCTGCTCAAGGGAGCTACCAAAGAGGCAGGAATTAGTTTGATCGGAATAGTACGGGGCAATTACAGTCAACTAAAATATCAGTGATGAAACAGCTGACAAGCAAGTTTCTAAGGGATATGAAGGGTTACCAATTAGTGCAATCAGTTGGCTCTGGGTGTGCCTGAGGGGACCGCGATGGCTGCTCTACATCTACAGTCCTCATCGTAACTGCTGTACAAAATATGTACATAAAGATCTACAACGGTCAGCAAACTCCACATTTTAACAAGTGATGCTACTCGTGAGAAGAAAAAGAAATAGACATTTTACTTTATCACTATGCCACAAAAATTCATCACTGGTGTAGCTAACGCTAATCCAAAGGTTGAAGCGACCACTTCAGGAGATGGATCCGGTTATAGAAAAAAGTAAACATAACCAAGAAAAGTTATTTGTGGGTTGTTTGGATACTTGGCATTGCCATACCTTACATTTGCTATTGACTGTGCATGTCCTGATGCAAGAAAGTCACAGTCGATATAAATATAATAAGCAAAACGTGTGTGTCTTCTTCGTCATTCAAGACACCACAGATGGGAAAACAAAGCTTCATGAAGCATGTGTGCTATTTCTTGACTCCTCCAGATGTGCTCTTTGTCTAAATATGAACGTTAGTGCAAATGAAATGTGTTGAAATTCCACTGCATCTTTAAACCAAGAGTGCCATTTAGAGGAGTCAAAAACTATCACAAGTGCTTCATGAAGCTTCACTAGCCGATCACTAGTAGGAACTGATTGAAAAAATGGCAATAAGCACCTGATGAGAATATACTGTCAAATTGCCACACACATACATGCACACACTCACACACACACACTACGCAACACCTGTATATAAAACTGGCTAATTTAACACAAGAAGGCTGTAATGACGAGTCAAAGCCCGCGACTCAGAGCTGTGAGGCAGACATAAGCAACATCGGTCCAATTTGCCGCCAAGGAGAGCAAAAATCAATTTTAAATGATAAACAACAACAATTCACCACTCCTGACCGCACACCCTGAGACCCCCAAATGACGTTTCGCATAAGATGGCACGGCAAAGTTATAGGGCCCCCTAATGGCTTCTAGGCTTTTCCTACTCCAACTTTCCAGGCGCTGTCACTTGAAAGCTGATCTCCCAGCTTTGAAGTGACAGCGGTTCAAGTTAATTATCGCATTAGTTGTGTGATAAATTATCGTATCAAAGCGCTATCCATGAAGAGAAACAGAAATTGAGCCTCGGATAAGCTTCAAGACATTTAAGATGCACTCAAATGTGATTTAAGGGACAGTACATTATTACCCTATATTGAGTTGAGTGGAGGTTCAAGTATATGAAAACATTCATCAACATTCATCAGTACCGGAAGGCAGCCAGGTGAGTGACAGCAACACCATTACAAGAAACAACAGTGAACCACCATTTCATCGATGAGGAAAAAGTGAACCAATAGACTGAATGTTTCACAACCTTTATCGAGCCAATGCATATATTTACGTTAGAAAAAAAACTCATAGCACACCAACAAACAAATGTGTCACTAAAGTCCTGCACTGAAAGTGAAATCATACCCTGTCTCATTAATAGTGATGAGAAAATGAGGCTTCATGAAGCACTTTATATTTTTTGACTCCTCCAGATGGTGCTCTTGGTTTGAATATGAAGGGTAGTGGAAAGAAAAGGTCTGAAAAATCCACTGCATCTTTAAAACAAGAGCACCATCTAGAGGAGTCAAAAACCATCACAAGTGCTTCATGAAGCTTCACTTGCCCATCACTACTAAAAAAGATATTTTGTTCTATGAATGGCAACAGGTAGGTGTGTCATGATTAATTATACTTTCTGCAGAAGGCATTTTTTTGCCCGTCGCTATGCGTCGTTGACCTCGATGTATTACATGCTGCTTGTCTCTATTATAACACATCTGGAAAATATTAATGGTGTTTTGAATTCATTTCAACAGTAGAATAGATTTGACTTGACACAGAACTAATGAATTTCTTAAGTCGAGGTACCAATGAATATTTGAAAAAGTGGTAGACAAGCGACTAATTGGACTCTTTGCCATTTCGGGGAAGAGTATTTTAATGTTTGTCGTCAATCATTTTAAGACCAATAGTCACAATTGCATTTGTGTGAGCACATCTCGGCGGCGACACAGTGGTTGAGAATCAGTGCGCTGACAAAAAAACACTGCCAAAAAAGGTTTCAAATAGACTTCGCATCATAACTCGAGTGCATGATGTACCTCCAAAATGAGAAGTTGTAAGGATGCAGGGGGGTGGGGGTGGGTGCGGGGGGGTGTACTATTTTCACTTGACCTGTTTCCACATACACGCACGCACGCCACGCGTGTCCGGTCGGCCTTGAAGTGGGCTGATTTTGGCTCGAGCCATTATCTTCTTACACAACCCACTAGGATAGTTCTTATACGTGTGTGTGTGTGTGTGTGTGTGTGTGTGTGTGTTTGTGTGTGCGCGCACTCTTGTGCTCTTGTGTCATTTTGAGTGATTTCTAAAATTACAAGCTAATAAAGACCTACCCCCTCCTGGACTGCTTGAACATCAGAAATTTGAGCCTGGTGAAATGAGGAACCCAGAAAACATCAGAAAATAAACAAACACATAAATACATAAAATTCATTCAAGTAAATAAAGGCATACATTATTTTGATATGTTTTAATATTTTTATTTTATAGTTTTATTTTTTATTTTAATTTATTATATTGTGTCTATATTTTATTTTGTTTTTTATATTTAATTTTAATGTATTTTATCGTATATTGTATATGATAGTTGTCCATGTTAAGCTCTTGGTTACAGCTTCAGCTGTTGTTCAAGCGCTATATAAATCAATATCTGATTGTATTGTATTTAAACAAACACACAAACAAACAAACAAACAAACAAATAAGGGTTTCCTACCTGTTTTGGCGGCATGCGTGTGTCGCCGGTTCCACATACCTGCCAACCTTTGAAACCAGAAAAGCCTAGTATTATGCTGAGGTCAAGGGGCCGGTCGGTCCAGGACAAAGACCTGGTCAGGGGGGAAAAGCCAAACGATTTTTAACATTACAGCTACTTAAAACAAGGATACCTATATTTCAACTTGTCAATTATGAAAATATCAAAAACGAATTTTTGTAATCAACCAAACATTTAATAATCAATGTTGTTTGAAAAATACAATGAATTGTAAGACATTCTTAGCAACTTAACAACAAACTCCTAACCTGTCAACTTCTTTTTCCTGTATTGTATACATTTGTCATTTCAAATAATGTACGGCCTACTACAACTTTTATACGGGAATTGTAATCATTTATACGGGCAGCTAATAGACAAGGTTGACAGGTACGAAACTCAAATTACAAACTCATACATTTCATGTTTTCTTGACCGAAGTCTCTCCTGGAAATGCGTGGTAGTATTCCTAACGAAACGACTGTAGTTGTCTTTAAGATTTCACACTTTTTGTTGCTTTTTCATCAGCAGATGCCATCACATAACAATGATAAAAATGATGCTAACTCTTGACACTCAATTCCAGGAATGACTCTTAGCGCACGCATGCGCAATTCATCTAAAGCCATGGTTCTTAACCTGGGTTCGATCGAACCCTAGGGGTTCGGTGAGTCGGTCTCAGGGGTTCGGTGGATCCTCCGCAACAGAGGTCCATCCCTCAGTCTAGACTGCAGTTAGTAAGCACAGTCATTGGAAGAAGGGTTCGGTGAATGAGCATATGAAACTGGTGGGGTTCGGTGCCTCCAACAAGATTAAGAACCACTGATCTAAAGGAAGCTAACAGCTGGTATCGAGCCGATCACCTGTTCTAAATTTACATACGATACTTATCGATCTCGTGTTTTTAATATTTTTATTGGAAACCATAATTTTCATTAAGCCATAACCCGGAATGGGATGATGAAAACCATACTCATCACGGCAAAACCGGAGTAGTTGGCAGGTATGGTTCCATCTTTGTCTGCAGCCCAGGCCACTGCAAGCATACTCCCCAAACACAACCTCCACTATGTCACATAAATAGCTTTATTTTAAGACACAGTGCATGAGTATGCATAACAATCTGTTGTCTGTACTACAGTGATACCATAAATGGGTATTGACAGAGACTATTTCACAATCCTTGTTGATGTTTCATTTAAAAATCTTCCACAAGTTCAAATTCCGGTTGTCAATATACAGTACTGCGCAAAAGGCTGACAGTATTTTGACCCCCCCCCCCCAAAGGCAGTGCGCTCTTAAAATTAAAATTTCAAACATGGTGTTAACAGAAAGTAAAAAATAACAAATAAAATTCCCAATTAGCTTATTTTTGCCAAATAAAAACCCATTCCATTTGGTCAAGAATATGGATACAAAATGGTACCCAACATCCATTTTTTTTAATCATGATTGCAACAGAACAATCCACCCCTCCAAAATCAAAGCGACACCCGTTGCCCTTTTTTGACATCCTCCCCAAAGGAGGAAGCTAAGAGACCTTTTAGCTGTGCGTGATCATTACAGCATTGCTAAAACAATACATCTGAGAGTGGTTTGATACTATTGTATAATACTGTACAACTATTGAAGCAGATAGAAAATGAGAAGACAAGAACGACGTCAGTTTACAGATCATTATCTACGTGGAGAACAGAGGGCCAGTGGAAGCAGCCGTAAACACAGGACCGGCATACAGTCCGGGTCCATCAGCGGGAACCTGGTGAACAGACGCACAAACAAATAAATAAACAAATAAATAAATAAATAAATAAATAAATAAACGAAGCTTCGTGAAGCATTTGTTTTATTTGACTTTTCCTGATGGTTCCCTTGGTTCAAATGTGAAGGTTATTCCAGAGGAATTGTCTTAAAAAATCCACTGCATCTTTAAACCAAGAGTGCCACCTATCACAAGTGCTTCATGAAGCTTCACTTCCCCATCACTTGATGTCGCTGCTACAAATGAATGTGGATGTTTCTACTCCCACATGATGGCAAATTCTTAAACTTCCGCAAGACGAGGTAGGTCACCATGAAACTTGCAACTCGCTGAAAGACTGAAAGGTTTCCTTGTAAATTTGTGATTCACTTTTGGTGAGTTTTTAGATATGCACAGATTTTTTTAAAGGGGTGGGTGTTGTGATTCCAATCGTCTGGTATTTGTTTAAAAACGGAAATATTCTCCGTTTTTGTGCTCAGGCTTTGGGAAATATGAAAGTAATAATTTGGCGCCATCTTGTGGTAACATGGCGTAAGAGCGTGACAGTATTTAGAAGAGCTGAGGATTTTTGTCAGGCCATAGTCTGGTCCATTTTTTTTTTGCCGCCATTTGGTGGCATCGACTGGCAATTATTAATCTTTTGACGTCAACCTCAATGACTCACAAATTTCCACCAATGGCAGCGGGAGTCAAATTTGAATTGGAATTGTCTAAAATCGTGAGGAGATTCATTGCATTATATACATTGCGTTACCTCTCCAAGTGCCTGCAGTGCCACGGTTGCCGCCATGGCCTTGGCGTGTTTCTTGTTGGGACTAGCCGTTTGGGGTTGATAGTCGGCACCGTTTACCGTGACCTGGTGAGCACACAATGCATTGATGTGACCAACCTCGCTGATGTGAACCACCATTGACGTGACCCACCTCGCAGCAGCCCGGAAAGAGGATATATAAATAAAAAAATAAGAAGAATAAATTGTAAAAAAAATCTAATAAAATACACAAATAAACTGACAAATAAAATGAATGAATTAATACATAAATATATGGATAAATAAATAAATAAATAAATAAAGTGATACCCCAGTTTACGAACGCTTTAGGTCGCGACCTTTCGCCTCACGAACATTAAATTGGCGAGCATATAGTCTTGGCTGACGAACTAGTTTTCGGCGGACGAACAAAACCACACGGAGCGCCACGGTCGCTGGCGGACTAGTTTTCGTCACCTCCTTTCTTTGAGCGCGGATGTGGTTTGTTATCGAGGATACTTTTGCTATTATGGGACCAAAAAAGACCCCACCACAGGCTAGTGTTAAGCCGAAGAGGGAACAAAAAATTACGGTCGAGCAGAAGAAGGAGATCATCGAAAACACGAACGAGGTGTGCGTTTCTGTCTAGCGTCCCAGTACGCCAAGTCGACTGTTGCTACCATCCTTAAGAACAAGGAAGCTATTAAGTGTGTTTCTGTTTTGTCTAAGCAACGGTCTCAGGCAAAGTTTGTCCTCCATTGACAATTACCATCACAAAGGTAACTAAAACAACGTTATTATACAGTACAGTTTATTTCTTTAATTACAATACAATAACACATTTGTTATACATAAAATAAGGTATATTTTGTGTAGTTTTAAGGCTTATTTCGTAGAAAATTATGTTTTATGGGGACCTGGGAACGGATTATTCTCATTTTAATGGTTTCTTATGGGAAATAAATGTTTGGAAGACGAACTTTTCGACCTTGTACTTTCTGGGAACCAATTAAGCTCGTAAGCTCAGGTATCACTGTACATGAACAGATAGGTATGTAAGTAAGTAAGTCTATTTACCTTGAAGAGGAAATTCTTGCGGTGGTCCGGGCCACTGTGGTGAACCATGACAAAGTCAGGTTGCGTCATCCGTTTTTTGGTGCACAATTCGATAAGAGCTGACACTGGATGCTTGCCTGGATGGAGAACAGGAAATGAAATTAGAAGGTCTAGAAGCATGGTGGTCTGGACCGTTATCATAAAACAGTACTTTGCAATGTATTATTCTGGTGAACTTGGTGATTTTAGTTTTGTGTCAATCAGGGGTGCCCAATACATCAATCACGATTGGATCTTTGATCTTTGCTGCTGTAATTTGGGAATGTCTCCGTTGTGTGACAAATAAAGTTTTTTTTCATCTTGAAATGGACCAATCAATCATTTTTGTCAGAGTCCAAAATCCCACGATACTTTTCCAGTTGCCAAACGCGACCGCTTCGTGAATGTAGGAAGTATTACACAACCGTGTCATTTACCCGTGAGGTCCTTGGTTACTACCAGCCCCCCTGTTGGTTTCTGTGCCTTTTCCCCTTCGGCAACCAGTCCTGAATTAAACAAAAAGAGTTTTGAATCTCCATTCATCTCAAGGATAGGGGAAGTATATGACCTACTGACCTTTGCGGTCCACCTTGAAGTCGATGACGATCGGCTCCACTGTGCCTTCGCGGTACCTTCCGAGTCCCTCCCCTGCCCTCCAGCCCATTTTTTTCATCAAAAATTCTCCAACGCCGCCCGATACCGGCGCTGCCCTCAGGAATTGGTCCTAACCGAGATATTTGAGGGTTATCAGACCGGGCTTGTATGGTCAATGATTTCCTGCATTTCCCCGAATGTCATATGGTGTTCCACACGGTCCAATTCTAGGACATCTGCTGTTTTCATTGTATCTGCCCAATTCTGGTGCTTCCACTGCTATGCGAATGACTATGTCAGGGATGAGAATGACAAATGAGAAAAAAAGTCTGGCAATAAAGTCCCTTGTTTGGTGGGCTACCAGTATGGCAAAATTGTTATATCAGTTTCCTTTTTTGTCATGCTTCAAATATTGCGTTTGTTCGTTGTAAATTTTATGTAAGAGTTTCACCATTTGCCACACTTTTGAATGAATTTTCTTCAATATGTAATGAATTTTCTTCAATATGTATACATCATTATATTGGCAATTTAAACATAACGTAGTATCATAGGATCGAAGATGTAAATGCTTGAAAGAGCAACAAAAATGAAGTGTACAGATGATAAAGCACAAAGTTTCAGAACAATAACAATATCTAAAACAGTTTTTGATCCCAGCACTCTTGTCAATTTCCCTCGCTCGATCTTCATCCTTCTTTTCAACGTCGTTTGAGTAGTTGGCGCTATCTACCTTTGTATAATGCGCCATTACCACCAGCTAACTGTCGAGTTACAATGCCTCGATTTTCCGCTAATCCGATAGTGTCATTGTACAGCAAAACTCATCTGCCGCAAACACGTATTAATGTTTATGTCGCAAAATGCAAATACACGAAGAGGAGCTCAAGTACAGTATATGATAGTTGTGCTTGAGCCAGCACTTAGATTCTAATGTGGAGTCCTCCCTCTCACACACACGCCAATCCAGACTCAGCGGAAGGTGGGCGATTGGAACACTGACCATACCCCCCCATGGAATTTTCTCAACGGATTTGCGCTTTTCTCAAGAATGGTCATTTTGGTCTGAAAGTCAGAAATCCGCCGATCGGCGGAAAATTCTCATCCCTGCTATGTGCTGCAGAACAAAATAAGATGTTTACTTTTGTCTTGTCTTGAGGAAATCAAGACATGTCCCTCAAGTTATACCTTGGACGCCATTGACATACAGTAAAGTCTCGTGTTATCGATATTCTCGGGAGTCAGAAAAAAATGTCGATATAACCGCACTATCGATATATCCGTCCTGCGCCTAACTGCATTTAAAAAAAAAGGGGGGGGGGGGGGGGGGTAATACGTAAACGGGGGATCTTTGATATGGCATGTAATTTTATCATTGGGTTCATGGATTGCGTATCTAGCATGCTTGTTGTACAGTAGTGAATTGAAAAATAAAGTTATGCATAAAATAAAAACGTCTTTACACTTTTTTAATGGCTAGTTCCTTTAAAAAATGCAACCAATGCAAAATCCTCACGTTCTATACACACGAAACCACCAGCATGTACAAACATAGGAAAAACAGTGATTGTTGCAAGCGATAAAGATATGCGAATAAAACACAATTAAATACATGTACGGAAAACGAAAACTGCAACGTTTACATTACTTACGTTGATGAAGTATTCTGCGGCACGTCGAACTCTTTCGCGATGGAGGATTTGCTCCTTGTTGGATTCTCCTCGACAGCCACTATTGCCTTGTACTTCGTTCCGAGATCACAATTCTTACCCCATGACTTAAATTGGTGTTGAACAACAGTACTGTATATAAGCTCTGCTACGCCTTTTTTATTGTGCTCGCGTATGACAGTTCAAAACACGGAAGCTGGTAGAAAATGGCGTCTGCTACACTGCGCAAGGCACGGGAGCTGGTCACATGACTTGGTCACCAGACGCCATTTTCTACCACGTGACTAGTCACGTGAGCAACGGCGCAACCGATACAGATTTCGATAATAGTGGTACTGTATAGAAACCCCTAAGCAAATATCGATTCACCTTAAGTATCTTTTGTATCGATATAAACATAGCAAAACGGACGTCGGGAGATGAAAAAGAGCACCGTAGTAACCAGTTTATCGTAATAACCATGAATCGTACTTAATGGAACTAATTATACATAAAAAGACTAGAAATGTCCTCGGGAAATGAAAATAGTATCGTAATAAGCAGTATTATCAATATAACCGATATCGATATAACGAGACTTTACTGTATATACTTTCCTCATCAGATTTCTTAATGATCATTTTATCCTTGATTATTTTGGATTTCCAGTGAAAGATGAATCAACAGCGGGTGACTGTGTATTGTTTAAGGTCTCGTTGTGTTGCAATTTTTACCTTCTTCAACCAAGCCTGTGGGCCGCTGTTGGACAGCTCTTCCGAGGAGAGGACCTGCGCTCCCGTCGAGCCCGTGAAAAGACCAGGGACAGTGTTGGACTGGGCCCATGCATCGACCTGTGAAAAGAAAAGTTGTCAAAATTCTCACACAAATGCAACCCAATAATCTGAATCAACATGGAATTTTACGAGAAAATTCCAAGGGAAAAATAATTTCATACCTGCTCCTGTGCCCGGCTAAGCATGCAAATGGCGTTGACGTCATAAGGGTTTTCAGCCAATCGCTTTTGAGCTTTGATCCTCTCACTCACAGCCTGAGAGATGTCGACGGGCTGCGAGGACGAAAGACGTTCAACGCACGAGGGCGCTGGTGCAAACAGACCGAATGCTCGATCTTACTGGATCTCTCAAACCTGCGGCGGTGGACCAGGAAAGACGCTGTCGTCATCATCCGCCGGTGCCTCGGTCGTCCCCGGCAACTCGGATGCTTTCAAAGACTCGCTGGTACCGGATGATGAACTGGACGTTGCCTGCGGAACAGCTGCGCCTTTTGTCTCATCTGATGTTTTTTCTACCGGGACCCAATCTCCATAGGCGTCCAATGTCTTATTTTCCTGAATGGGACAATATGCATCACTAAAAAGGTTAAAGAAAATAAAAAAGGAGAGTTCTCGTAGGCAACGGTCAATCCTACGCCGAGACCTTTTTACGGTGCTGCGATCCCGAAGACACTGGAAACTCTTTCACCTTGCCTGCATCACTTCGGGCAGTGGGTCGGACTGTCGTGTTCTGGAAGGTGAAAATGTTCGAGATTACTCTGAGTCACTTTCCCCCTCAATGAGGAGTCAAATAAAACAGTGAATTGAATATATGCCACAAAATATGCAGAAGAAGGAAGAAGTGACATTTTGTCTTGAATGATTTCATTTGTGGAAAGTGCGCGAATTTTACAAGGACGTTGAAGCTGATGGTCTTGTGTTCGCGCAGAACCAAACCCCCAAATGGTTTCCCGTCATCGTCGTCTTCTGGTGGAGGGGGTACCGCCACCGGCAGCTCACCTTTGCTGTCCACAATCATTTGGCACTTCTAAAATTAAAAAAAAAAACATTAAGGAAAAATAAACACGCATTGCGACAATGAGAGGCAAGCAGTGTATCTGTCATAAAACAAATGTTAAAGTGACAATGGATCAGGTTAAACCCTCAAATCCTTGGTTTCTCAAAATGGCACCCAGAGACTTTTGGTAATCTACCATTTGCAATAAATTATGGGATAATCATCAAGGGTGGAAGAGAGATTTTGGAAAAAGCTCACACTACTTTTATGACAGAATTAAAAAAAAAGGATAAAAAGCTATCATTTTGCAAGCAGCAAATATGCAATTTCAAGTGAAGCTTCATGAAGCACATGTGATACTTTTTGACTCCTCTACATGGCACTCTTGGTTTAAAGATGCAGTGGATTGAAAAGACATTTCCTTTGCTCTAACTTTCATATTTAAACCAAGAGCACCATCTGGAGGAGTCGAAAAATAAAGTGCTTCATGAAGCTTTGTTTGAGATGGCATTCTTAGTTTGTAATAATAATAATAATAATAATAATAATGAAGGAGTAAAAAACATCCCAAGTGCTTCATGAAGCTTCGTTGTAAATGGGATTCCTGGTTTAAAGATGGAGTGAATTTTTAAGACATTTCCTTTGGCCTAACCTTCATATTTAAACCAAGAGCACCATCTGGAGGAGTCAACAAATATCACAAGTGCTTCATGAAGCTTCGTTTTCCCATCACTTCTGCAACGTTATGTGCAAAGACAAATTGAACGCTTACGTCGGTGAACTCCTTAATGCTGATGCTGTTGGCCTGCTTGGTTACTTTCTTTTTCACTTCCTCCAATGCGGCGTTGATGGAGCTGCTGAGATTAGCGCCGGGAGGTTTGTTGGTCATGGTGGGAAGTGGCAGCAGTGAGGATAAAGTGTTGATGTTGGACAAGGCAGCCGTCATGGTGGCTGGAAAGCAGAGAGGAAAGTTATCGCCGAAACATTGACGCGACGCCCGCAACAGAGGTTCATACCGGCCGTCATGGCGGCGTTCATGGCCATGCTTGGGAATGTCAGCGGCAGCATGGAACTTCTCAAGCCGGCGGGGATGGTCATGCCCACTTTGGCACACATTGCGGCTGCGTTGGCCTTGGCAATTTCCAGAAGTTGCTCTTTTCCTGAGGGGAGCATTAAAACCACGTTGGAATTCAAAATAAAATACCTTTTGGTATCCTTCGCTTGGGTATTTGAAAGTATTTTGATATTGTCACCAGATTAAAAAATATATATTCCGACACGTGCGGAAAGGTATCACCAAAAAAACTAATATAAAGTAATTATTTGATTCCAATTCTTGCATAATTTTGACGTAACATCACTGGATGAATCAAGTCATTTTCTTTTCAGGAAGAACGCCGTATACTGCCAATCAATTTATTTAGTCGTTTATTCATTCTTTTTTTTTTTTTTTTGGGGGGGGGGGGGTGAAATATTTTGAGAATAAAGTTTTGAGTCTTTTCAAAATGGTTTTCCCTCCCCTTTTAATTTTTTTACCTCCGTTTTTACCTCCATTTTATTTCAAAACTTTTTTTTTTACCACCACCAAAGTAATAATTCATGACTACCTGTACAATATTTTCTATTTTTGATTTTATCTGTATTTTTTTTTTGTAGAAAGATGAAAAGATGACATATTTTCACCTCTAGAAAACGTCATTGTTAGTGTAGATGAAAAAGTAAAAAAAAAATATATATATATATATATATATATATATATATATATATATATATATATATATATATATATATATATATATATATATATATACTGACGCACGGTGGTGATGAGAACGTGAAGCTTCATGAAGCACTTGTGATAGTTTTTGAAACCTCTAAATGGCACACTTGTTTTCAAGAACAGTGGATTTTTAAGACAATTCATTTGCACTAACGTTCATATTTAAACCAAGAGCACCATCTGGAGGAGTCAAGAAATATCAAAAGTGCTTCATGAAGCTTCACTTGCCCATCACTATCAATATCAAACTTTTTTTTTTGTAAAATCGCCCTCTAACTCCTCTCGGCTCCTCTAGGTGGCACTCTTGGTTTGAAGAAGCATTGGGGTTTAAAATGTTTTTTTCATATCTATTTCCACACTAATAGTCGTTACTAACTCACATGATTATTTTGCCAGGGCTCATCCCATTTAGGTTTGAAGTACACAATGCAAAAGTACATTATGTTCTGACCTATGTCACTGATTTGTTGAGGGCCGTCAAGGTTGCCGCTGGGTTTCCACGTAGGGGATCTTTTCTTGCGTAGAATGAGCTCAGGAGAGTTGCTCGGCTCTCGTTTCCAGCGGTCCCTCTGGCTGTAAGTCGCTCGCCGCCTCCCATCTCGCGACAGGGAGCGTGACCTTCGGGACCTTCGGTTTCTGGACCTGCGTAGGCCACGTGTTCTGTTTTTTTCCCATTACTGTTACCACAATCATCAATCTCACCCTCGTGGACTCAAAACTGACCTCGACCGGGATCTCTTCCTCCTTGAAGAACTCCTGGATCGGGATCTGGAGCGGGATCTCCTCCTGTGAGTCCTACAAGGTGAACGGGATCTTTTCTGCCTCTTAGAAGACTTTTCTTCTCTGCTCCTTGAAGGGGACTTGGACGGCTTGCGTCTCTTTTTTGCAGGGGATTTTCTGGCACTGGCTGAGTTGTGTTCTGATGCCTTCAGCCGTGGCTCAATGGGCTCAACAGTCTGAAGAGTCTGACCGGATGGTTTTGGCACAGGTGGAGCAGGTGCAGCAAGATCTGTGGCAACTAGAGGAAACCACAATCAGAGTTTTAGGGTGGTAGGCCATAGGAGAAGGAGAAGGTAAAACGGAATTAAGAAAACAAATACCGGTATTTACATTACTGGTATTTTGCAACCAGCAGCCAACTAGACAGATGATTGACGTTTTTGTACTTTCTATGCTGTCAATTTGAAATACTATCCTATTTATTTATGTATTTATTTATGTGCTTGTATTGTCTGTCTTTTGTTGATTTATTTATTTTTAATGAGAGGATGGAAATATGGAAAGATGGGAGTTGAAAAAAAAAATAATGAATGAAAAAATATGTGTGAATGAGCAGCCCTTAGATTAAAAACATGTGCGCTGACGCATGTGATGGGGAGTGATAGGAAAACGAAGCTTCATGCAGCAATTGTGATTTTTTTTATTCAGACGTGCTCATTGTTTAAATTGAAAAAAATGAAACTTCACTTGCACATCACAAACTATCGGTCCCGTTCATTCGCAGATGATTGTATCAGAATAGACAGCATAAAGGGCTTTGATCTGTACCTGGATGTTCCCCGGCGGTTACTGCTGCGGTCTCCGCCGGCACGTGATTATGCTCCAAAATCTGCTGTTCTACGATGCCTGTTCTTTTGGGACTTGGAGACAGCGGGCATTTGCTTTTTGCAGCATCCTGTTTGGACTCTGTGGACGGGTCCAAAGCGTCTCTCGTGTCTAAGGACCTATGCGCAGATGTATATTTACATTACTTACCATTTCAATGGTTTCAGTATTTTTTAGTCCAATTTCACAAGACCACTCGGTACCTGGATGAGGTGGGGTGACCTTGTGAACCGGAGCGTGGGGGAGATGTAGATTTTCGTTTGCCGGGTCGAGAACTACATCCCTCCAAGCTGGAATGTGAATCGTGGGAATGTGAACGGGAGCGTCTCCTTTTACCCCCATCTGGTTTTGCTCCAGTGGAGCTGTCCTGGATTGAGCACAGACGAGTTAGTTCGCCTTAAAGGACAACCGACGTCACTTTTTTTTTTTAACTGACACCAGAAAAATGTTTTATAGCATCTAAAATACCCAAAACACGCAGTATGATATTTTTAGTCAAATGCAAAACACCAATAAAAATGACTTAAAGTGTCCAAAATCTGCAAAAAATTGAGCTGCGAATTGGGCATTTTCAGAAAGTCCCGCCCCCAGTTCGTGACGTCACGCCAAGACGTCTTGCATTGCTAGTGAATCAAAACAATGGCTTCAGATTCGGAGAATATGCTTTCTTGTTACACATCCAGTTATGATATGATTCAAATAGTTCTGAAGAGGAAAGCATCCATGTTTGCAATCGATTAAAGAATTTATTTTTGCCATTTTGAGGCAACATTGGGGGAAAATCTCTCACACAAAAAAGAGGCACAAAATGGCGACCTCCTGTGGCCACCTCCGTTTCCACAGGCTGATAAATTCCTTAAATGGAGCTTGGACGCCCTCTTCTGGCCAGCTCGCGGCTTTTGGGTGCAGCACGAGGTCCCCAGACCAAACAGGTACAGCAAAATACATTGACGTGATGGAAGGACCGCTACAATGCGTCTTTTTTACGGTAAAGGGCGGTCCTTTAGTGACGTCACATACGGACTCGTCACCAACTCAAAAACAAGACTTCCTGAATATTCAGCGCGAGTCTCAAAACGTAAAATATAGCTATATGCTGTGGAATGTTTGTAAAATATGCTCAGTAGAAGTCATTTGAAGCCATTTTACAAATTATGGACACAACTTGTCCGGAGATGTCGGTTGTCCTGTAAGCTTTAAATTGTAGGACCGTATTTGCTGCATTAGAAGGCGCACCTACAACAAATGACATATTTTAAAGCGTCAATTTTGCCATTATGTTCCTTTTTTATGTCAAACACGGAAATAGAAATTACAGAATAGTATAATGTGTGGTATTTTCTCCATTTTTATCAGATCAAAAATATTCCAGAGTTTTATCAGAGTTCATTACAATACAATAATAATCATTTTCAGAGATGACCAATTTTCCTCATTTCAAACTTTTATGTTCCTTAGGAGTTTTCGGGGAATATTTTGGCCTTGAAATTGTCAGAAATAAACAAATTGTAATTAACCAACAAAATCGTCAAATTTTCCATTTCCGATCATTGTGCCAAAAACGGACAATTATGGTGAAATCGAGAAAACAAGTAATTTTAACAGATGACTGAAATTGACCGCCATTTTATATTTCCCAGGATGAACCGCGCAATATTTCTTCTACAAGGGGAAATGAAGTCGGGGGCTGCTGACTTCAGTTGCGAGACATGTTACGCCTCAATATATACATATAAGGTGCACCAGACGCAGGGTGATCTTTTAAAGAAAATGAAGGCCTCTGGGTGTGCCTTATACATCGGAAAATACAGTAAATTGCTTTGAATCACGTTGTATCGCAGTTAAGCTATGTTACCTGTTTTGGGATGATATCAGGCAACTCCTCACAAGGCCTTGGCAACAAGCTTGGAAGACATTTATTCTTCTTTTGCTTTGTGTCCGAATCAGATGATTTTTTTCGTTTCTCCCTCTTGTGCTTCTTCTTCTTCCCTGTTTTGTGCTTGTGACTTCTGGAGCTCTTGACATGAACTTGACCTGAAATAACAAGCCATGACCAAGTATTAAAAATGTGTTGCTTTCTGCAAGCGGGTTCGGTGAATTATACAACTTCTGGACAGAGTTGAGGTTCTTTATTAGGACTGCCGTCTTGGTCGGAGGGAGAAGGCAATTGATATTTGTTGTACTTCTCGTCAACTCGCACAACTGCCTCGCAGCAGCGCATGCTCCATTTGGTCTATAGGCAGGCATCGCTAGTCGAACAAGCAAATACGATTTGCTCATACCATTAAGCGACCGTTTCATATGGAGAGGATAGAAAATACTTACACGGCTGTTCATTATCCGTTGGGGCTCCTTTTCTGAAAAAGAAACAAATATTTTGTCATATTATAGATAATAGTCCTATTGTTTCTTTAAAAGTACAATATCTGATGCCCAGTCTGAGTTGATCTGTCAGTCTGACCTGGAATGTGCGTCAAATTCTTCCTGGGATTTGGAACTTCTCTCTTTTGCCTCCTTCTCTCGTTTCCGTTTCTTCTTCTTACTTTTATGTTTTTTCGACTTCTTGTGTTTCTTCTGTGAATTGTTGTCATCACATTTTTTGTCTTTGTTATCTTCGGAGGTTAATTCACTGCATGAAGCCACGCCTTGAGGAGCACTGTCAAGATCATTGAATAAATAAGACACATATGAGGCAAACTTCTTTTTGTAGCGGGTTTCCCTCGCAGGGCCATAACGTAGGTGAAACCAAATGAGTGTTAAATCATCTCATTGTATCATTACATATACACACCAAAACGATGTATTACTAGTTTTGAAATTAGAGGTCAAGGACAAAAATTCTTATTAATTTACTTGAATTTCACTTTCAATGTTTTTTTTAATGATTAATTTGAGTTTAAAAAAAGACAATTTCAGGAAACGAAGATTTGATATTTGAGGAAACTAAACAACTTTTATTTATTTCTGTGTTCAATGGGGGGAGGGTGTACACATAGTATGACAAAATGTAAGAAACCATTGCTCTAAAACACAGGTGTCAAAGTCAAATCTGGCCCGCCACATAATTTTTTTCGGCCCACAAAAGCAAATCAAACTTGTGAAATTCCAGGATGCTTGCTAAAATCCTAACCAAAATTTCAGCTTTTTGGATGTAAACCACAATAACAGTCATTATTCTTGACTTCAGATTTGAGAACGAGTTATTAATTACTTTGTTGTGCGCTCTATATGTGATATGTGGAGGGGATTAAACATTCTAATGGCTTCCCCAAATTCATAACGGCCCTCGAGAGGAAACCATAACTACAATGTAGCCCGCGGCAAAAAAAAATTACTTTGACAACCTTGCTCTAAAATGATTGTACTGCATAGGCTGCATCAAACATTTCAAACAACCCAATTTGTATTTACATTGTCAGAGATGATAATCAGCAAATATGACACACTATACTAATTGCTAAAGATCGGAGTGCCTAATTAAGCTTCTTGAGCGGATCAGAAAATTAAAACCAGAATCACCATATGCAGTCTGATGAAGTGCGGTTCTGAAACATCTGTAAATGAATTATGGAAGGGAGAAATCGTGAATAACTACCCATTCTTCAGTCAATCACATTAAACGATGTGCAGTCCAAACTTGTCTCTAACAAAATGCAAGTTGCATTCTAAGGAGAAGCAACTCATAAACACGCAAATCGTGTTTGAGTTGCTTCTGAAGACAGAACCGCAATTAGCCGCCATGCCACACCGTGTTTAGTTTGGAAAAAAACAACATTGTATATAAGCCATTGCTACGCCGCTTCATTTCATTTTAATGAATAGGCAGGATACACAAACGCAAAAAAATGTTTAGCGGACACTTTTAACGTTTTGCTCAAACCGAACATGTTCAGACTTCAGTTTACTTTGAAAGACGAGTACAGCTTGAATGCACGGAAAACTGAATTTTGACATACGTTTTGTCGCCGTTCTGGTCTTCAATTTCTCTGATTTTACTTATAATAAAATCTTGAAAAAAATGTTCTATGTTGGCTGCCATTTTTAAAGTGTGCAGCTAAAGGTTCCGTCTAGGAATTGTGGCAAAGTTATTGTTCCGGATCACGTTTACGTTCCTCTTCTTCTGTTCCTTGTCTACGTTCCTTTAAAAAAATCACAACTGAAAGTGAATACCGGATGATATGTACGAACAGTGTACTTATTTAACACAGATCTTTAAAAAATACATGTACCGTATATATGGTGGCGGGCACGAAGACCATGCCTCTCACCCAGCAAGGATATACAGCAGGGGGCGTGATTAATTTAAGGTTGTTTTACAGCACTTTCCAATGCTTGTTTAGATCCACTTGTTAGCCGTTGGAATAAAGCCGCGCTACAGTCAGTCGTGTATGCTCCTTCCTCTACTGCTACAATATATATTTAAGTTAAAGCCAATGATTACCCCGTCTGATTGCATGCCTCAAATGATGGAAAACGGTAGACAGAAAAGATGTGATATCGTAGTATTCCATGACATAATAACCAGAAGATTATTCAAATCTCATGAAATGTCGTTCTGTCATAATTTCTCTAGAGGGAATTATTGCACAGCAGAGTATGTTGGTGTCGTTGTGTGACGTCATAATTTCCGCGCATGCGCACTGAGTTTAAATACACTGAGAAATTATATTTTAATGAAATATCCTGTTCAGTGTCATTTTATAAAAATTTTGGTTAGTGGTGTGCCGCAAACGTTTTCCAATGTAAAAAACGTGCCCTGGTCCAAAAAGATTGAAAAACACTGCTCGAGCGGGCTCATTGCCCAGTACAGTATGTTGATGTCATTGTGACGTCACGTATTACGCATTTACAGTCTGGTGCCCTCCAGTTGTCATACATCAAGGTAGCGAGGACGGGGGGGTATAAAATAGGCACAGATATAGGTTATTAATCTATTTATGGCAGATACATATAATCACAGGAAAAAGAATTAAACGCTCTTTAATTTTATGTTCAAATTGGGCCATAAACGTTCGTGTTGCATTTGTACAACAAAAGTCATGACGATCTGGATGAACGATATCAGCTTGGTGTTCAATTAAACAGCCTTCACAAGTCAATTTGTGATTAAATTGAGTCAAGATCATAATTAGATCAGCATTTATATTTTTATTGACTTTTTTGTTGAATTGTGTGTCATATTTATTAAAGTTACCTTGGCACAAAAAAGACAGTGAAAAATAATACTCAAGTCATTTCTTTTATTGGCTTTTAGGCTCAGCAACAGTGATTTCTAGATCAGAATACAATTCTTAGCACATCATAGACGGTATGAAGCCAAACTCTGACAAGAAAGATGGCCCAGTTTTATACATTTTTTTTTTGTTTTGTTTGGCATTGCTGGATTAAAAACAAACCAACATGTCGCCACATACCAGATGAAAAAAAGGCCTTGGTGGGTTGGTCAAACATGGACAGTTCTGTCAATGAATGAACCACAGAACAAGTCGAACAATTTCTTGCTAGTTTCCAAAAAAAAAAAAGAAAGAATTTTCTGTAGCTCTTTTCACATAGAAACGACAACGGTGACAACACTTGTGAGTATTACATTCTCATTTCAGAGCAGTATTAGACTGTCAGGATGGACACGTTGACTATACATACGGCACACAAAACAGTTACAATATTAAAGATGTGAAGTCAACACACACCCACCATTATAAAATGACCACCAATGAAATCTTAAAGAGTGGTGCGTCACATATAGCTTTTATATTTGATTGAAAAGCATTTTTTTTCCCCGCCAATCCAACACGACGTTTCCTTATAAGCGTGATGCTGCATTTATGTTGCATCTTTTGTCAATTATAAGCTTATCTCATGCACGCGTTAGTAAATAGCACATCTAACAAATCCAAAAACCAAGTCTCCAATCATAACATGAAGCATGAACATAAAGGTAATGTTTACACACTTCAAAAACAGAGTTTCTGCGTCATCCCAAAACCCTCCACCTGCGGAGAGCAGGTGTTTATCGTACAGCTGAACGTCTGAAAAAAAGAAGTTCCCATCTTTTTCCCAAATGACACAATGACAGCATCTGATTCTAAGTTGGTCTCCTGGCCAACGGGACAATGCCGCACCTTCTCAAATTCAGAGAGCAAACCTCAGAGAGCACCTCTCCTACGCCGTAACGATGACATTACAAGTGATGATTGACCAGCCGTCACTCCAATGCTGCCAACTGCTCAACGCCGTGCGTGTAATCGGGACGGCGGGTCTGGACGATCTTGGGTCTGGCGGTCCGAGCCGCGTTGTCCGCATCGCCGTCATCCCGAGGCAAGCCGTCACCGAGCTCTTCTTGGCAAACGTGGACGACGACGCTGGGGGTGGTGGACGTGGCTGTGTGGAGCTCATATTTGTCGCCTGGGGGGAGGGGGTCGGGGGGGGAGTTTTGTTGGATTAAGCGCACATCAAAAACAGTACGGAATAAAATAAGATTCCTGTCACGGGTGTTTGGATTGCCGGTTGTTGGTAAGAAAACAATTAAATGATCTTATGAAGGAATTCATTGACTACTGGGCCTTCTGCAAAGGCATCCAGGAATTCATTGAACTGATGCGTTCAATGGAAATGCGATTTTAGAGTGATGACGAGAATTGTACAGTAAGCTGCATGTTGGAAGCCAAAAGAATGCATTTACTCATCCATTTTCAGATCCGCTCACCCTCACAATGGCCACAGGGGGTGTTGGAGCCTGTCCTGGATGTGTTTGGGGTTTATGTTGAGGACACCCTGAACTGGTTGCCAGCCAATCGTAGGCCACACAGACAGACAACCATTCGTGCTCACACTCACATCGAGGGACAATTTAGAGTGTTCAATCAGCCCGCCATGCATGTTTTTGAAATGTGGGAGGTGGCCGGAATACCCGGAGAAAACCCGAGCGGGCGCAGGAAGAACAGGCAAACTCCACACAGGGGTGCTGGATCTGGAATTGAACGTTCGGCGCACTAACCACTGGACCACCAGATCGCCCCAGCCCAAAAAAAATGTTCAGGTTAACTCATTCACTGCCATTCCCGAATATGTTTGAGAATTAAAAAGCGTGACGTGAAGCGCCATTCCCAAATTTATTCCAGTTTTGGGTTTTCTTGCAGGGGTTTTTCGCTTCCACGAGGGAACAGCATTTACCTTGCGTCCAAGTTAGTGCTTTGTTCCAGCTTCAGCTGTTGTTAAAGCGCAATATAAATCAATAAGTGTGTATTGTATTATATTTTGTACAGCCACACCCATTTCAAGCTCAGATAACTCCAGATCCATATAACTTAGGAATTAACTTTTTTTTCTGATGATAGAAGACAGTCGAATGTTTCTTACGCTGCGTTAAATGTTTATGTAGTCCTATTACTCAATATTCCGTGGGTTCTGCAATTGGAGTGAAAATGACAAAAACCATGGCACTGTAGTGGACACATTTTTTTACATGGTCTGGCAGTGAACGAGTTAAAAACGCTGCCATTGCCCCGATGGTCATTTGCAGGATATTCTCAGAGTTTTATAGCAAAACATGCTCGCGCTATGTATAAAATCCTTTCATGAAGTAAATGAGGGAAGTGATAAAAATGGATTCTTCTCTGAAAGCCTCATCCTCGCTTGCAGTAAAGGCCACAAAAGATGAGCTCCATGTCTTGTTTTGCAGAAAACCAACATGTTGCTTTGCGTAGTGTCATCTTTCAATTTAATTAACCAGAAATGGTCCAACGTCATCTTCTTTCTGACAAATTTACGCAAGGTGGAGTCAATTACATTCATACATCGAATTTCAAAACATGAAACTTTCAAATAATTTGAAAATTAAATCTGTCAATCGGAGCACATTAGTTTTGCACATGAGTTAATTTTGTTTCATTATACAAAGACGGAAAGGATGACACATCCTCAAATGTACCTGGTCCGAGTTTGGAAATGGCACAAAGCAGGTCATAGTTGACGACTGGCATGGCATCCTGAGACTGCTCCCAGCCCACCGGAGGTGAGGCGGGCGGTGAGATCAGGAACTGTTTCTCGGGCTTTGGAGGTTCTAGTCGAGGACTCCCGATGTGGACAGACTGCAAGGGAAAGACTACGATCGTAAGTCCTGGCAAAATTTGACAGACAATGAATGGACAAACAAACAAATGTACTCCAAACTAAATAACTACACGATTAACAAATACATTGTAACTGGCGGATATCTTGTAATTGGTTGCCATGACAACAAAAATATCATTTATTTGGACTTGTTCGGTAAAAATGTTGTAACTCGCGGGTATCTTGACATTGGTTGCCATGAGAATGAAAAGATCATTTATTTGGACTTGTTCTGTAAAAATGATATTTTCATTGTCATGGCAACCAATGACAAGATACCCGCCAGTTACATACATTAATAAACAAACAAAAAATAATCATGAAATAAAATGATGAATTGATCATTTAACTGGTTAATTATTTGGAAATTAATTCAATAGTTAATTAATCGCTTAATTAAAAAATTCCAATACAATACCAGTGTTTGAAATAACGTCTGCCCGGAGGCCCGGGGCGTACAACTTTTACGTCGGGCGTACAACTTTCAAAACGTCTCGGCCCGGGTGGCCGACAACTTCTTCAAGTTTTATTCAATAAAGTTTTATTCAATAAAGCAAGAGCTACAAGCAAACCGCTACAAGCCACGTGGACTCGTCTTTCTAAGCGCCTTTCAAAACTTTCAAGTACACTTTAAAGTCACGGTATAGTCCGAAGCACGAAACAGGCTTCTGATTGGCTGCCGTGCCGAGTATGCAAATTGCCAAACGAACGTTCGTTTTGAATACTCGACACGGCAGCCAATAAGAAGCTTGTTTCGTGCTTCGGATTATACCGTGACTGTAAAGTGTATTTGAGAGTTTTGAAAGGTGCTGAGAAAGAGGAGTCCACGTGGCTTGTAGCAGACAACGCAACGCAAACATTTCATTGTGCACCATGACGACAAACGATAACTGGAGCATAATCTTCAGCAAGGGATATTTAGCTAATATTAAGCAAGGGAGCATTTGTGGTAGGTACTTCGTTAATTTAAAAAAATCCTTTATACTTCGCAACAATGTTTTTTTTTTTGGCAATTAGTCGTCTTATTGTGTTTCAAGTTGTGAAAAATGGGGCAGGAAACTTTATGGCCGGGCAGGCAACCTTTCAGAGTTGTCTGCCCTGGTGTCCGCAAACTTTTTTGTCATGAGTTTCAGACACTGACAATATAATACATATTGATTGATGTCGCGTTATAACTCCGGAGTTGTGTCCATAATTTGTAAAATGGCTTCAAATGACTTCTACTGAGCGTATTTCAATTAGATTCCAACGCATATAGCTATATTTTATGTTTTAAGACTCGCGCTGAATATTCAGGAAGTCTTGTTTTTGAGTTGGTGACGAGTCCGTACGTGACGTCACTAAAGGAACGCCCCTGACCGAAAAAAAAGACACATTGTAGCAGTCCTTCCATCACGTCAATGTATTTTGCTGTACTTGTTTGGTCTGAAAACCTCGTGTTGCACCAAAAAGCCGCCACAAGAGGGCGTCCAAGCCTGTGGAAACGGGCTGATTCATTCCTCACCACATCTCGGTGGCCATTTTGTGCCTCTTTTTGGGTGAGACATTTCCCCCCAATGTTGCTTGAAAATGGCACGGAATAAATTCTTTAATCGATTGCAAACATGTATGCTTTCCTTTTCAGAACTATTTGAATCATATCATAACTGGATGTGTAACAAGAAAGTGTATTCTCCAAATCTGAAGCCAATGTTTTGATTCTCAAGCAATGCAAGACGTCTTGGTGTGACATCACGAACTGGGGGCGGGACTTTCTGAAAATGCCCAATTCGCAGCTCAATTTTTTGCAGATTTTGGACACCTTAAGTCATTTTTATTGGTGTTTTGCATTTGAATAAAAATATCATACTGCATGTTTTGGGTATTTTAGATGCTATAAAATGTTTTTCTGATGTCAGTTAAGAAACAAAAAAAGTGACGTCAGTTGTCCTTTAAGCAGTAACAACGTGCTTAACTTAACATGGACAACTACCTGAGCAAAGTAGAGACGCATCTCTTTGCCGTGAAAATCGGTTTTGTGCAGCCGTTGCCTGGCCTCCGCCGCGGCCAGTGCATCGGTAAAATTAATCCGGACCCGACGGAAGGACTTGAAGTACTGGAACTGAGCTTCTGGGTCAAAAGCGTGGAACAGCGCCTCAAAGCTGGCCTGTATTGACAAAGGGAGAGAGAAAGAATGTGAGAGAAAGGTCACACCACCAGCCTGCAAATTAATCAGATTACGATAATTATGCCACTGGCAATGTTTTTTTTTTTTTTTTTACGCCAAGAACTTGTTTCACAAAAAGACTTTTTGAAAGTCCGTCTTAAGAAGGTTTGATGTGTATGACCTGACTTGCAGCAAACTTGAACCTTAAGGAAAAGAGCCAATCATGTCTCTTAAAGGACAACCGACACCATTTTTTTGTTTCCTGACATCAGAAAAAAATTTTATAGCATCAAAAATACCCAAAACACGCAGGCTGATATTTTTAGTCAAATGAAAACCAATAAATAAAAATGACTTAAAGTCTCCCAAAACTATTTCAAAATGATATACGAAAGTTTCAGTTTCAGAAGGTCCTTGCTCGAGTATCAAAACAATGGCTTCAGATTCGGAGAAGATGCTTTCTTGTTACTCATCCAGTTATGAATACGATTCAAATAGTTCTGAAGAGGAAAGCATATATGTTTGCAATCGATTAAAGAAGTCCTTCCAGATCAATTCGAGCCGTCAGGACTGATGTGTAGGTTCCCAGAAAATTCACAAGATGGCGCCCAAGCTCCGTTGGAAATGGGATGATTTGTCTGCTGGGAATTTGTGTCTACTAGAATCAAATCGTAGTCTTGGTGCAACACACAATTCACCACCGCGTTATTTATGCATTTTCCTTCTAATTTCGCCATCAACACGGATCAACACGAAGTTTTCAGACCAAAGTACCGCAAAATGCATTGTGTTTCACTTTCTCGGTCAGGGGCGTCCTTCAGTGACGTCACGTAGGGGATTGTCATCAACTCGAAAACAAGACTTCCTGAATATTCAGCGCAAGTCTTAAAACGTAAAATGTAGCTATATGTGGTGGAATCTTTGTAAAATACGCTCAGTAGAAGTCATTTGAAGTGATTTTACACATTATGGACACAACTTGCCCGGAACCGACGCCAACTGGGTGTTTTTCATTTGACTAAAAATATCAGCCTGCGTTTTTTGGGTATTTTAGATGCTATAAAACGTTTTTCTGATGTCAGTTAGGAAACAAAAAAAGGGTGTCGGTTGTCCTTTAAATACAGTTTTGTGTTTCATGAAAGCTATAGGAGTCCAAGTCAAGGTCCGGGGGCCAGATCCGGCTCGCCGCTTTATTATATGTGGCCCGCAAAAGAAAAATCACATGTATGCGAATTTGAACAATCGCTGCTAATGTCTGTACCGAAATGTCAAATGGCCACGTGTAGATTATATTTAGCGAGAATTTCGTTATTGTCTGATAATCGAACAAACTATTGTTATTTACTCACATCAAAAATCAGGAATAGATTACATTTCATGCGAATAAGACAACTCTGTGTGGCTGCCGCTGCTCACCCCAGAAAACATCCTGTGACTGTTAAGTGTCCTTGAAAGTTTTGAAAGGCGCTTGTAAATGAAATGGATTACTTTTGTATTATCAACATATTTGAGGTTTCCCTCTGAGGGAATACGCAAGTCTCAAGTGGACCGCCACAAAAATGAGTTTGACCCCACCTACCCCCTCCCCCCACTGCGAGGAGCTCATCTTGTGTTCCAGTATTTGGCTTGTTTGGGAGGTGGGGGCAATCAGGAAAAGCTCTTTTCAGACTCTTGTGATTTTTTTGGGGGGGGGGGGTCAATCTTTCCATTGATTGATGAACCCCCGCACCCCAGCTTGTTTTCTTTATTTTTATGATTCTCAATTTTCCCACTCTCCCTTTCTTTTCGTTTTTTGCCCATGTACTACAGCACAGGGGTCAAAGTCAAGGCACAGGAGCCAAACCTGGCCCGCCACATCATTTTATTTGGTCCACAAAAGCAAATCAAACGAATAAAATAATACATTTGTTAAATTGCTCCAATAAGTTCTGATCTGAAATTGAATGTGTGGCATTCTTGATGCGTTTATTCGTAGCTAAAATTAAGAACGACCGTAAACACAACACTTTAAATGGCCAAAGATGCACTTCAAAGGACAAGCTTATCCCTTATTTGCAACATTTACGGCACAGGGGTCAAAGTCAAGGCCCAAGAGCCAAACCTGGCCCGCCACATCATTTTACACAGCCCACGAAAGCAAATCAAACATGTAAAGTGCCATGATGAGTCTGAACTAACATTTCAAATTGTCGTATTTAAACCACAACAACAGTCATTATTTACTTCATAATTGAAAACTAGTTATTCAATAATTTGTTGTGCGATCGGTATGTAATATGTGGAGGGGAAGAAACATTCTAATGGCTTCCCCAAATTCATAACAGCTCTATGGTTACCGACAAACCAGACAGCTCTATGGTTGCCATCACTGTTTATCCAATAAAATAAGAGGATGAACATAAATAACCCCCCAGTCAACTCAACCGCATATTCATAATCCGCCCTTGACCCAGACGGACCCCCCCCCCCCCCCCCCAATTTTGCCTACCTGAGCATCGGGATGATTGAACACGTCCCGATTAGTTACGGAGGCGACCAGACATAAATGGTTACACTTAGTGGTCTTGATGTGCATGACAGGCAATAAAGCGACTCCAAATCTCCTAGGCTTAATTCTTGAATTCAAGGGGTTGTCGGGAGGCTCTTGAAAGGCAGCTGGGGGAGTAGGAGATGGGGGGTTTAAGGAGAGTAATGGAAAGGTTGAGGAGGGGTCGGCTACTTCGGGGTGGCAGGTGAGCTAGAAGGTATCTGGTTGCCAAAAAGCAGGAAAACGGGGGATTTTGGGGGGTGGTTTTGGTCCTTTCCGGAAGCTTCTTCCGTTTCTTACGCGACAGCACAGTGTCCCTGATCGATCCAGTTTCTTAAAGATCTGTCGGCTCGGTGACAATCTGTCAATTGATGGAATTTTCTAAGTATTTGGTGTGTAGGGAAATGGCTCAATCGGTTTGGTCCTCAAGCTAGCTCCATTCCTCTCTCTCGATCGCTGGCCCTTTTAACCAGACCCTCCGTTCTGCAACACGTTGACGCACGGCCCACAGGTCCCGCCCACTCACTCTGCAATTGGCTGAGTTCCGGCAGGCAAGAATAAAAGGGGAGGAGTTTACCTATTTTCTCTTAACAAACATTCAATGGCGACTAATCAGACGGAAAAGGACAACGTGTGTCAATACCGAGGGAAGAGTCATGACGTCACCTGACATCTGACACATCAAATACTACGTCGTTCAAATTTGGTCATCTCACAATCCCCCCCAAGCTAGTCAGATATTGGTCTGATATACGAAAGCATGTGCAAGGCATAACAAGTGAATGAGTCAGGGGTTTGGGGGGAGAGAACAAAGGGTGAACGAGAACAGCTGAGAAAAAAAAAGAAAAAAACAGATGGCAGCTGAACATCAGCAGAAAAAAAGGAGTGGAAAGAGTAACGGAGACATGACGGGTAGGAAGAATGCAAACTGAGAGGGAGGGGGTATTGCTCATGGAAAGTATGCGGCGTGATAACTCCCTTTTATGAGGTATTAATAGCGAAGAGCGCAAAGAGGAATATCGAGTGACGTTATAACGGCTAACGAGTTATGTTTAGCACGTGGATGTGTTCGTTTTCGCTTTGTTCACAAAATTTCCATTCAAGTTCACCCTGCATGTGTCATTGAGGCTAAAAAAAACTAAACAAAAAGGTATGTAATTATTCACAATTCTGTGATTGGCTCGCAACCGGTATACAGTGTCCCCCCCAACTGCCCGAAGATGGGAAATTGAGAGATGGATGGATCATTTTACACAAAATATTTTTACATCCATATTTGATATGTGACTTGGCTCAACAAGCTGGAAAATATTGATCTTATAATTATGGTCCTAAATCAGACATAACCAAAATCGGGTCTGGGGGCCAAATGGGGTCCGTGGTCAATTTTCAGTCTCCGTCATAAAATCAATAACGTCTGGCCCCCCATGTAGAAGGAATATATTGGGCAGGGACGCTGTTACCTGCGTGTGCTTAGTGCTGCCATCTAGAGGCTCAATTACGAACAGCAAATTAGTCCAGCAGTCATTGACTGAATGAGCCCCCAATTCAATAAAATGGTGATCTTCGACTTTTTTTAAATTCTAAAATGGTGAAAATAACAAAAGGACAATTACTTCTGTTTAACTGTTTCAGAAAAGTTTAAAGTGTTTAAAAAAGAAGTTAAGTGAATAATGTCACAAAGGGGTACATAAAGTGTTTAAGAATGAATGACTGTGTCTTTGTGTTGTCAGATTATTTGTTATTTAGTTTTTTGGTTTCCTTTCTTTCCTTTCCTCTTCCCGTCATTACTTTGCTGCTGTGTTACTTCCGTGTAGAGTGAATGCTGGCGTGAATGGCTGCCGCAGCACACTTGCACAAAAAAAATATCCTGTGATAAAAGTGTCTATGAGTTTTGAAAGGCGCTTAAAAATTAAACTATTATTATTATTATTATATTCCACTTCAATTTTCAAAGTCAATTCAGTTTTGAGACGAATGTTTAAAATGAACCAAATCACATGCTTATGATAGCTGAAATTAAAATAAAAAAACAAACGTGAAACATAGAATGGCTTTCCGAAATGTAATTAAATGAATGGCTGTTATATATAAAGAATGTCCGCCAAGGTTGTCCCCTCCCCACACACATTTTTAACACACTAAATTTGGGCCCCTTTGCAAGAATTTTGGATACCTCTGGAGAGGATAAAAAAGATTAGAAAAATGGACGGATGGAATTATTCGCAATATTAATTATTTACGAGGCACGTTAGGAGTGGTGCGTAGTTCCGTTTACTAACGGAAACGTTGAAGGAAGCGATTTTTGCTCGAATCATTGCAAATGAGAAAAACAAAGCCGACCTTCGGCAAATCCTGTTTTGAGGCACACGCGTGAACTGAAATAAGAAAAAGCCAAAATGAAAAGGTCGGACACCATCTGTCTGTTTATACAATACAATAATACATCCTGATTTGTGCGCGGAGCGCCAATGCGTATGTGGCTTGGAATTGAAGCGGATTTACATGGGACAGGAAATGTCAGACAGTCTCTTTTCATCAATGGATGCTACAGCTTCATGTTGACTTTCAACATTTAGCTTGTAGCAGCACATTTCACCATGACATCTCCGATCCACTGGTGAAAAAGACGCTTATTTCATCTAGAACCGCTTCATACAACAAAGAGGGTACAGAAAGTGCTTAAGATTGAATGTCTTGTGTTGTGTCACAATATTTGTGTCTTTTGTGTGGTGTCACAATATTTGTTTAATAATAATAATAATACATTTCTTTTTTTTTTTTACTTCAAGATGGCACCGCAAGAGTGGCTGCCTTTACAGCAGCTCCTGTATTTAGTTTTTCTACTTCCTTTACTCTTACTTTCATCACTTTGCTGCTGTGAAATGTAAATTTCTCCACTGCAAATGGCTAATAAAGGCTATTCCAATCAAATGGAATAGTTTTAACTTCCACACACCCTATAAAAAAATAAAAATAAAAATCTGCCTTCTCCGGATCCCACAATTGACCAAAAAAAAGGATTTCTCATTCATGAACTTAATGAATTTTCCCTTCACGGAACACTTTGTTTTCTTGTTGCTAGCCCCCATTCAATATCAAAACCAAAACAACATGCACAGTGGAAAATGTTGCAACCCGACGAGTCAGATGACCTACGGATCCTTTCCAATAAGGTTTAAAAAAAAACACAACATATCCCATATCCTAGATATCCCAATTGATTGCGAGCCGAGTCAGCATCTTGCCGGGTTTCCGCTGACTCGTGACTTTCCAGTCCGATCATGATGTTGCGAGATAAATATTATGTTGTGAGGAAAATACAGTGAGACCTCAACTTACAAACACCTTAACTTACAAACTTTTTACAAATTTATGAACATTACACATTATAATAAGCACTATTTTCATAATACACACCCACCACGGCTGGCGGAGTGATCTTCGGCGGAAGCACATGACCGAACAGCACCAACAGTCCTTATGGAAGGTGACTCTCCTTCCATAAGCCATCAACGACCACCAAAAAGGTAAATAAAACTTTATTTTACAGCACAGTTTATTTCTTTAATTACAGTCCTCGTGCAATTCCCTTTGACCTTCGACCTCCAACGCCATTCCATCAAGCCATAAGTGACCATCACAAATGTAAATAAAGTGACTTTATAATACAATGCAGTGTATTTCTTTCATTGCAATACAATAGCACATCTATTATACATAGAATAAGGTATGTTGTGTGTAGTTTTAAGGCTTATTTAGTTGAAAAGCATATTTTATGGAAACCCGGGAACGGATTATTCCCATTTTAATGGTTTCCTATGGGATTTTTTTTTTTAGATACATACTTTTCACCTTACACACTATCTGGGAACCAATTAAGTTCGTAAGTTGAGGTCTCACTGTATTGACAATTTCTTCCGTTGCGTCATGTTCGCTTGTTGTCTTGATTTAATGTCGACAAAGCAAGCGTGATGTGATGCTTAGTTGACGACCGTTTGGGGTGGAGAAAAGAAAGTTTGGCTTTTTGTATGACTTTACAATAACGAACAAAAAGTCATTTAAATGGAATTTGGTTTTCAGGCGGGTTATGGAAGCCGCACTTTGTACGAGCATTTTGTACAGCCACCCCATTTCAAGCTCAGATAACTCCAGATCCAAATAATTTAAGAATTAACTCTTTTTTTTCTGATGAAAGAAGTGTGTGAGCAGTGAATGAGTTAACTAAATAAGCCACATAAATGCTGCACGTTCGATTTCAGATCAGAACTAATTGGGGAATTTACCAAATTAGTTATTTTTGTGCCGTTTCCGGCCGATTGAATCTTCCATGATATCAGCCCTGGAAATTTTATCATACAATTAATTTTGTTGTTTATTTATTGTGTTAATTAGCCATTTTTACGTTGAAGTCAAATCTGACTTGTAACAGACGTTCATGAGAGAAGTGTGTTGTCGGTCAATGGAATCATCGAACGGGTGATGTCTTCCGAAAAGATTTTTTTCTCACTTTCCCAGCCGGTAAATTTTCTTCTTCCTTTCAACAGAACGTGATCTCCCCTATTCAATCCTATCCAGCACACAAAGGCAGCAGCTTGTAGATGTGCTTCACTTTGCCCTTGTGACATAATGTTGCTATTTACCCTCCCCCACGCTCATGGAAACCCTTGCAATAGAAATGCCACTTTAAAACTTTCCATTCCAACAGCTGGCGTGTTTTAATAGGGTGCTCTAATTTAGAAAAATTACAGAAGATCGGGGGAAAACCACGAAAAGAACGACAGCTAATGTTGATCACGTTTATCAATGGATATTATAGTCATTGGGTCATCCTTTTGACCCAATGTCTGAATTGTCGAAAGCAGAGGTGTCAAAGTCAAGGCCCGGGGGCCAAATCTGGCTCAGGCACATGATTTTATTCGGCCGGCGAAAGCAAATCAAGCATGTCAAATGCCATGATGCTTTCTAAAGTCCGAACCAAAATTTCAAACTGTCCCATGTAAACCACAATAACAGTCATTAATCTTGACTTCAGAATTCATTAATTTGTTTTGCGTTCCGTATGTAATATATGGAGATGAAACATCCTAATAGTTTCCCTAAAAACCATAACTACAATGCGACCCGTACCAAAAAATGAGTTTGACAACCCTGCACTAAACGCTTCCGATATCAGCTTCCGAACACAAAAGATGAGAAAATTCAGAGAATAATGCTATTTGTCCTCTTTTGTGAAAGGAGATGAATTGTTGTTCTATGCTTCATCAGAACATCTACTTTCGGTTTGGAAAACGACCTGAGTCATTGAATCACTTTCAAAAAACATTGGTGGTAAGATGTGTATTATTGTAGTTCTCAATTTATACTATGTCAGTCGACTCATCTATATGGAATTTACAAACTTCATGTTCAAAACATGCCCATTTCACAGTAAGATCAGAGCACTGTCATCAAATGGTGAGTATAGTTTTTGATTTTTTTCATATGTTGCTGTGCCGATTACCATTTTGTGTTTGGGAGCCTTTTATGGAGCGAGTTGCTTATTCTGTAGCCACAAAAGGACATATAGGACACTGATTTGCTGTGGTGACCCCTTGAAGGGAAAAGCCGAAAGGAAAAGAAGAAGATGTTCAATGCTGTTATTTTAGAGTATAACAAAATACAATAAAAGCTTAAAATTACCTTCGTGTTTTGTACCAGTACTCATAATGAGCTGTCAAAACCACTAATGGTCGCGGAGAGATGTGTCAAGCATTTTAGCCTCATAATGAACTTCATGTAACCAAGGTGAGAGGGTGTGAAAGCCATTAAACCAAATTTTAACACACCTGCTCCCCATTTACACCAAATATATTGTAACGCAAACAAGTCTCGAGACACTTGAAAGTGAAAACGACTAACTCGGCCCCATTTCAAATTTTTCTTTTGTGAGATGCTGTCAATCCAAAACATTCTTTTTTTAATGTATCGATCTGTTTCCCCAAATTGGTGGTGTCATGCCTGAAACATTGTACTGTACTTCCAAAATCATCCCCTTTCAGCAGACTCCAAATGTTTGTTCAACATTGGAAGATGTGTGTGTGTGTGTGTGTGTGTGTGTGTGTGTGTGTGTGTGTGTGTGTGTGTGTGTGTGTGTGTGTGTGTGTGTGTGTGTGTGTGTGTGTGTGTGTGTGTGTGTGTGTGTGTGTGTGTGTGCGCGCGCCAATATTGAGCAGTTTATAGGTGAAGTTCAGTCCATTGTCTCACATGGGATCTGATCCATTGTCTCACATGGGATCTGACACATTCAATATGGCGGATGGCTCGGATATCTCCACGAGGCGCCAATCCCATCTATTTAGGGATGACATATACTATTTGATACATTCCATGTTTTAAGGGCAAAACGCTCCGCTCAATAACAAACCTGACTGAATGCCACCTACTGGGAACAAAGGTCACTGCTAGTTACTTTACACTTGGTTTATGCAAATGATTAAATACACAGATAAATGGTAATAAATAAAAACCGGCTCCATTCAGGCATCAAAGCCTTTTCTCCTTACCTTCAAACGTCCGTCGTTACATAAATCATCCGGCACTTTGTACGCAACAAGGGCGTTTGGTAAAGCATTAACCTGAACATCCACTGCCGGTGCGTCCTCTTCGCAAACATTCTCCGATTGCTGCATTGTCGGTGGTTTTATTTTGTCGAAAGTGCGTTCTGCAGACGCAGACAGATAAAAAGAAAGCAGCTTAGCGTCGAACACGCCCACACGCCATTATACTTTCTGTGTAAGCACCTCATTTTGCAATATTATTTTTGTCATCACATTTATATTTCCAAGCAAAGTGGTCCCGAAGGAATGCAAAGCTATACCAGCTACTAAACGGCATTGAAAACCCGACAAGACACAACTCGAAGGATAAACTGACCAGGAAACGCAGAAGACGACACTAAACGAGTAAAGTCCGTCCCATTCCATATAATTATCTTCTTTCACACAAGCCAAACGTAAACAATACACAATCGAACAGAATGTGCCAATAATCCTGGTTATACGAGCCTGTAGTTTGTTGAATGACTGGGGATAGAGGAAGTGACGTCTCCCACCAGAGCAGCTGATTTGCAGTCTCCACCCACGGAAGTGACGTCAGAGAGCAGGTGACAAAAAGAGAGACCGACAACAATGAGGGTCCGGCGAATCATCATGTCATTAAATACGTTATACAATACCCAAGTTATTAACATTGAACCACTTGCAAGTTACGTGGGGAAATGATGTTCTGTGCGTGAATATCGAACAAGTATAATACATGTACTTTATAATTTGTTGCTGTACTTAAGTAAAATTTCAGGTATCTTGATTGAAATTCTTTGACGACTTTTTTATTTTTAGTCCGTATATTTGAACGCAAATGTGTACTTTATGGTCCTCAGTTTACATGATTCTGGTAAAATAATTATTGTTGGACCCCTTCCCTTAAAGGACAACCGACGTCTCCGGACAAGTTGTGTCCATGATTTGTAAAATGGCTTCAAATGACTTCTACTGAGCGTGTTTTAATAAGATTCCACCGCATATAGCTATATTTTACGTTTGAAGACTCGCGCTGAATATTCAGGAAGTCTTGTTTGTGAGTTGGTGACGAGTCCGTATGTGACGTCACTAAAGGACCGGCCTTTACCGTAAAAAAGACGTATTGTCGCGGTCCTTCCATCACGTCAATGTATTTTGCTGTACCTGTTTGGTCTGGGGACCTCGTGTTGCACCCAAAAGCCGCCAGGAGGCCAGAAGAGGGCGTCCAAGCTCCATTTCAGGAATTTATCAGCCTGTGGAAACGGAGGTGGCCACAGGAGGTCGCCATTTTGTGCCTCTTTTTTTGGGGTGAGAGATTTTCCCCCCATCGAATGACCATTTGTCAAAACAGGTGGAATTAATTTTGTCTCGATTCAATTCTCCCTCTAGCCTTTGGGTTTGATTCAGTTATGTTAAACCATTAACTTCGGGCTGTTTTTAAACACACCCTTGAAGACCAAGAGCAATTTCCTTCTCTTTTATGGTAGCACATATCCTCGATGTGTGCATAACAGTTGGTAACGTCTAATGGAAAGGCTTGAGCTATACTCAATGAGTAGAGCTCTAGTCACCGCAACACCTGTGGAGACTTTTTCAAAAAGGGCGACTCGCAGAAGCTCTCAAAAGTTGTTCATCCATCAACATCCAGATTTCAACCAGACAACCATTCACACCACCACATAGTGAGAACTAAAACCACATTATTACACAAGTGAATCCCTCAACATTGACATATTGTCACATTTAAGTTTGGTATGTTTGCAGCGGCCCTGTTTGGTGTAGTGCCTAATATCAAATTATGCTGTCGGTTAAGCTCCAAGTCATGTGGGGATCAGGCTTGGTTTAATCCCCCAGTGAGAGAAAGAGCGTGTGGGTGCATTTGTGTGAGAGAGTGAGAGAGAGACAGAGAGAGAAAGAGAGACACAGAGGGAGGTCTGTTTGTGTTTGTCCATGTCTAACTCCACTTAAGGTGCACCACAATGCAGTACACTTTTTAGTTTTCAACAGGGAACGACCTGACTACTGCTCCTGAATTTCAATGCCTCAATATTAGCGGCGTCTCATTATTTGGAGTTTTTAAAAAGTTACTTGTCTTCCAAACTGTATTTTGTATTGCATCCTGAAACTCTGGATTGACCTTATCACACGCGGCTTGGGAGGTACCTTAACTAAAGCCTTTACTCTCCTTTTGGAACTCTAATTTTAGTTTGAGGTAGTTTTTATTTAATTGAGCTACATCTTAGTTTTGCATCATTTAAAATCTGGAATATTGTATTCATTTTAAGATAATTCGGACACTCAGTATTTAGATGAACTTATAAATAGATTTTTTCCCGTGTTTCTTTAATCAAATTTTCCCTTTGGAATTTTGAACACCAAAAAGTTGGCCATTAAGCCCTCTGTACTTTTCCAATGGCTCAGTCAGACTTCTGGCCAAATCCAGACGTATCAAACGGCACTTTGGTCCACAGCCCCGTCACTTTTTCTTCAGATGCAACGAACCAACAAGGTGAAAGCGATGGGGACGGACAAGAGGAAAATGAAGAGGTGGAACTCGCTGAAGAAGTCGGGGAGGACATTTTGTTGACAGCCGAAGCAACAGATGGACGAGCTGACAAAGAGAGTGCAGATCCAAATGAAGAGGAAGAAACTGGAATTCTCTCAACGGTTCCGGTACCAAATGAAACGGCAGAGGAAGAAGAGGAAGGCCGGGACGAGCGTGGAGCGACGGGAGAAAATGAACAGGATGAACAGACGGGGAAAGCGAGCCGATTTGAAGAGGAGGCTACGACAATATGGGCTGGGAATTTGTGCCACATTTTAGCTGCAGTACCACTTGAGGACAATGACGACGAAGGTATTGAAACAGAAAATATTCAGCATACAAACAGTGTTGAAAGTACTGAGCTGCCAGTGGAAGATGTAGAAGACGACCAGACAGCTGTTGGGAATGATGTTGAGACCAGTGACGGCAATCTGGTTGGGGAAAGTGAAACGGAGCATGGAGATTGGGAAGAATCGGCAACCGGAGGGATTATCCAGGAACAACAACGGTCAAGTGACACAAAGATGGTGACTGCTGACAACCACAATGAGTCCTCTACTGCTTTCAAAGCTGATGAGAGCAAACATCCCGCGAGTGAAGACGTGAGAGAAGAGAACATTCCTGAGGCCGAGATCGAGAAAGACAGTAAAATCCAGCATGATGACCATTTCATCAGAATCCAAAACCCGTATCACATTCCAACAATGGCCGAAGACGAGAATGGGGGACACGAGGAAGAAAATAAGGACACCGTAATATGGGAGGAACCCATCGGGAACAAAGAGATCATACAGGAGGAGGAAAGGTCGCACGAAACAAACCAAGAGGCAGACGTTCCGGTTCATCTTTCAACAATGGACAATGACAGAAATGGCAGGCACAAAAATGAAGAGCATGGAGAACAAGAAGACCTGATTGGGATTGAAGGCCTATCACAGGGAGATCAAGGATCCCATGACATAAACATTGTCAGCGAAAGTCTGGCATCTCACGACACAACACACGACGATGAAGACTATGACAATGCCACAAGTGAAGACCAAAATGCTCATGAGAAAACGAGTGTCAATGTGATGCAGGAAGAAGAACACCAGTTGTTACAGGGCTCAGAGGAAGTCACACTGATCAAGGCGCAGGATTATCATGAACATGTAGAGTCCACAGATGAAGTTACTCAAAGTGATCAAGCTGCAGCTACAAATTCACAAGAGCCTCTTGAAGGAGTAGTGACAACAGATGAGGCAGCTCACAGTGCTCGTCTCTCGGCTGCGATATCCCAAGAAAACCTTCAAGGTGCTTTGACTACCAGTGAAGATGTTGAGGCTCCTCATGAGATTCGAGCCTCGGTAGATGATCCACAGAAGTCCGTTGAAGGTTGGCAGATGGAAGATGTCGGCATTGAATTAGCAATGGGAGTCAAGGGTAAGGATGATCCTCGCCAGACTTCAGATACAAGTGCTGTCATACCCCAGACTTCTTCTGTTGAACACATCGTCGTTTCAACGAGCCAATCGATCGACCTTGTGCAACATGGTGAAACAATTCCAAGTGACAAAACAAGCAGCTCAACAGAACAGGACTCGGTCGATACAGTATTACAGCGGGAAGTTGTAAATATGGAAACACAGGAGTTGATTACGGTCTCAATGTTTGCTTCAGAAAAAGAAATGAAATCAAGTCTGGAGACCAAAGAACTACCAGATCAACCAGAGAAGGACATTTGTGTTGAAGGATTTGAGACGTCTGAAATAAGGGAGCCAAAAGAAAATACTTCCTTCAAGGAAGTGGATGGAGGCGACCAAACCACTGGGGAGAAAGAAGAACTGGATCCGAACATTAACATGGACCACCAAGTTGATGATCTACATTTTATCACCCAAGAAGATGCTCCACAGCAGGATGTAGGATCAGAGGGAGAGGCAGAATTGCCAGGAGAGGCGCTCATGTCAGAGGAATCCATAGTCGATGTATGCAAACATGCACGAGATCGGACTCTCTGCGAACAATACAGCGAAAATCCTGATATGAAGGACTTGCTCGATCCAGAAGAAATTGCACAAACTGTGACCATTGAAGGTCATGAGGATGTAGTTGCAGACGTCAGTCTTAACACACAACTTGAAGAGCTCAGGACAGTTGAAACCAAAGAGTCCATAGACAGTGGGTCAGAAGCACATGAAGACGAGAGACCCCTTATGGAAGAGTTTGGACAGGAGCAAAACGAAAGGTTCAAGGAATCAAAACAAGCCACAGAGAATGGGATACTTTCTCCAGAAACGCAATCCATCACCGAGGAAGTTTTGTCCACTCGGAAAAAGGATAACAAGTGGATTAAAATGAAGCAAGGAGAACCAGAAGCATCCCCGGGAAAAAAAACAGAGCGAGAGAATCCCGTGAGAGGAGACCTCAAAGAATCTTTAACAGACAACGTCCATCTACTTGCGAGAGACGCTTGGATGAAGGAGCTCAAGTCAGTCATTAAAGACGAAGTTCTTTCCAAAAAGAAAGATGACCAGGTGAAGAAAAAGAGGGTGGTGCTGTTCGAGGACGGACAACCATTCGTTCCTATTCATGATTGGCAGCCAGAGAAGCCGCAGGAGATGATTTCACCAAAAGCAGAGGACAATCTTCTGCCACCTGCACGGGACAATATAATGACAACACCGCATGACCAGGATGATGAGATCTCACTTTATGTCAAGGTAATCAGTTTAAAAAATATATATCTCCTTCAGCTGAGCTAATGAACACTACGTTACGCTCATGATTCATCAATCGAAATTTGGAGTTTGACCTGTGAGTGAGGGTGTATGTTTCGATCGCTTATCTTCAGTCAGCTGGTTCCAGTCACCCAACCCTGCGATGCAAAGTCACCAAAGAGTCTGTCAAGCATCGTTATTCATTCGTGTATTTATTATCGGGATGAGACAATGCGCCTGACTAAAACGCACTAAGCAAAGTTCCATATTCATTGACCACAACTCAACTCAACCGTAGGAGAGTCTAAAGCACAAAAACAGGAAAACTACAAAAAAAGACTAACCAAGACATCCAGAGACTAAAGTCAAATAATAAAAATTACTTTTAAAGATGGTTAGCTGGGGTCTTGCTGAACGTTCAGTGGGCTATCGGAAGAAGCAACGGGAAAAGGCTTGATGCCCTCAAAGCCTCTGCTTAGTTCTCAGTACCTTGAATAGTGTCTGGTCATCAGACCTGAGGCACCGGGAAGGGGTGGAGGGGCTCACAGAGCTATTTCAAGATTTGAAAACAAATAGTAGGATCTTCAAAAAAAAAAAGAGAGCCAGGAGCCAGTGTAGGCATGCCAGGCTAGGAATTATGTGCTCCCTCTTATGAGTACCAGTCAAGAGGCGAGCAGCAGAATTCTGGACCATCTGGAGAAGCTTCATGGAGGATTGGCTGACTCTAAAGTAAAGTTTCTCTTTGTGGTCCCTGAAACATAAAAACATTTAACATGTTGGAAATCGGCCATTAAAAAAATATCCATCCATTCTCAACACAGCTTGTTCTGAACAGGGTCGCAGGGGGTGCTTGTCTCTCACTTTAAAATCTTGATTCGATATTGCTTTGATGGTGAACCTTGACGGCTCTATCAGACAGCTGTTCTCTGGGTTTTTAATACAGTGGAATCTGCAAAAGAAGGGAAACAGTCTTCCACGTGGGAGGTAAACCATTTTTTTGCCATATCGGCTGCTTAAAAGGGGAATTCAACAAAGTATTCATTCTTTAATACTGGCAGGCACAGCATTTCCAATAGGAAGGTTTAATACCTTGAAAAAAATGTGCTAATACTGTGTGCGAGAGCTAATTGTCTCACATGGAGACATAAACTTCCTTTGGCTGACGGAATCAATTCAACCTGCCTCCGCTGATGGTTAGGACACCCAAGGTGATGTCTCAACCTGGTTCTTCAAAGGAATCAAATCAAAATCCTTGTGCCCTGTCGGTCTCACACAGAACGACACGAACCGAGTAGAGAGCAATTATTTGCTGAGCGGGAATGTTCTACTGTCGACGTTAGGAGTCTAATCTCCGCATTCTCACTCTCTAAGCTGATTAGGTTGCCGTTTGGTGTTCAGAGTTGTAGGCACGGTCGTCCTGGAAGCAAGCTTTACCATTTACGTAAAAGAAAAATGAATAAATATGTTGTCATCTGCGGATATTTATTTCGACAAACTAAGCAATAATGGCGGAAAGTACAGTTCTGTTTTCAAATGTAGAGTAAAAAGTCACGAGGAAAATACAGTAACGAAGTATTAGTGCTTCTTTACTCTTTAATGCCTACCACTGAGTAACATTTTTCATAACCATTTTTTTCTTGGCTACCTTTAGCATCTTTGCTAGGTAGCATTTACAAGAAAATAATTTTGTTGCTCAGCTATATGTATCGTCCAACAGATTTCTTCATTTGTGTGTGTGTGTGTGTGTGTGTGTGTGTGTGTGTGTGTGTGTGTGTGTGTGTGTGTCCTTAGGCAGGCAGCGATGGGGAGAGCATTGGTAACTGCCCATTCTCTCAGCGACTTTTTATGATCCTATGGCTCAAAGGAGTCATCTTCAATGTCACCACCGTTGACCTCAAGAGGTAGTTGTTACTGTTAACATTGCGCAGATAGATCCTTTATATGCCAACTTCTGACCTGGCCGGTGTCTTTTATGCTGTCAGAAAGCCTGCTGATTTACAAGACCTGGCTCCAGGCACCAACCCTCCATTTATGACCTTTAACGGAGAGGTCAAGATTGACGTCAATAAGATCGAGGAGTTCTTAGAGGAGAAACTGGCCCCGCCACGGTGTGTGTGCGCACACACACACACACACACACACACACACACACACACACACACACACACACACACACACACACACACACACACACACACACACACACACACACACACACACACACACACACACACACATACACACACAGAAGTGCACTACTCTGCAAATAAACACAAGTGGCAAAAGTACCCGCGGTGCTTTGCTGTTTTAAATGTTATCAAAAACGATTTGTCTGAAAATATCACAGGATTCCAGGACCTTTGAAAATGGCAATGTACACATCACTCACGAAAACTGAGATATTGAGGTTTTGGGTGAAATTTCAACATGAACATAAAATGTACTATTACCTAAATTTGTCCAGGAGACCTCCAACCTCAAGCTTTATTCTGTAACAAGTTGTTTTGGTATCACCAGCTACCCAAGACTGTCACCGAAACACCCGGAGGCCAACACAGCCGGCATTGATGTCTTTGCCAAGTTCTCTGCTTATATCAAGAACCCAAAGAAAGAAACCAATGATGGTAGGATACAAAGAGGTTTCAACATTTGTCTTGTGAAGCGTTGTTTACACGTGGGCTTGTTTGAATTTGTGAACTACTGCAGTCCTAAAAATTAGTGATGGGCAAGTGAAGCTTCATGAAGCACTTGTGATAGTTTTTGACTCCGCTATATGGCACTCTTTATTTAAAGATGCAGTGTCTTTTTAAGACATTTCCTTTGCACTAACCTTCATCTTCATACCAAGAGCACCATCTGGAGGAGTCAAGAAATATTACAAGTACTTCATGAAGCTTCATTTTCCCATCACTACTAAAAATCTGTACTTCACTGTGTCCTATCCAAACCATTTATCCTCACTAAAACCCTTCACTAAATCGCCATAGTGGTTTGAGGTTCAATTTGGATCGTGCTTACAACAGACGTCTTAGATCGTTACCACGTAGGCTTAGTCATGCCGATGAGGTGATACCAGAGCGAATGGGGCAATCAGGGCGTGTCATAGACATAATCAGACAGAAAAAAAATAAGTAATCAGATAAGTTTCAAGGAGTAGTCCACTGCTCCCTCCAATCGTAGAGCAGGTACCTCTGAAAGCAGAGGTCTGGCACCGCCACCTCTGTCAATTAGAGATATACTGTATATAGGGCCAGAGCTACCAGAACAACTTTAGTTCGCTGACGAAGCTTTTCGGATGAGGAGCGAATCCTAAACACCTTCAAAGAAGTACAGATGACGGCTGAAGAAACCTTTTCATCGATATCCTCACTAGAGTCGTATTTGGGCTGGAGCCTAACCCGGCTGACTTTGGTGGGGCAGATGTGAAGTTAATGTTGGCCCTATTCCACCGCATTTGTGCCAGTGCTACTTTCCGGACTAAGGTAGCACCAGTTCTTTCATTTTCCACCAGCAAAATTGGCTCTAGCTCTTGAAACTGGTTCTTAAGATGATCCCAACGATTTGTTGGGCCAAACTCTCACACCAACTGTGTCAGGGGTTGTAAGCGGTGAGCACGAGCACACATATTTGTAAGAAGTTGTCGAGCAGCAACTGAGTATATAGGGGTGAATCTTTTCATTCTCACCCGTGTGTTCAGCCTTAGAGAAAGCACTACTGAAGTCTCTTCGGAATCTTGACGACTTCCTGCGAACTCCGCTAATAGCCGAGATTGACTGCGATGCCCCGGGAGACGTCCCAGAGTCCACCAGGAGTTTCCTGGATGGACCAGAGCTCACACTGGCCGATTGCAACTTGCTTCCTAAATTACACATCCTTAAGGTTTGTTGCAATTTACTACATGGCCTACCGATTATCTGGAAGGATTTTCCATTCTAAGGTTTCTTTTTTTCATCTTTCCAGGTGGTCGCCAAGAAATATCGTGGATTTGAAATCCCCACAGAGATGTCAGGCATTTGGCGCTACTTGAACTGTGCCTATCAGAGAGAGGAATTTAACAGCACCTGCCCAGCCGAGAGGGAAATTGAGTTTGCCTACGCCAATGTTGTTAAAAAAGTTAAATAAAACATCCAGTCATCGAGATCAGAGGTGGGCAACCAGAGGGCCACATGAGGCCTAATTCATTAAATCTGCCTCACCCATATATTGATTTTATCAAGAATCTCGTAGTATTTGTTGTAGAACGAATCTGGTTTTCTAATTTGGGGTTTTCACCCCAAAAGTGGTTAATTATATTCATCCTGTTTTTTAAATTTTATTTCCTGTTCATTTCACGAATAAATGTGTTCCAAAATGATCTTAAAAATTAAACATTTTTTGTATTTGCAAAATAATTTGTGGATAAAATCACCTTCAGCATACATAACATTGAGAATGAATTATTTAATTAAAACAGTTTACATGCTCATTTCAACAATACCATTCCTTTATTAAAAAAAAAAAAAAACTTTTATTACAAACGGATTCAAATTATATTGTAAAATAATTTGAATATATTTTTGGATTAACAATGACCAATTCACCCCAAAGATTGAGCCAAGTCTAAATACATATTCTAAATATATTTTCTTCAACAACTGGTTGATAATTCATATTAAACTGTTTATAAATAATCAGAGGTACTGGGAAAAATATCTTATTTGCAAAATAATGTATGACATATTTTCACACTAGTTTTTATATATATCATTGACATGGCGCTTCTGTGATTTTTATGAAATCAAACATGGCCCTTTTCTCACCCCTGGTCTCCATAAAAAGGTGACGGAGGAGTTTGCCAATGTAGAGACCCGCTCTGATTTTTACCAACAGTGTTTTTGTTGTTTAGATTTTGTTTTTTAATACAAATGGCACAGTAGGTACACTGGGGGGTTAAAAAAAAAATCACAAAAAATTAATTAAAAACAAGCCTGTTTGTGTATTTCACAGTGTAAGCCAACAATCAGGTTTTCATGTTTGAAAATTAGACAAAAAATCCCTGCCTTATCCAAAATTATCTCTTCTTAGCGCTGTTTTTGTACACAAGTATTTTTTAGTACTAGATTTTATCTTTCACAAATCTTAGAATCACATACGGTTGCGCATTTTGCACTGTCAATTGATCGCAAAACTCCTTTTTGATTCATGATCGGACCGACTTTTTATCTGAATGTGACCGCTAAAAAAAATACGGAAAGTGTGAAATCCTGAATAAAGTCCCCCTTATTCCGCTTATGCTGTGTCCTTGGATTTCATTTCTTTTGGGTTGGTCAACTCAAATCCTGTCACAGTTGCTTCAGATGAAAATGAGAATTACCGGGTTTATGTTACTATACAGAAACGCCACAAAACGCATTAAAATCTGATTTTTATTGTCATCAGCTAAAAACGTGGTTGTGAAAAGCAGTTGTAGGCCTCCCCCCCAAAAAAAGTTCTGTAATAAAGGAACGCTGACCTCTGCCTTGAATGTGCGAAGTCATCGTCTTTCCAATTTTAACCGGAACCTTCTTCTAAATGTTTGAGTCTCTTCCTCAGATGCTCCGAGATGTCATCGAGAGGGTTCCTTTTGCTGCTGAGGATTTTCACCGCCTCGCCAAACCGATTGATTTCTGACTCCCTGTCGTAAGAACACCCCCGCACACCAATAAGTAAATAAAGGAGAACATTTCATTGGATGAAATGGCAATCCATCCAAAAAAAAAAGGATCTTACAGGAGTTTACGTTTCTGCATGGGCCTCATCTGACTGAAATCAGTAACTGCACACTTCTTGACTGGCCTGGGGAAAAGGGTGGGGATGGTGTAAAAAACAACCAGATACGGTTCTCAGTGCATCTCCTAAAATGATACAGGACCGCAATTAAATTCAAGGTCAACTTACACTGTGCTTTTCCGGCGAGCTGGATGACCTGTGCGGGCTGTAGCGGCCGGAGCGATGAGCTCTGACAGCTCGGGCAGAGCTTCCGCAAGCACACTCATGTCTCCTACGACCGGAGTGGCCTGTCGCCGGGCCTGTGCCGCTTGACGCTCCTTTGTCAGCTTGATTACGCTTATCTCTGTTGGCCGTGGGGGTACCAAGCGCGGTCAGAAAATGGGTAAACCACATTTCCACCAAGCAATACGCTTTAGGTATTTTTCGACGGTTTCGTTCCAGTTATGAATAGTAGACACGATTGTGCCCGTGGGAACCTTTAGAGCTGCATTTTTTTTTATCTTGAATGAATAATTTTATGACCTGACAGCATATTTGATTTTTCAGGACGTGCCACTCAGTAAAACCCTCATATTAAACAACAGGGGGCACAATAACCAGACAAAATGTGGAGTCACTGTCGTTTTTTTAAAATTATTATTAGTATTTTTTTAAACCATCATGTGAATGTATATTATTTGGATATTACCATGAAGCACGGCAGCTACACGTCAGTCAAATTTTATTGTATAGGATGCAACGAACGATCAAAATCTGTTTTTTTTTTTGTTCCAGAATAAAAAAAAAATGTGCAAGGTGAATAAGTGGGACAGGGACTGTTGACATTGGTCTACAGTCCCTTAGCCAAGCAGAACGCAGAACACAATGCACCATAAAAAATAAATACATAAATAGTGCAGAGTGAACGCTGGCGCGAATGGCTGCCGCTGCTCACCCGCACAAAAAAAAAATGTGACTAAAGTGTCCTTGAAAGACGCTTATAAATGAAATGTATTATTATTACATGTATTATTAATAACAGTAATATGAAAGTATAATAAATTATAATAACAATTATAGGTGTTATTATTAATAACAATAATAAATATTGTTATTATTATTTATGAAAAAATATATAACGTATTATTATTACAAACAATAATGTGTTACGATGATGATCATTATGATGATTATTATTATTATAACTGGCCACCAATCAATCCCTACTTTTGAATTATATTACATAATTAAATAACAGAATCACAGACGTTTTCTTGGACTGTCTGATGTGATGAATGGTAAATGAACTTACTGTTTAACCATCGTTCCCTCCTTTCCTTCATCTTTTCTTTTTTTGACTTGATTTTCTTTACTTCAGGAGGACCTTTCAAAACATATACACATATTCATACACATAGGAAAGGGCTTGCTTAGCATGGCACACAAGACAAGATAATGTATTAAATGTCACAAAGATGTTGGCAAAACCTACCTAACTTGGCAGGTATGGGGGCTATTGGAGGGTCCTTGAATGTTAATGTTTGCCTCAGGGCCTCTGGAGCAATTTCTGTACCTGAAAATATCCCAGCAGGGGAAGACATTTGGTTTTGGGCCTGTAGAATTAAACACAAGGATTAGAGGTGGTTCCATATTAATTTGTCAGTTGATTATTCGCTGGCTAAAACGATTGACTATGTTCATCTGACATATTCATTTATTTTCCGAACCGTTTTATCCTCACTAAGGTTGCTGGAGACTTTCCCAGTTGTCATCATGCAGTATGTAGCGGACAATCACAGCATTTAAGATGTTTTCATCAAAATATTAAATAGCTATTCATAACAGGTATTGCATGAAAATGTGTTAAAATCATCAAGACATACAGATTTGTCGTAAAATCAAATTTTAAAATAAAACATATGGGATGCTCATATAAATATTTATTTTTACTTTAACACATTTTTACCTTAATTTATTAATCCCACGTGTGTAAATTTATGCATCTATTCATCTATCGAGATCGATATATATATACACACAGACAGATAGACAGACAGATAGATAGATATAACTATTTCAATGTATTTTTACGTTAATTTAAACGAAAAAAGACTGACCGCTTTAGTTTATGTATTGCGGTTTTTTTATATTTACAATTGGGCTAATTGGTTGTCTTGCTCATGAGATCCTGCCTCCCCTCTCGCAAAGTTCTACTGAATTCCCAACTGGGATTTTAAACTATATTCCCTTGAAGAGAGTACGATTGTGCTTTGATCAAATAAAAATTGAGAAGACTTATTTGGCTGTCACTGTTGCCATCTGACGCTAGCTCATTGCGGTCGGACCAAAATTAGCACGTTATTCTACATAAAACGTGTTTTGGAATACGAATAAGTAAGCGAAGGCCATGAGCTGTTATTCACTCGCTACTTACTTGAATTTTGCCCGTAACTCCAAGAGAACCACTTTCCATTTGAGAAAGACTTTGCTGGTCCATTTGCAAAGCAGAAGGCTTGTCCGACACTTTGGACGAAGAACAGCCAGGCGGCCACGTCAGTTTCACGGCTTGTTGGTGCAATTTATGCCGCACGTTTTTAATTTTTCCAACCATTTTCACGGCAAATGAATCTCGTTTTGCGATATTCTGGAAATATTTTTCACGCGGTCAACATTAGTGTTTGCTTTTTAGACTCGAGGGAGCTTCTTCTTTGTCTAACAAAGTCTCATATTAAGTAATTACCGCCACCTATTGATCTGGGGGCAAAAATAACCAGATGCCGTATAAAAAAATACCATATTTTCAAATTTTAATCACACAGTCGTGGTGCTTCCAAGGTGTATGTAAGCTCCAGATCAACACAGAGACAACAGCAGATATACTCAATTTAGCTTTAATTGAGTCAAGGCGCGCATGTCACATTAAAGCAAAATGTGTATGTGCACATATATTACACGTATATCATGGTGACCTAATATAAATTTACCCATGAGTTCATTTATGAGAAATCTGGGCTTGTTTAGTTGAACACAAAGCAATAATTCAGTTATATTGGTAGTAACAGCTGAAAACACAGTGGACCTCTTGTGCACAGGCATTTGATTGCACTTCTTGTTACTAACGTTGTTGACGGGGAGAAACAAAAGCATCCATCTATCCAGTTTGGAATGAAAAACACTTAGCCATACTGCCTAAAGTCATCTGGGATTGGTTCCAGCATCCCTTGAGGGGTTAAAGTGTTTCAGAAAATGGATAGGTGGTCTGGACTCACAGGTCTAATTTAAATGAGAAAAGTCATTTTATGCTCATATCATTTGCACCGGAAAACCCTGTTAGCCCTGAGCTTTTCCTTACTTTGAGTTTAACATGGATGTGTAGGTCTTGGATGGACAGCCATCTTTAATATCAGGCCTTCTATAGGCCTGCGAGTTGACAACTCATTTGCCATAACTCCGCTTGAAGCTCAGGGTCATAGGAGTCTTTGGCCGATTGTCTCTTTTCGCCGTTATAGAGGTAGCAACCACCCACCCCTTCCATCTCCGAGGCAGCTGCAGCATACATGATGATCGAGGCACCTTCTGCCGGAGTCTGAGAGAGTAAACAAAAGAAAGTTTATTTCACACAATTTTGAAAGGTTACTTTTGGTCTAGCTAGGATCACATACAATGTAGTTCTTTTTATTTTCTCTTTTGACTAAAGATGGGAAAATGAAGCTTCATGAAGCACATGTGATATTTTTGACTCCACCAGGTTAGTGCAAAGTGCAAAGGAAATGTCTTAAAAATCCACTGCATCTTTAAACCAAGAGTGCCATTTAGGAGTCAAACTATCAAATGTGCTTCATGAAGCTTCACTTGCCCATCACTACATTTGACACGTGTTTTTTTTTAATTTATTTTTATTTTTTTTGGGGGGGAGAGGGTGACGTGTAGCCTGTAGTACCCTGAACAAAGTCTTTGCAAATGGCTTTTTGAGTGCCTGCGCAAGGCTCCACAGGTTGTTGTAGAGCGCCGTGTCCACCATCCCTGGATCCACGGCGTTGACCATCACCGGGAAACCTTGGTTGTCATCTGCTCTTGTAGGTAGTAAGTGAAAAGGACTAAGGCAAGTTTACTTTGGGCGTAGGCACCATGGGAGCTGTAGCTTAACCTGGCAAGGGAGAAAAAAAAAGACCAGAGATTTTGTACTATTTTTACATTTAGGAACGAAACATGTTCACTTCCAGAATTAAACAAGGCAAGCATTTACCTCCTGTTGAGATCCTTCATGTGTATAACCCCCGCATAGTGTGTTGCGGAGGACATGTTGACGATTCGGGAAGAGTTGCCCAGATTTCCTGATTTCTTCAGTAAATCAAGCAGCAGGTTGGTCAGTAGGAAGTGGCCGAGGTAGTTGAGGGAAAAGTGGGCTTCAAAACCATCTTCTGTCTGCATCTCGGGGACCAACATGGTTCCAGCTATGCGCAGGGACACATGCAAGATGTCATCATCTTTTCTTGTAAAAATGAATAGAATGCTATTTATCAGTTTGAATACTTTGCCCAAAAAAACAAAACCCATACCAAAACACGAATCAGCATTGCAAACGACATTTGTACCGCAATGAGTAGAATTGAAATTACCATGATTTTCAGTATACAAAATTGTTTACAACATGAATTTCATTCAAATGTTACGGTCGAGATGGGATGTACATGACAATTATAGTAAATATAGTAAATGGTAGTATATTTTTCATAACATTAAAGGCCTACTTCTTCTTTTCCTTTCAGCTTTTCCCTTGAAGGGGTCGCCACAGCGAATCAGTGTCCTCCACCTTCAGAGGTTTGATTGGCATGTTAAAGGCCTACTCCTAAAAATACTACTATAAAACCTGGTGAAGTCAAAAATATCACGTGCTTCATGAAGCTTCATTTTCCCATCTTTAGTCAAAAGGCCTACTACTATAAAATTTGATGATCTGTTTCTTCCCTCAAGGGTCACAGGGGGTGCCGGAGCCTATATGAGCTATCTTTGGGCAGTAGGCGGGGACACCTTAAACTGGTTGCCAGCCAATCGCAGGCCATACAGAGAAAAATAACCAACCATTCAAGGTCACAATCACAGTTAGGGACGATTTCGAGTGTTCAATTAATCTGTCATGTATATTTTTGGAATGCAGGAGGAAACTGAAATACCCGCAGAAAACCCACGCAGGTACGGGTACGACATACAAACTTCCGCACAGGAAGGCCCTGAATCCAACTCTGCACTTCTGAACTGTTATGTTACTACTCAACCCTCGTTTACTGAAATAACCCCCTTCTCCCAAAGAAAAACATAAAAACGAATTAATTAACTAACTACTAATTAATTATTTTAAAAATACATGACACACACACACACTAAACCACCTACCATTATTCACCAGAAGATGCAGAGGAAGCCCTCGGCCTTTGAAGGTTTTGACAAAATTCTGGACTGAATTCAGGGAAGTCAAATCCAGAAAGAGAAACTCCGCTAGAAATTTGATGACAAGTTAGATTAACAAAAGGAGCATCCACGCAGGCAGGTCCAGAAGTGACACACATGATATATGGACACGCTGTACGACAACTTCAAATTGGGTGTTTAGGAAATGAATCTCTCTTGTGGTCAATGTATAAAATAATTACCTTTTCCCTCTTTGCATTCTTCCTGAATCGTCTTTGCGGCGGCTAAGCCCTCTTCTTTTTCATTGCCGGCTGGAGATGAATGACAGAAGGGTCATTAAAAGTCATAAAGGTCTCTTTTAGCCATTTAGAATTCATCAAAGTATGTATTCATATCAAAATATACAAGATCTCAAGGCTTTACTAGTAATTGCTTCCGGTTATGATTTCTGAAATGCAAATACAGTAAAGTCTCGTTATATCGATATCTGTTATATCGATAGTACTGCTTATTACGATACTATTTCTATGCACGCACGGAGAAAATTACATGCCCGCAGGATCGGATATATCGATAGTCCGGTTATATAGATATTTTTTCAGACTCCCGAGAATATCGATAGAATATTTTTTTTTTTATGTAGAAAATCGCCATTTGAGAAAATTGGGGGCTCATTCAATTACTCGTGTAGTAAGTTGCTATTCCTGATTCGGCCTCTAGATGGGAGCACATAAACGCAGATAACTGCTACTGCCCAATGTTTAGATTTAGACGTTATTAATTTTAGAAGGGAGGCTGCGGACGGGATGAAAATTGACCAGGGGCAACATTTGGCCCCCAGGCTGGACTTTGGACATGTGTGGGATATTATGTCAGGATTGACACTATAAAATAAAAACAAACGTAAAGGTTAAGCTGCTGAGTGCAAACGGACTCGACAGAAGCCTACCGATAATGACATGCATGCCAAGTCTTGCCAGGTGTTTTGCCGTCTCATAACCCATTCCTCTGGTTCCACCAGTGACAATGCCCACTCTTCCGTTCTGCTTCTGCAGGACTGTAAGACAAGAGACGGTACAAAATGAGCACACAATGATATTAAATGTTCTTTTCGGTTGACAGAATGTTTCTAATTGGATGAGGGTGTTTGGGATACGTGTGTGAATGGGAGGGTTAACAGGCTTTAAATCTCTTGCAAAGCAGAACCGCTATTCACAAAAAGGCTGTAAGTAATCCACAAAAGCTGCTTTGTAAGAAAAGCAAAAATCTGTCTCGAGATGTGCAAAACTGATCTGAGACGGACCGCAAAAAAAGACTCCCAGCTGTAATCATAGCAAAAGATGGTTCTGTAAAATATTACTTTGGGGGGGAGGAGAATTTGGTATGCCCCATTTTTTTCAAGTTGGGTTTTTTTCCTCCAAGAAAAGTTTAAAATATAAACACAATTTCGCTTCACTTCTTGAATGTGTCCAACTTGTTTAAAGTTTGAAATGTGGTGTCTCTCTCACTTTCGACCCGACTCTCACTCTAACTCTCTGTCCCTCTCCAGTCTTCCCCCTCTCTAGCTCTCTTTCTCTCTAGCTTTCGGACTCTCTCTCTCTCTCTCTCTCTCTCTCTCTCTCTCTCTCTCTCTCTCTCTCTCTCTCTCTCTCTCTCTCTCTCTCTCTCTCTCTCTCTCTCTCTCTCTCTCTCTCTCTTTCTCAATCCTGAAAATTGTTCCTCACTAATCTGTTGTGATCAATTTTTCATGGTTTGGGATTAACCCATCGTAAGTATTTAAATAAGTAGCATTGTTGTCCAGATTATGAGCAATGAGTCCCCAGTTCATAATGCCCTTCCTTGTGAGGCTCACATGCTGCACCACAATTTTTTTGCTCTTCTTTTTTCAACTCCTTTCGCCACTTCGCCAGTTTGACCTTTCACAAAGAATCCGATTATGTAAAGAACAAACTATGTAGGACAGATTGCATTAAAAAAAAAAAAATGTTTCGAGATTCGACCTCTCTTTGGCTGCATGCAGTATGTGAATGATATTACTGTAATTTTCAATTTAAGACTATTCAATACCATTTAGAATTAAAATTTTAACCCCGGCAAAATGCATCCATATTGTCTTAAATGACTCTTCTGTACAAGTAATATGCATCAACTCTCTTAAAGGCCTTCAGGGCAATTTAATAATACAAATTTAAAACTATTTTGTGTGAAGAAGTCCAAGTTTTAAATTATCGAACTAGGTGTCATAATTATCACAGACAAGCAAATATTAGATTATGTATTTATTAGATTTTAGGAGAGTGAATGTTTTTTGTACCAAAAGAAATGAGTGAATCATACTTCTACTTCTGCAATTATTTTTAGACAACTATCGGTGAGTACATAAATTAGTGGTTTTGTCATCTCTGCCTTATCATAATACAGCAATGGGTGGAAGAAATGACAGTAGTCCAAAATAAAAGAGAATATTTCTCGTTTACTTTAAAGTTTGGAACGCCAACAAAAATATCATGAACGCCATTTATTCAGAATACTAATATTGAGTAATATACAGCAAATAAAAACTACAATTTATTCTATTTTCTTAAATGAGCCGATGAATTTAATAAATAATAATACAACCAACCTGGTAGGGTAAAAGATCTGTTGAACATCTGGTAGATGAGAACTCTGATTCCACAGTAGTACAATTTCAGTAAAGGCACTAAAGTAGACAAGGGATTCATGATTCCTCTTCCTGCCTTTCCAGCGACCGACTATGTGTGCAGTACCATCTATCGCCTGGGTGGAAACAAAAATATTCTCGCATTAGTTCCGCCCCCGAAGTATAGACGTCACTGAGCGTCAGAGGCGACAGGAATTTTTCCATCCATTGCAGATTTAAAACCAAAATTGAGTTGATCATGTTTTTTTTTTTAACTTGGATGACAAGTTATTAAAAGCGAGAGAAAAGGCACATTTTAATTGTAAATGTGAACTTGTCAGATCAAAGAACGATGTTCCACTTGGCAATTCAGTCTGTCCTCAGTCATTGTTCCCCCTGTTCCCACTTATCCTGTAGGATGTTCCAAACAGGTGTTTGATAAGCAACAAAAAATAATAATCAAGTGTACAATATACTTTGTCCCATAAAATTAAGACTCTTTTATTCAGAGTTTATTCTTGGAAAAACACTGTACTTCTCGGGATGTCACAGTGTTATCCACGGGTTAACGAATAAAGTTTTATTACTGACCGTTTCCAACGGAACTGACTTGATCACAAAGAATTCTTTTAGAACAGAGTACTGCACCGGTAATTGGGAATATCTTCAGGCAAACACTCGCAATTCCTTTAGCTATTCATTAGCTAGGGTGGCTTTTTTGGCGCACATGGATCAGAATGAATTGACATTATACTGTACACATTACGTGGTGAGGTTATTTTTACCCGAGGGTATATTTGCTGATGAAGGATACTGTTTCTGTGGTTCTGAAGTTTAAAAAGAACCCAAAGGAATTGTTCCGCTACTGATGAGAATTTCCCTTCAAGCACTTATGTAATACAGTTTTGAATCGTGGATTTCATTTCATTCTGCTTTTAACCGCCAGGTGGGAGTAGAGGTTAATTTTCAATCTCTTGCTCCACATTCGTAACGTTTCAAAATACTCAACTGTGCGTCGTGACACTTACTTAAATCCAATTCTTTCGAAAAAAATATAAATCTTGTCCAACTCACTTGTCTTAGTCATTTTATTAGTCACAGAAACGTGAACGTGTTTTCTTTTAGAGGAACGCCCTGCCACACCCAACTGGTCCGGTACCAAGTTGACTCACGAGCGCTTTTGTAACTGGATACCGCTGAGCAGTCGTGTTATTGCCTGCGCGGCTCCCTGAAATATCCCAGAGCGAAATACACACCGGAACGACCTCCAACCGCATACCTGGTTTTTTTGGTTGTAACTTTCTTTCTTGTCTGGACACCGAAAAATCCGAGGAGATCGTACTTTTTTTGTCAACATGAAGTTTTGTCTGCTGCCCGCCTTACTTCTCTTAGCGACCGGGGCATTGACGCAGGACGGCAAGTTTCCAACCCGTTTTGTATTTTCGGGAGCGTAATTAATTATCCATTTGAAAGCCAACTTAATCGGTGTTTCATATTTTTGCAATGGTCTGGCCTCACATTAGTCGCCAAAGGACTCTTATTTAACGGGGCTCCAAAAACATATCTTGTTTTGCATGGAGCTTGAGTCACCGCCAAATATCAAAATGCCTGCTGACAGGAGATTGGTCTTAAATTTAACATCAGACATCGATGTGCTGAATAAACGATTTGATACAGTATTTATCGTGGAATACGACGAGAGTGCCCTCAGCACCCCTGAAATCTGGCCAAACAGACACAAGGGGGGTGGGGGATATTAACTCTTGAGGGGTGGGTGTTTCCGACAGTCCAAACCACCGAATCTGCCTTCATTTATTGCAGTATACTTTTAGCTCGAGTCACAATGGTGTCATTGTTTTTTTAACTAAATATCAATTTCAGAATAATTGAGTTGACTAATGTAGTAAATATTGTACCATAGCCATACAGGCGGGGTAACGTTTTTGAAGATGAAAACCTTGTATATTGATTGATGCAAAGGGCTACCAATTGCATGGACACTACTGAAGGTTATCGTATTATGATTCAACATCAATAATAATAATTATATAATAATACATGTCATTTATAAGCACCTTTGAAAACTCAAGGACACTTAACAGTGACAGGATAAGAACAAAGGGTACTCACGTAATGTATATGAAGATACATCATACAACATCACCAAGATTTTACAATTACAAGGAGACAGATGAATATCCATCCATTTTACATACCGCTTATTCCTCATTAGGGTCGTGCTGGAGCCTATCTCAGCTGTCTTCGGGCACGAGGCATGGAACACCCTGAATTGGTTGCCAGCCAAACGCAGGGCACACAACACATACAACAGTCACTCTCACACTCATACCTAGGGACAATTTGGAGTGGTCAATCTGACTGCCATGCATGTTTTAGACTGTGGGAGGAAACTCCAAAATGCAAACTCCACACAGGGAGGCCAGACTGGGACACGAACCGGCAACCTCTGCACTGTGAAGCTGGTGTGCTAACCACTTGACTACCGGGCCACCTTCAGATGAATACCTATTCAAGTTATTTTTCCCCTATACATCTCTGCCAATGTTCATATTTTTAAATGGTCACTTATGCAACAAAATCACAATTTACCATGATTGGCAAGTTCTTTTTTTTTTTAGAACAGACATGCAGGAGATGACCACATTGTGGTCCTTGGAGGTTATCAGTGGGCGATATATCCTGTGTATGTCAGTTATGTCCCGAATGTCTTCTTTCCAAACTCTCAGCTCAATTTTAGGTGACATTATCTTGAAAGAGTAAATATAGCTTAAAAGCATAAAATATAACCGGTAAGGCCATATTACAAGTTACAGTACAAACCGGTTTCATCAAAACAGGGTCACATTTTTGGTGCTCTTGTCAGCGGTTGTCAGGCTGGAAAATAAAACTGAATAAATGTTGCAAAACTGGCAAAGAAAGATAATATTGATTGAATTTAAACGCAAAAGTGCAGTTAGTTATCCTTTCTTCTCGCTGCAGTTACTCCAACGAGACAGTGTGGGTTGTCATGCTCTGCCCTATGCCTTTTTGTTTAGTTAAGATTATGGCAGAGGTGGTCAAAGTTCATCTTGGCACATATGTTTTAAAGACAATAACTAATTTGTTTGGATTTGTAGGTACAAAAAGTAATTCGGAATAATTATATGAATAGTATATTAATACAATGCAGCACTGAATGTAGTTTTTTTTTAATTGTCTCTCTCTTACAGGATTTGATCTGTTTGATGCTCTGGATGACGTAGGTGAGTTGTTCTGTCTTTAGCTGTTTGTTTTTTTTAAATGGCTTCAAGAAACATACAGTTTTTTACTTCTAATCAATAATATCTAATTGGTCTTCTAATCAATAACTTTTATCCATGGGTGTAAATGGGACACACACACACACACACACACACACACACACACACACACACACACACACACACACACACACACACACACACACACACACACACACACACACACACACACACACACACACACACAGTATATGTGCAAAAGGTCATATTACATTTTATGATCAATTCATATCGACATTGTCTCAAAAGTGCAGATGTGAAACGATGCCCGGACATAGGCGACAGATTCAGAACACTTGTTTGTTTCTGTTCTTTCTAGAGCCAACTCCGCCAAAACCCAAAGAACAACCAAAAGTCCCAGCGAATCCTGATTTTGATGGTTTGTAACCTTTTTTTGGGGTGTTAGCAAGTGTAAAAAATATTTTGGGGGCCTTATTATTTAAAGAGGATCAAAATCACAAATGCAAGAATATTGATATAAACTGTGGAAGTATGTTAAGGTGGTGGATTATTTATGTATTTATTTTTATCTACCGTTTTTTTCATAGTTTGGTCGGGGGTGCGACTTATGAATCGGAGCGACTTATATATGCTTTTTTATATTACTGTATATCATTTCACATGTTATTTTCACATTAAACCGCAAGAGCGCAGAGAAGAGGAAGTGGCGCCTTGTCTACCTGCCGAGTTGGGGGAGTTATTTAAAAGTGACACAGAGGATGAAGATTTCCTTGGATTTGGTGATTTGGAGTAAAACCTGATATTTTGGTAAACTTGTTAGCATGTTCTTTGTGCTAGAGTTATCTGAATAACTCTTGTAAAAGACTGTTCTAGGTTACCAAAAAGGAGGTATGTCCATCGGAGTTGCGTAGAGCGAGAGCTGCGGTGTTATGTTGGAAAAAAAAGAAGTGAAACGGAGCCTGATGTTCTCTATTTTATTTTATTTTAATTTATTTATTTTAAATTGCTTTTCAAGATGACATGTATGTTGTTTGGTGTTGGATTTTATCAAATACATTTTCCCCAAAAATGCGACTTATCCTCCAGTGCGACCTATATGGGTTTTTTTCTTCTTAATTATGCATTTTTTGGCTGGTGCAACCTATAATCCGGAGCGACGTATCATCCAAAAAATACGGTATTTGTTGAATCCGGCTGGATAGTTGACATTTGAAAATATGCGGTCTACATTATTCAAAGTGTGTAAGAAAAATTCCAGGACTGTTGTCACAAAAGCTATTTCAGAACAATTTCACACCCAACAGTCAACAAATTTCCCCCTTCACGTGGGACCTGATCGACCAGCACGTCTACAAAGAGCTCATCCACTTTTTTTTTTGTTCAGCGGGGGAGAAAAGGCGAGACTTTTGTCATGATAATACACGGCTGCTCTGCCTTGATCCCTACAACAGCTTCATACTTGTCGCTGTACTAGGTGACCTCCCGTGTAGAGCTTGTGTGTTGCCTTCACTTGATTTCTCTACATGTGATAACTGTTGTTTGACATCATCTAGGATTGGGTCCATTTTAATCTGCAGCTCTCATGGTGCATTATTTGTATTTTTGTTTGTTGTTATTTAGCTTATGCCAAACTGACATCAAAAGTCTTATTATTTTCTCCCCATAGGTGGTCTGGACCTTTCAGATGCCTTTGGACCAGGTAAAATATACAGTTGCTATCAATACGTGTCTATGCTGAGCCTATATGTCCCGAAAATGGACAATAATCTATCAGCATTCTAGATTGACTTTCGTGTTTGTGTTTTTATGTGCACATTCTGCATTCTAAGCAGTGTTTTGGAGTAGCAAAATTAAATAAACAAAAAGTTAACTGAATAAATTAATAAAAAGAGATTTTTTTTTGTCAAAGTCCCATGCACTAATATCCAAATTTGTCCAGTGGTTGATGCTAAACATAAGTCAACATAAATTATGACATGGTTTTAAGTTTAACATCATTTGAAAGGTAAAAAAAAAATGGCCATATAAAACAAGCGGATTATTTTTTTCTGACTCGTCATTCAAGCACCTATTCACGTTGTGGTTGCTACTAGTCAAAGAAAAGCTTAGAAAAAAAGGCTAAAGGGCTGCGTGACTGCTAAAACTTTGCAAGGAGGATGATTTGCACGAGTAAGCTCTCACACCCATTCGAAATACTCTTCCAGATTTTGCACTGCCAAGCGTAAAACTTTGTTGAAGTGATCGACTTAGCCAATTTTATCCTTAAATTTGGGCCCGCGAAGGCTCCAAGCGCTTGGTGGAGGTGGCGGCCCAGGATTATTCGTATCCATTTCAAACATTACTAAATGTACAACAGAATGAAAGATAACACAATAGCAATTCAACTTACATCCTGTTCTGTATTTATTTATACTCTGAATTGATTGATTTTTTGAAATCATTATGATTTCTGTTGATACTTTTTTGCACCCTGTGTATTGTGTATCTGTATGAATCTGCAGTTAAAATCTGACCGAATCCCTAACATTACATGTTTGCTGAGAGTTATATGTTGTTAAAGCCAAACCTGCTGAAACCATTTTACCTTTTTTTTTTTAAAGCACCTCTTTTCTACATATACTCTGCTGACTACGTTCCCACCCCGATAATGTTCATACACTGTATTCCAAAGTCCCGATTTCAGGTCATTCATCTTTCATTCGCCGAGTTTGCTACCAGTGAACACCTTTATAACGTAAGCTTTGAGCAGATTCTTCCCACAAAATATTAAAAAGGCCTTAATTGCAACGAACTGTGGGAAGCTAACTGCCGCCGCGACTTAGTTTAAGAACAAAACGTAAAGTGCAGGATTGCCCTCGTAACTAAGCAACGCTCCGGACCCTGACCGAAAAAAAAGACACATTGTAGCAGTCCTTCCATCACGTCAATGTATTTTGCTGTACCTGTTTGGTCTGAAAACCTCGTGTTGCACCCAAAAGCCACCAGAAGAGGGCATCCAAGCTCCATGGAAGGAATTCATCAGCCTGTGGAAACGGGCTGATTCATTCCTCACAGGAGCTGGTCGCCATTTTTCCTGCCTCTTTTCTGGGACGCTACATTGCAGTCCAGATGCCTCAAAATGACACTGAATAAATTCTTTAATCGATTGCAAACGTGTATGCTTTCCTCTTCAGAACTATTTGAATCATATTCATAACTGGATGTGTAACAAGAAAGCATATTCTCCGAATCTGAAGCCATTGTTTTGATTCTCCAGCAATGCAAGACGTCTTGGCGTGACATCACGAACTGGGGGCGGGACTTTCTGAAAATGCCCAATTCGCAGCCCAATTTTTTTTGCAGATTTTGGACACTAAGTCATTTTTATTGGTGTTTTGCATTCGAATAAAAATATCATACTGCGTGTTTTGGGTATTTTAGATGCTATAAAACGTTTTTCTGATGTCAGTTAAGAAACAAAAAAGTGACGTCAGTTGTCCTTTAATTCTTAATTATATCAATTAAATGTTGAAGTAAAAGATTAGATGCTGACCATATTTTTTTTTTCAAGATGAACCAGAAGAGAAACCTAAGAAGCCTCAGCCTAACCCCGGAAATTCTGGTAAAGTGAGCCCTCTTTTTTTGTCTGAGAACAAAAAAAATCACAATGACAAAAGCAGCCTTTACTTTTGTGTCACTATTGAGTTGGCCTCACTGGTATTTTTGTGTACAGATGGCTTCGGATTTGACCTCGAGGATGCTCTAAATCCAGGTAACGCTTGTACTGTTGGTTCCTCATCATTATTCAATGTTTCCTTTGACAAGTGGAATCTTTAACTTAACGTTGATTCCACACTTCAAAAATAACGGCTCAAGTCAATCCTGAAGGGCCGCCTCATCGTCAAACGACATTTTATGCCCATGATGAGCGTACATCAAAATGAAATGTTACAGGTTTCCTCCAATTCATTCCTTTTTTTGGTCTTTTTTTTTATAAGACCCAAATGCCAAACCTGACAGACCTGCGGTCAATCCACAAAAGCCCAGTGGAGGTGAGTTTGGAAGCAACATGTTGTTTTTTTTTTGCACGCCAAGTCTGTTTTGTCTTCAATAATAAAGTTATTTGGGTAATTCTCCATAGGTGGTGGCAGCTTTGATGACAAAGACTTATTTGATATCGGGGATGACGGAAACTACAAGCCCGATGGAGGTAAGACGTCTTCTGGAAACGCTTCACGTTTTAAATATAATTAACATAAGATTTTTTTAAATACTTTCTGAGATTTTAACTCATTCCCTGCCATTGCCGAATTAATTTTCTTACGGGGGTGCCGATAAAGCGCTGATCAGACCTCTGGCAATGCTTTTCCCTCCCAAGAGAGGGCAGCATTTGCTTTTTGTACAGCCGCCCCCATTTCCATTTCAGATAACCCCAGACCCATATAATTTAGGAATTAAGTCTTTTTTTCTGATGAAAGAAGAAAGTCTAAGGCAGGGGTGTCAAAGTCATTTTTTGCCGCGGGCCACATTGTAGTTATGGTTTCCTCTCGAGGGCCGTTATGAATTTGGGGAACCCATTAGAATGTTTAAATCCCTTCAAATATTACATATAGAGCACACAGCAAATTAATGAATAACTCGTTTTCAAATCTGAAGTCAAGAATAATGACTTTTATTGTGGTTGACATCCAAAAATATGAAATTTTGGCTCAGATTTTAGCAATCATCATGGAATTTAACAAGTTTGATTTGCTTTCGCGGGCCGAAAAAAATGATGTGGTGGGCCGGATTTGGCCCGCGGGCCTTGACTTTGACACCTGTGGTCTAAGGTTTCTTACGCTGCATTTAATGTTTATGTAGTCCTCAAAGTCAATATTCTGAGGGTCCTGAAATTTGAGTGAAAATGACAAAAACCCTGGCACTGGAGTGGACACATTTTGCACATCATCTGGCAGTGGATGAGTTAATTATAATTAACATTTGTTTTTTTTTCAATACTTAACTTACATGTGCCTTTCTGCTTTAACCTTAGGTCGTCCGGGAGATTCCGGCTATAACTATGACAGTAAGTGTATTCTTGCAAACAAATGACTTTTTTTTGCAGGTACAGTCAAAGTGAAAAGTTCTCACGAAAAAGTGGAGCAGCTGTTCCAATGCGGCACACATCACGCCGGGTCTATTCATAATCTATTGCACATCACATGTTTAGGGATGCAATGTCAATTTCCACCCTCTTATATTTGGGAGGTGCTGTGAAATTCCGCCTCGAGGAGACTGTAATGCTGACTGACTCACAAACATATGGGACAAAAAAAAAACTAATCACTGTGCCTCGATTAACCAAATCTTCTATGCGATTATTAACTAATTAATTATCTTTCCATCTTTCCAGATGGTGCTGATCAACCTCAAGGTAACTCAATGCTCTGCTTCTTTTTTTTAACTTCCTGTTTTTGGTCTGGATACTTTATGACTTCTGCTGGGATCCTGAAATCGCCCATCAAGCCCATGCATGAATCATCATTCCTGTTTCCTGTGTTAAATTAAGACAATGGGCTGTTTTGCTTTCCACTCCATTTCGGCCCTTGTGGTCGTCCATTGACTGCTCAGTGAGCCTATTGACTTCTTGCGTGTGAGGTGTACAACATCTCGTCCGCGGGCACAAAGTCAATGTACATTTCCTAACATTTTTTTAAACCTCATTCACTGCTAGACGATGTGCAAAAATGTGTCCATGCCAGTGCCAGGGTTTTTGTCATTTTCAATTAAATTGCAGGATCCACTGAATATTGAGTTTCAGGACAACATAAAAAATACAATACATATTGATTTATATAGGGCTTTAACAACAGCTGAAGCTGTAACAAAGCGCTTAACATGGACAACTATCATACACAGGAAATAAAGCAGCCACAAAGATAGTAGAAAACACAAGGGAGTAAAACTAAAATCAAGTCTGAATCATGCTGAGTCAAATGCAAGCGAGTTTAACATTCAATTTAGCATAAGAAACCTTATAACTCCCTTCCTTCGTCAGAAAAAAAAGTTAATTCCTAAGTTATATGGGTCTGGAGTTATCTGAACATGAAATGGGGGTGGCTGTACAAAATACAATAGAATCCATACATGTTTACATAGTGCTTTAACAGCAGCTGAAGCTGTAACAAAGCGCTAACATGGAGACAAGGCAAATGCTGCCCCCTCGTGGGAGGGAAAAACATTGCCAGAGGTCTGACCAGGGCTTTATCGGCACCCACGCAAGAAAAAACAAAACCCAAACAAATTCGGGAACGGCGGTCCGCGTCATGGTTTTCAATTACCAAATAAATTGGGAAACGGGAGTGAATGAGTTAATGAACTGTTGTACCAGCGTAGTAAAAGGGTTTTGGTCACGAAACATCGTTGAATTTTCACGTCATATCTTGTAATAATCGTTGATTATTACAAAAAGACATTGACACAATAGCAACATGTGTCAAGTGAAAACAATAAATAAAAGGAGTGTCGCTGGTGCACCTTCTACTATTTAATCAGCAGTCCAAACACACAATTACAAGATGGGAGCGCTCGCAAACAGGTACAACGGACAAAATTCCCATTCAGACATTCACACGGAGATTAATTGGCTTTGTTAGCGAATGTCGCTCACCAGGCCACGCCCCCTTGAAGCGCCATAGCTCAGGTGTACGCTTGCCGTTGTTGCCATATGTTATCACAAGTAATTACACCCAATGAATGTTCTGTTTTTGTTGTGGGGCATTGGAACAGAAGGAATGGAGTCATAGGCTCGGATCGTGAAATCGTCAACATTTTAACTTGGCGAATACATTGTTTGACTTGATAGCCAACATTTGCTCGCTGCGGGGACAAAATCAAGATGTGTGTTGTGGTAGTTGTGGTGATGTGTCCCGTTGGCGGTTTGGAGGGAGACCTTGAAGATGCGGCGGCTTTTTAAAACCGGTTTTCAACCTCATTTTGACTCAGCATTGTCATGATTTGCAAGGTGGTGGTGGTGGTGGTGCACCCCAAAAATGCAGGTAGGAGCTAGGAGCAGGGTGTATTTGACAAATTGTATTAAATAAGTCAGCAGGAACAAAATCTCAAACAACAAAGTCATTAGAACAGATTAGTCCAAAGTAGCAAATAAAACCATGAGTTAAAGGACAACCGACGTCTCCGGACAAGTTGTGTCCATAATTTGTAAAATGACTTCAAATGACTTCTACTGAGCGTATTTTAATAAGATTCCACTGCATATAGCTATATTTTACGTTCAGGAAGTCTTGTTTTTGAGTTGGTGACGAGTCCTAACGTGACGTCAGAAAAGGACCGTCTCCTGACGTAAAAAAGATGCATTGTAGCGTCTTTCCATCACGTCAATGTATTTTGCTGTACTGTATTTTTTTTTTTTAAACGTGTGTTACATCCAAAAGCCGCCAGCAGAGGGAGTCCAAGCTCCGTGGAAATCATTTATCAGCCTGTGGAAACGGGCTGATTCATTCCTCACAGATCGGTGGCCATTTTGTTGCTTCTTTTTGGGTGAGACATTCCCCCCTGCCCATTTGCCTCAAAATGACACGGAATAAATTCTTTAATCGATTGCAAACATGTATGCTTTCCTCTTCAGAACTATTTGAATCATATTCATAACTGGAGGTGTAACAAGAAAGTGTATTATCAGAATCTGAAGCCATTGTTTTGATTCTCAAGCAATGCAAGACGTCTTGGTGTGACGTCACGAACTGGGGGCGGGGCTGTCTGAAAATGCCCAATTCGCAGCTCAATTTTTTTGCAGATTTTTGACACTTTAAGTCATTTGTATTGGTGTTTTGCATTTGAATAAAAATATCATACTGCGTGTTTTGGGTATTTTAGATGCTATAAAACGTTTTTCTGATGTCAGTTAAAAAACAAAAAAGTGACGTCGGTTGCCCTTTAAAACATGACAAGACAAAACAAACCTGACATGGATGTGCCGGTAGTCCTTTTACAGTAACTGCCACTGATTAAAATGACCCGTGCAGCTGCAGACGGGGCCCGACATTGCCACCTGTTGTTCGCAAACTGAAACGTGACAAGCATGAGATGTTGTTTATGCGCTTTTGTCTGTCTTGGTTATTAATTGTTTGTTGTTGTCAGAATTATTTTTGCTCCACGTCGGGCACTTTGTATACGCCGGTGGTTGTTTTAAGGTACTCGAGAAAATAGAGTTGAGTTGAGCCACACTTGGTTGAGTCTGTCTGGCTAAAACTATGCCGCAATTTTGTGTTGTTGCAGATCCGGACCTTCCGTGGCAACAAATCCTGAAGATGCTAAATTATAACATGCCCGAGGAAATCATTATGTGGATGTCCAATCTAAAAAAGACTTTGGTACCCCTCTTAGAGAGGCTCTTGGAGCTTTTGCGGGTTATGCCCTGATTGTCCAGTTGTTCTCCTGAGAAAAATAGCTTTTGGGTTTTCTACTACGGTACTTGAATCTGATGCGATGATCTCGAGGATCGTCAAATAGAAACTGACTTGTTCGCACATTGTTTCACTTTTGTGGGATTGATCCAGGGAATTCTCTGTTCTTTGTATTTACATGTTTTTATTTTCCCAACAATTCGCCACTTGAAATATTTGTTACGTCTACCTGAGAAGCTCTTTGGGCATTTCCAGTCTTGATAAAAACAACTGGCTAAACATAAACAGTCTCACTTGGTGCTAAACACATTTGCCGCTGACCGAAACGTGCCTCACCTGTCTCGTGTGTTGTTTTGCGGGGCTGAAAACGAGCAGGATTGCTTCCATTGCCCGGATATGGACACATGTTATGCTTTATGTACACTAGGGGGCGATGTACAGGTGACCAATGACGGACAGGAAACATTTAGTCATGCAAACGCCACTCCTCTGGTGTTTTAATTGGGATTAATTAATCAAGGTTAAAAAAGCTAAATGTGAATACAATTTGTCTGTGTAGGCTCTCAGTCGTACAGGAATGGTCGTACGAAGGTGTCAGACGTTTCGCTTCTTATCCAAGAAGCTTCGTCAGCAAACTAAAGTCTTACTGGTAGTTTCGGCCCTATATATTATCCCTACTGTCCAGACGTGGCGGTGCTCTCTGCTATGATTGGTTCCTGCTCTCAGGTTGGGGGGAGCTGACGTCTAATCCTTGCGGCTCCACTGATTGCTTCTATTGTCCTGACTGACAACTGGCCTGATTGCCCAATTTGCCCTGGTATCACCTCATCGGCATAACTAAGCCTATGTTGCCTAAGCAGTCTATTGTACGAACGATCCAAATTGATTGTTTGACAATAGACTGCTAAGGCAACATAGGCTTAGTTATGCTGATGAGGTGATAAAATGACAAAAACCCTGGCACTGGAGTGGACACTTTTTTGCACATCGTCTGTCAGTGAATGAATTAGTAAACAAGAATGGAATCATTAAAAAAAATAACATTCAGACGATCGGAAAAATATAACGTCACATAAAACGGCTAACCAGAGATCTGCATTGTGTAGTCTCCATGTAAATCTGGCTATTAATTATCGGCATTGGAATATTTTTTAAAAATGACATTCACAGGCTAGCCACAATCTAGCTGTGCAGTTATATATATCTATATGATATTTTAGTTATTTATGATATTCGCAATTAGTTGCCGGTACATGATGAGACATCTCATGCTCTTGTTTTGGGTCGATAAATTGTGATCGAAACCCTAACGATCTGCGCTCGTATGCAGATCGGTGCGTCTATACCTGTGAAGAGTCATCTGTTTAGGAAGTACAATGAGTCATGTGTATTGTATGCAGTGCATAAATAGGAAACAGGAATGGCTGCGGATGCCTATATGGACATTCAAGTCTCATGACAGGATGTTCTAGCTACCACAAGTTCCGTTGGGGCCCATAAAGCACGATATAACTGACAACACTGATTTTTTTTTCTGTCAACACCTCATGTCAAGACACACCCAGCACATTCCCATCATAGCTAGCATTAGCAATCAGTTCTTGGTTTGTCAAGTTGTCGTCATTCTAAGCACCGTTGTGCGTTCGAACAAAGGACATCCAGGTTCATGTAACATGGACGCCACCCAATGTCAAGGTGCCCAAACACACTGCAGGTTTGTAAACCAGCGTCATTACTAACAAATCATTGGAGATAATGGCGTTGGCTTGATTTGGATTTGAGATCAGCACAGCTTTCGAGTAGAAAATCAAGATTAAGGTGAATCCACACTTTTTCCACATCCGTTATGAGGGAGGGAAAAGAACAACAAATACATTTTGGCCCCCTGACAATTGAACACACTGTGGTGTGGTATAAAAAAAAAGTATATGATGCACTTGGGAATAATGCAAAGGGAGTCGTGATCATGAGCAAAAACGGGACAGCACGTGGACTAAATGGAAAATGCCGTGCACAAAAGCCACTAATGTTTTTGAAGTTGGAGGTGTCCCAAACGTTGAAATAAATCATTGTGGTGATTGCAATGTTTTCATTCACCGTATCCTGGTTTTCTCTGGTATTCGGTTAATTTTTATGACAGTATTTTTCTTGTTATTATTATTAACTAGTTCTTATTTTTCATAATCAACTCATTAATTTGTTTATTTGTTAATTTGTACAATGTTTTTGTATTTAATCTAGCTAGCTCGCTAGCGAGCTAGCTATCTAACTAACCCCATCTATCTAGCTACATATGACTATGTAGCTAACCAACTAGCTAGCCATCTAGCTAGCCATCTATCTAGCTAACGATCTATCTAGCTAGTCATCTATCCATCCATTCATTTACAGTATCTATTTAAAGTCAAGCTAGTGCTACGTTTAGGACTGCATTGAAATCAGATCTTCCACACGTCTGATAATCATCAAGTCAAAGTATAAGCAAATGTTTCCCAGGTTTTCTTACTTCAGTAGGTTACAATTGTTTTGTAATTTATCTATCTAGCTAGCGAGCTAGCTCTCTAACTAACTCCATCTCTATCTAGCTATGTCTCTATCTAGCTAGCCATCTATCTAGCTAACCATATAGCTAGCTAGCTCCACACGTCTGATAATCATCAAGTCAAAGTATAAGCAAATGACTCGGATTTGTGCGCCTGTTATACCGAATTTCCATTTGTCTTTGGCAGAGGCCGGTTCCGGAACAATCGCAGGAATCGTCAGCGCCATCGGGGTGGCGCTTTTAGGGGCCGCATCCAGTTACTTTGCTTACCAGAAGAAAAAATTGTGTTTTAAATTACAAGGAGGTACGAAAACTTTCGGACACAATTTGTTGCTTTGATGTGGTCGGCACACTCAAGGAGAGGACTAAGGACAAACAATTTGTGAGCAGGCGCTGACCCAGAGAGCGGGAAAGACCGGCATCCTGCGCAGTCTAACCCTCAAGGTAGGCGCTTTAATTTGCTAACTTCAAAATAGCAAGAGGGATCACAAATAGCTAACGTTGGTACAAACAATGGTCATTATTCTATCTATTAGCCAGCTAGCTAGCTTGTTATCTAGCTAGCTTTCTATCTATTTAAGTTACTTCCGGGTTCAGTGAAGCCAGATAGCTAGCTTGTTATCTAGCTAGCTAGATTTCTATCTATTTGAGTTTCTTCCGGGTTGAGTGAACGCTGGCGCGTGTGGCTGCCACTGCTCGACCAAAGAAAAAAAACGATCCTGTGACTGGAAAGTGACTTTGAGAGTTTTGAAAGGCGCTTAGAAATGAAATGGAAATGGATTATTATTATTATCAACAGCAAAATGAAGACTCAACTCCCTCCCTGCCCCCCCTCCGCCCCTTCCCCTTCCCACTGCCACACTCACCGAACTCTGAGTACACGCTACACGCTGTACTATCATCCTGAGCTCTATTTTTTGTTCTCTGGTTTTTTTTCTGCAATACCTCACTTCAACCCTTTTTTGTTGTTTGTTTTTGCATTACTACATTACCTCACTTTACATACGACACTACCTCACTTTACATTCAGAAATTACATGTATTGTCTGTTGTCAATTGTATGTCTATTTTAGCCACATTATAAGTGCCTTGCACGCTGGGTCCGAGAGGACATTAATTTCATCTGTACTGTATGTCATGCATATTAGCATATTTGACAATAAAGCTGACTTTGAGCTCAAGACGTTCCAGTAGGCTTTTCCTGACACATTGGTATCGGTAGTTACATCTTACATTACAAGCCATGGAGCCCAAGTCACAGGAAAAAAAGCCCACTAGAACAGCTGAACTTTAGCTAAACCTTGTTGGAGAATTCACAACTTGAGAAAGTAAATATTACAGCTATCCAAACGCCGTTCGGAATGATTGTGCTTGATGGTCTTTTCATTCTCGCTTCTTGATTTCAGTGTACAGCAATTTGCTCAGGACATCCTAAACGGCGGCCCTGGGCAAGAAGATGTTCCTCCTGGACGGAACAATGGGTCACTCTTGACGTACCAACGTTCTCCAAAAATGTCTGCTGCGTACCGGTTTGGCTTTCTTTGTTGGGGCAGAATATATTTTAGCGGCTTTATCAGTTATTTTATATTTTGTCGTTTGTAACGGTAATACCTCTTTCTGTACAGACACTTTTCGTTGTCATTTCAGAAGACTGTTAGATATAATGATATTTTTTTGCTATAATGCAAATGTCATCTATCATAACATGTTTTCTTTTTTTAAAAATTTTAATATGACGTTTTTTTTCCTTCCCCCCATATCAGTAATAGACATAAGTATTAAAAAACAGGGACGAAGCCAAAACTTTTTCGGTCAAGCCATATACAGTAAAGTGTCGTTATATCGATATTCTCGGGAGGCGGAAAAAATATCGATATAACCGGACTATCGATATATCCGATCCTGCGGCATGTACATTTTCTCCTCGCGTTCATAGAAATAGTATCGTAATAAGCAGTACTATCGATATAACCGATATCGATATAACGAGACTTTACTGTAAATGCAGTGTATACAGTACCTATACACTCTATTATGTTTTACAACACTACTTCGCCATGTAAACAATTTCTTATGTAACTCATTTGCTCAGCTACAAAAGGAAATCGTGCTTCGTGAAGTCCGCTTTGTCTCGGTTGTACGCGTGGTCTACAAGTCATTGTTTCACATCCACAGTCAGCGTTTCATGAAACAAAACATGCTCATAATGCAAGAAGTAACAAAGTCAATAGCTTTTGTTTTTGTTGCATCAAATTGAGCATACAGTGCCGTTTTCTTGGCAAATTTTCTTGCTTTTATGTATCATTTCAGTTTCTTTCGAGTTCGTGCATTGATTCACAAGATAACGGAGAATACGGCTTGCAGAAAAGGTTACCATTGGCCAACACGTAGCTCCGCCCCTGTTCAAAAACCCGGTGCATTTTTTTTAAAAAGGATAATGTGCTTATAGCAAGTAACTCATGTATGACAGCTTTTGTTGTTGCAGTGGTAGTAACTTTTTTTTTGGAACGCACTGACCTGATTTTTTTTCAAATTGCTGGCTGTTGTTGCGCTAATTTTATTTTATTTACAAACGAAATTTTGAAGCAAAAGTCACCATCAGGTACGTTATCGCTAAATTATCCGCTCGGGCATTGTGTGTTTTGCTCACAGTTTGAGAAAGGAGGAAATCGAATGCCAGGCTGGAACAAATTGAATGCATGAGATTTTGACGTGCGAATGAATGTACTGTAACGTGTGTTTACCTTTTTGGAATTAAAAGTGAAGGGCGAGATTTGTATTTGTGTCAACGCCTGACACTATTTTTATGATTTAACCTGCTTGTTGGATAAGAGTGGGAAAACCCAGCAGCATACACTTCACACAGCTGTTTCTGTGACTATAAAATGTTTTTTACACAGCCCTGAATTACAATTTGCAGCATCAAAGCTAAAGTGACACATTTTTTTGGAGACAACATTCAATTGACTCAGAAATCAGTTTCTGTCATATTTTATTCAATTCAACAATAAATAGTACAAAAAAAATACAATAAAAACAAGACAAGAATTGAAACCGCCGTGTTTCGCATATTCGGGGTCTCACATTTCTATTACGGAGACAAATAATTGAGGCATTGCATCTTTATCAGAAGATTTGTTGCCATATAATATGAATTGAATCACAGTACATCTGGGAAGTGTTCAGAGTGCCACCCACACTTGTTCCGTCTTTCAGTTTGTTCTGTTTTGTGGTTTTTCTTATTTTGAAAAAAAAAAAAAAAATTCTGAAACATAAAAAGTCACAATGGAGAATTTGGTGTAATATTGGAAGGGGAGGTTGTGGGGGCGGGTGGTATAGCATTATAGAATCATGCTATATGTCACTGTCTGAAACTCATGACAAAAAGTTAGCGGACACCCGGGTAGACAACTCTGAAAAGTTGGCTGCACGGCCATAAAGTTGCTTGCCCCATTTTTCACAATTTAAAACACAATAAGTCGACTATCGATGAAAAGGTTTCTTCAACCGTCATCTGTACTTCTTTGGAAGTGTCAGACGTTTCGCTTCTTATCCAAGATGCTTCTTCAGCGAACTAAAGTCTTACTGGTAGTATCGGCCCTATATATATATATATATATATATATATATATATATATATATATATATATATATATATATATATATATATAGGGCCGATACTACCAGTAATATATATATCCCGATATATATATCCCGATATATATATATATATATATATATATATATATATATATATATATATATATATATATATATATATATCTATATCGGGATATATATATTACTGGTAGTATCGGCCCTATATATATATATACATATATATCGGGATATATATATTACTGGTAGTATCGTCCCTATATATATATTGGGATATATATATATATATATATATATATATATATATATATATATATATATATATATATATATATATATATATATATATATATATATATATATATATAGGGCCGACACTACCAGTAAGACTTTAGTTCGCTGAAGAAGCATCTTGGATAAGAAGCGAAATGTCCGACGCCTTCAACAAAGTACAGATGACGGCTGAATAAACCTTTTCATCGATGGTTTCAGGACTGTTGTGAAGTCGTCTAAATCTTCTGGACTCGAAATCAGCTAACTTGTTCAAATAGCAATGTTGACGAAGACGAGAATACAAAGAAAAGAGCGCCTGCAAACCGCCGAAAATTGATTTCATTTTATTTTGGGACATGTCAAAATGAGAAGTGGAGGACACATTTCTAGTGAAATTAAACAAATATGTAGCAAAAAAACAACATAAGGCACCTTTTTTGCTGCCTTTTGTAAAAAAACAAACAGGAAGTAGTATTTTCCCATAATACTTGCTTCTGGCCAAGAAGTCACAGGGTTCAGAGGTCATCAAGTATAATTGCAATAAAATACAAAATGTTGAAACAAAAATAACAGGTAACAGTCTTGTTTTTTTTGCTCCTGTGGTGAGGCTTAAAGATTAATACAAAAAAAACAGAACGATTAAAAATGGACAGGTGGAGGAGAGTAGTAAAAAAAGCACGTTTTGTGTTGTGACGATTCCAGCGGAACTCGTCACCAGTTAAAGGGAGCGAAAGAGGTCGCAAGTGTCAACATGGGAGTCCGATGAAAAACAGAGGACCCCAATTCATCGCGACGCACCCCTGAAAACTATTCAAATGCCCTGGACCAATAGTTGAAACCATCAACGTAGTATAAATTAGGATGCAAAAGACTTAAATAGCATTTTCAAACGCTTACATTGTCATTATATTGCTGTTCCCTTAAAAAAAATGACAGTGCCGTTAATAGCTTCCAGCTAAGTGGGCGCATACGCAGTGTACAGTCACCATCGTACGTACACGTTAACAATTCTGATGATGACCAGAAATTAGCGTCACGGTGCCGTCGGGGGACAAAAAAAATGAACAGTTGACGAGACGGCAAACCTAAATTGCCTTGGCAATGTTCCACTGAGCTGTTGTGACAAATCCTGCTGGTTTTGATGCGGGTTAGTCAAAATGATCCGATGCCGGAAAATATGGAACTCACTCGGCGTCGGATCGAGCCGCACTACTTTTATCTTAAAATCAACATACAGTGGGACCTTGGCTTATGCACTTAATTGGTTCCCAGACAGAGTGTGTAAGGCGAAAAGTGTGTATCCCAAAAATTAATTTCCCATAGAAAACCATAAAATGAGAATAATCCGTTCCCAGGTCTCCATAAAATATAATGTTCAACTAAATAAGTCTTAAAACTACAAACAATATACCTTATTCTATGCATAATAAATATGTGATTGTATTGTAATGAAAGAAATACACTGCACTATATAATAAAGTTGTTTTATTGACCATTGTGATGGTCGTTGATGGCTTGATGGAATGGGGCTCAGACTTCTCTTCCTGTGTTATGAAAGTCCGGTTAGGCATCTTTTTCCAAAAAAGGCCGGTTTCATCTGCATTAAATACTTGCTAAGGAACGTCGCCTTCTTCTTTCACCATTGCGACGAATGATCCCTTCGGCAGCTTTACTGTCAGAACTGGCTGTCTCACCATTACGAGTAATGAATCCCTGTATAGGGCTTAAAGTTCTCGAACCATCCGTTGCTAGCTTTAAAATCATCAAAAAATGGCGAACTTCCAGGTTGCCGCATGACGATAGAGTGAATTTGCCGTGCTTTCTCGGATATAATTACTAAATTCACGCTGTAGCCATCTAGCTGCTTTTCGTTAATCCAAATTAGCAGAAGTTTTTCAACCTCTTCTATTGCCCGAGACCGTTGCTTTGACAGCACGGAAACACCTTTAGCAACACACGCACCTTTAATAGCTTCTTTGTTGCGAAGGATGGTAGCAATGGTGGACTTAGCATATTGATACTGGGCCGTGAAGTCAGACAAACGCACACCTCGTTCGTGTTTCTCAATAATCTCCTTCTTCTCCTCGACTGTAATTTTGTTTTGTGTCTTCTTCGGCTGAACACGAGCCTATGGTGGGGTCTTTTTCGGTCCCATAACAGCAAAAATATCCATGATAAATCCTTGAAGACGAACGACGTGTGCACTCAGAGAAAGGGGGTGTGGAAAGGTAGGTCGTGTGGTTTGGTGTTCTTCTGCCGAAGATTACTCCGCCAGCCGCGGTGGGGCGGCGCTCCGTGTGTATCCCGAAAAGTAGTGCGTATGCCAAGGTTTAATTTTCATAAATGTAACGTTTGTAAACCGAAGAGTTCGTAAGGCAAGGTGTTCGTAAACCGAGGTCCCACTGTATTTTGAACATGGTTGCAGTTCCATGTGACACTGGATGAGCAAGTTTGGTTGAGTGGACAAAAATGAAGTTTTGGTTAGTATCATACGCTAAATAGTGTCGGCGATATTTTGCCAGCAGTTAGTATGAGAATCACAGAGGGGGTGGGGGGATGGCTCCCCGAAGTATTCACAGTAAAGTCTTTTTTTTTCTCCATGGAAAAAAGATTCTGTGTTGAGTTGTCAGAAGTTTTTGAAGATCTCCAAGTCTCTCGGCGGAACGCAAAGGTCCTTTTTCCATTCGTCGTCGGGGTAAACTTCAAAGTTTGTGGTGTCGCCTTCGTGGGAAACTTTGGGGACGATGGGGGGCTGTGAAATTGGCCAGTCGATTAAGACATTGCCGTTGATGTCAATCGAACTAACCAATTATTATTTGTGATAATTTATGTATTTAGTTATTTTGTTTGTTTTTTTCTGGGAGGGATTCCAGTGTAAATCCAATCGATTTACAAGGAAAATTGGGGGGGGGGGGGGCACATAAAATCCAGACTATTTGGGCACACAGTTTTATAGTTTAGACACGAAATGGTGTGACGTTCATTTAAAGGACAACCGATGCCTCCGTACAAGTTGTGTCCGTAATTTATAAAATAACTTCAAATGACTTCTACTGAGCGTATTTTACAAAGATTCCACGGCATATAGCTATATTTTACGTTTTAAGACTCATGCTGAATATTCAGGAAGACTTGTTTTCGAGTTGATCACGATCCCCACGTAACGTCATCGGAACGCCCCTCACCGAGAAAGCGACACACACACAATGCATTTTGGGTACTTTGTTTGGTCTGAAAACTTCGTGATAATCCGTGTTGATGGCGAAATTAGAAGGAAAACACAAATAACGCGATGGTGAATCGTGTTTAGCACCAAGACTACTATTTGATACTAGTTGACGCAAATTCCCAGCAGAGAAATCAGCCTATTTCCAACGGAGCTTGGGTGCCATCTTGTGCATTTTCTAGGACGCTACATTGGAGTCCTGACGGCTCGAATTGATTTGATACGGAAGGACTTCTTTAATCGATTGCAAACATTTATGCGTTCCCCTTCAGAACTATTTGAATCATATTCATAACTGGATGAGTAACAAGAAAGCATCTTCTCTGAATCTGAAGCCATTTTTTTGATTCTATAGCAAAGCAAGACGTCCTAGCGTGACGTCACAAACAAGGGGGCGGGACCTTCAGAAACTCGCCACCACCGAGGTTATTTTGAAGTGTGTGTTTTGGGTATTTTAGATGCTATAAAACGTGTTTCTGATGTCAGTTAGGAAACAAAAAAATGGTGTCGGTTGTCCTTTAAGGTCAACGTGATCTAAATGTTGTCGCCAGCGAATTTAGATTGTGGCATATCAACCATCAATGTTGCCATTTGTTGTATTTTGTTTTGTTGTATTTTGACATTCCAAGGACTCAAGGTATGTGTGTAGGGGGGGGGGGTGTTCCTTGAACAACGAGTTTAATGTTAAGGAGTGACTTACCTTAAGTTTTCTCAGGGGAACCGTCTCCCAATCGATGGTCTTGAACCATCGGTGCTTTTTCACGTCATCTGCTCCATTCTAAAGCAAGAGGGAAGCAAGGTTGTTTTATTATTTTACTGCGTTATTATTTTCTCCGAGGTAAGGTATTCATATTTTTTTTTTTAACAGCAACAAGATGTAACACCATATAGTGGAGAGGAACTTTTCCTGCATTCAGTATACGTCATAAACATTCTGATGCTGTTAAAGTAAATTCAATGTTAGTAAAATTGCAATATAACAACAATCATAATAGTGCAAAGCAAGAACAATAATAATAACTCAAAAAATTATTCTCGACGTGATATTTGCTTTCAGCGGCTTTTCAATTCACCTTCATGTTGCCAAGTCGCCTGGCTCGGTCGATGACCAGAAACTTCTTGATTAGGTCCCTGCAGAGCAAAACCAACAGGCTGTCAATCATTCACGCAAGACTACAGCTCCGATGCACCCCCTAGTTGTCAATATCGCACCTTACAAAACGAAACACTTAATGATCTGACAGAATTTGTTGTTTCTCTTTAATCGTAAATTGGTTAGTTGTCAGATCTCACAGGCAAGTCACACGCAGACGAAATGTATCGAAGAGTTTGATCGTGGCGTGGAGTCGAGCAAGTCGTTTGGACGTGCTGTGAGCTCCGTGCCTGTGCGGGTCTCTGTGAGTCTGTGTGATTTCCCCCCCGTCTGTCCCGCAAAGGCTACTTATATACACATTTGCATGTGTGGGAAATGCGTCAGACCGAGACGCACTTGAAAGGCGCATTTCAAAGGCGTAAACGCGTCAGCGCCGCGGTGTGCACGTGTGACACCACAATCTTGTCTTTTTTGTTCATGTACGTTTTTTTATTGAGCTTGTGTGCGTTTTAAGTGGAGAATTAAGTATTTTTTATTGTCATATAAGTGTTCTGTTAATATTCAGAGTGCATATTCTGGTACAATGTCATAGAATAACAAATGCTCACGAAGGCCTGCTTTTCTTTCTATCTGTCCATCCATCCTTCATTACCTTCAGCCAGGTAGCCCTCTAGCTAGCCCACTAGCTAGTCCCCTAGCTATCCCATCTATCCACCATCCTTCTATCAATCGTGTGCGCGTGCGATGAAAGCTTACTTGACGTAGAAATCCAGATGGCGCGGGAAATCCAGTTTTCCTGCCAGGATCTTCTGATAGATTCCCAAAGGATTGTCGTCAAAAAAAGGTGGATGCCTGGAGAGATGGAATCACAACTTTGTTAATTTGGATCAGAATGTGACATGCGTCTGTGTTGGTTGTTTAATTTTTTTAATTGCGGATGATATATATACACAATCTACGCTTGTGTGCTTCCCTGCACGCTGGCACACCATCTCACAGGGCAAAAATAAAAACATAAACACAATAGTGAAATTGAACAATTGTTTCTGTTGTATGAATGGTCACAGCTTAATTGTAGTTTGTGAAATTTGAAGGAGCATTTAATGGTTCGTCCCGAAAATGACATCACTGGCAAAAACATATTTAGAACAATACATTTGAAACATATTAAATTCTAGGAAAATTACATGAGAAGGAATAAAGATTGCTAATTTGCTACTTAGCACAACGGATTATGTCATCTTGTGATGTTCAAGTCAAGGCCCAGGGGCCAAATCTGGCCCGCCACCTCCTCTGATTCGGCCCGCAAAAGCAAATCAAGCATGCCATGCGCCATGATGTTTGCTAAAGTCCGAACCAAAATTTCAAATTGTTCCATGTAAACCACAATAACGGTCTTTTTTTTTTCTTCAAATTTGTTCAAACTTCTTCAAACTATTTCTTCAAACTAGTTATTCGTTCATTTGTTGTGTGCTATATATGCAACATGTGGAGGGAATTAAACATTCTAATGGCTCCTCTAAATTCATAAAGGTAGCCCGCGGCAAAAAATGAGTTTGACACCCATGACCTAGCGGGTCTCAAATTTTGATATTCCAAAGGAATGGCTTCTGGGAATGGTTTCTAAATTTGCTTAGGTACACGGTAGTTTGTTTCCTTTAGCCGCTGACGATTTCCAGCTTCTACTGACTCTCACGGGCTCCAACTTAAAATCAGTACCGAGTAAATGGCGATACGCACCCGGCCAACATTTCAAAGATGAGAATACCGAGAGCCCACCAGTCCACTGCACGGCAATGACCTTTGCTCTGAATCACCTCGGGAGCAAGATACTCTGGGGTGCCACACAGAGTCCAGGTTCTACTCCGGAAGAGAAACACAAAATGATGCCAGGCTCCGAAAATATTCTGCCACGGATTGAATTTATTATTTGTGAGAACTATCTGTGTTGTGTTTTATTCTACATTAAAAAGAATCCCACCCAACCTTCTACTGAATATAAACCAAGGTGTGCAAATCTCACCAATCCAACAACGCTGATACTGATTTTTACCTGTCAGAAAGTTTCTTTGCAAAGCCAAAGTCAGTCAGGCGGATGTGGCCTTCCCTGTCCAGCAGGATGTTCTCAGGCTTCAAGTCACGGTAAACGATATCTTTGGAGTGGAGGTACTCGATGGCGCAGACGATCTCAGAGGAGTAGAACAGACCGGTGGCGTTACTGAAGCGACCTCGGCTACGAAGGTAGCTGAACAGTTCGCCGCCGGGTACGTAGTCCATCAACATATAAAGGAAGCATTCATCATGGTGCGTCCATAACCTGGCAAAGAAAATAAATTGTGACACGTACGGTCAACATCGGCGTTTGTGCAACAGTGACAAAGCCAAGGGTATTACAATACGTTGGAAAAATGTCATGGAAGGCTCCTAAACCAAAACGTAAAAAGTCTATTTAACGAATAATGATGGAAAAACAAAGCTTCGTGAAGCTTCGTTAAGCTATTTTTTCCCCTCCAGATGGTGCTCATGGGTTTAAATATGAAGGTTGGTGCAAAGGAAAAGTCTTGAAAAATCCCCTTTATCATTCGACCGAGACTGCCATCAAGATGAGTCAAAAACTATCACAAGTGCTTCATGAAGCTTCGCTTGCCCATCACCAATAATAAAATACGGTACAACAGGATATACAAAACGGTCCCTAGTGCCACCTAGTGGAAGAGCACATCATTGATTTGTATGTCACACATATACACAAGGTTGAATATTAAAATAAGGCAAAAAAAATATGAAATGCCTTTGATGTGACTGCTGTTGGCCATTTCGGCCTTGTTTGGTGAGGCCGTGAAGCACAGAAATACATAGTGAACAAGCAAAAATGCATTTATACCGAACCAGCGCATACGATTTTGTAATACGTATGTTCAAGGACATGCCCACAAATATAGATTTTTAAACAATGTTCGTAATTAATTGTAATAAACTTTTTCATATGAGTTATTTTTTTAAGTACTATCGTCAGTTTCACATTTCAGTGCTCAGCCTGGGGTTTCTCATTCATAAAAGCTTAAAAATGGCTCCAAAAAATGATTGAAATAGCTGTCAATTAATTTGATCATCGATTACATATGATTAATCTTAATGGCGCAAGGGTCTCTATCCCAATTTTTGTGGGCCTGGCTGTAGTACGAGTACAACAATGTTCTCTTAACAATTGTCTAAATGAAGTTGCGAGTTAAATTAAAAGGAAGAGATGCATATCTTCTGATGCTTTGGAAAGTTCACCCCCGCCCTCCCTCCTTCGCCCTTTGAAATCTACAGTGAAATATTTGAGATGAGCTAATGAGATAACCTTTATTCGTCTCACATTGGAGAAATTCCCAACTCACAGCATTAAAGTTATGAAAGACAGAGGAAAGGAAAAAGGATAAGTAGAAAAACAAATATAGGGGCTGCTTCAAAGGCAGACACTTTCACATCGCCATCTTTAACTCAAAATAAATAATATGACACAACACAAAAGACAGAGTTATTCAATCTTATCCACTTTTCTGCACCGTATTTTTGTTGGAGAGAGCATCAATGCGTCCTGATCTTCACTACAACAGCGGCAGGGTTCTCACTGTGTATATGAAAATGATAAGGTTGAAGAACAAACTCACAATCGTATGAGGAAGGGGTGGTTGACCTCTTTCAGAACCGCCTTCTCGTTGTGGACATGCTGCTCCTGTTTCAATCGGATCACATCGGGGATCCTCATCTGTTTCAGAGCATAGAAGATCCTGCTGGTCTTGTCCCTAACCAGGAATACTCGACCAAAGGATCCTGTACCTGGAAATAAATGGTACACAAGAAAACAAGGGTATTAGTTAGGTGAGGTACACATAAACCGACCTCATTCCCTGTAATTCGGATGAATGTTGCCAAAAAAGATCTAATTTTTCCTTAAAGCGTGAATGATTCATCTGATTTCCCCTATAAAACAGCGATTCAAAAACTACACTGTCGTCGTTTTGAGTTCAAGTCAGTGATGGTCAGTCACCTCCTCCACCCGGAAGAACCCAATGCGCCTACTATTGTCAATGTTTCAATACTCTTGACGGCCGAATGTAAAATATATTGGTGGTGGAAGTATGAAATCGCGACTCACCCACTGTGGCGATGCTCACCAGGTCTTCAAGGCAATACCTCTGGTGGTTGTCTGACGCTTCATCCGAAGAACCGCTGCTATTTTCTTTCGAACAAATTGTGTCTTTGCTCAAGCCGCTATCTACTTTTGAGGACGCCATGAGTCACCTCCAAGGTTAATTATTTTGGTTTGAAAATGTCGGAGGCTGGAATAACAACACCATGTCATGTCAATGAATTAAGGGGAAATAAATATTAAAAACCTGGTGGCATTTTATCTGTGGTACAGTCAGTGGACATGTTGGGCCTCCGTTCTTAACAGACAAAGGAAGTTAGTGATAAGTAAAAGCGATAGCAAAGTGGCTAGCTTAAAAATGAACTCAAGACTAAATCATCCCAACAGATGTGAAAACAACGAACGTATGAAACTACGAAAAGGGATTGCATCTTTAAAAATAATCGAGAAGGACGACGCGGACGCCTTCGCATTTCCTCGTTTATTTACGCCGAACGGACTCAAGTGCGCATGCGCATCTTTGTTTTCCTTCGGTGTTTTGTGGCTGTTTACAACTCGCTAAAAAGATGCTTTGACGCCATCTTGCGGCGTGAAATATTTTCTTACCATCTGTTTTTTATATCAAAAATAACATTCAGTTTCAGCTGTACTAAAAAAATATTACGACAAAGAATCTAATCGGCATGCGTCAATCTATAGAAATATAAATGGGTACGTCACAGTGACGTCACGTAATGCGAACCCTATGTGGGTGGATGTAAAGAGTTTGATGTTTCTCTTTATTCGTAAATTGGTTAGTTGTCAGATGTCCCAGGCAAGTGACACGCAGACGAAACCCCACAGATTACAGTGGCAGGATGGAGCCGGCTGGTACACAATCGTGGGGCACACATCGGCAAACAACCATCCGTGCTCACGCTGAGGGACAATTTGGGAAATTCCATTCACTTGTGACAGTGCCACCGCTGTTGATTGACAAAAAAAAACACCACAAACTGCAATTAAAAATACATTTAAAAACACAAATTTTAGGAAAAAATATGTAATTTTATTTTGGGGGGCATTTTAACAATACGACAGAAATCGGCTCACTAAAACATTCAAATAGAGAACTGCTGTGACAACAAAAATAAGACTTGTTCATTACTAAAATGTATAGTCTTTCCCCTTGTGTCTGATTCCCTGTACCTTCCCTCACACGCACACGCACACAAATGATCATCGCATACAATAAAACCCTGGCGTTAAAAAAAAGTGCTCTTTAATCAAGCCGTGGCCCAAAATAAGATTATTTACAAATCACGACAACAAACCACTTATTTATTGACGTGTCATATTGTAACTGTTTCCTATCACGTGTTTGGATGTTCGAGAATAAATCTTGAAAAGTTGTACTTACAGCATCTTTCTATATATATAAAAAATGAGTTCCGTGAGGGTGAACTCAGGAGAAATGAATCTCGTATCTCAAGGTACCACTCCATTTTCTATTGTTTTGGTTTGTGGGTTGGGAGAACAGAAACAGAATTCGGTCAATAATTCGTGACAAAATAACACGTTTTGTTTTCTTGTCACGAGGCACTAGAGGAAAAAAACACCTCAAGGTTGATGTATTACGAGTTTGGGTCCATTTGTCTAGATTAGCATTGAACTGCACTATTCAACAAAAGTTTGATCTTATTTTAAGGAATCCTTTCATTATTTTCTACCAGTGATCCGACGTTTAATCTCTGTGCCGCTTACCATGAAAGCGATACTTAAATTTTACTTTCAATCTGTGAAACGCTTATGCAAGGTGTGCGATTTTGTACATTCAAAAAAATGTAATGCATATTCAGTGAAGATCGGAACTCCAAAAGTATTGGAACGGCAAGGTGAGTTGTTTGTTTTGTTCATGAGATCAAAAGATAAATATGGGGGGAAATGTAAGAATTCCAGCTTTTTTTGTGTGTGTTTACATATAAATGTGTTTTTTCATGAGCGAGCACCTTTTCAAGTGAGCAAACGCATGGGAACGGAAATGATCGCAGCAAAATGAATTCCAAAGTTCACAAAACCTTTTTTGGAAGGCAATTTACCGGCACATTCTTACAGACTAATTCAGAGAAACGTCATCATTCAACAAGATAATTATGTAAAACACACTGAAATAATAAATACACAGGAAGTAAAAGGGGACATATTGTCTGATATTCATGTTTTAATCGGAAGCCAAAATATGTACCCCCCCCCCCCCCCAAAAAAAAAAAAAAAAAAAAATCTTTAATTTTGCCGTTTCAATACTTTTCAAGAGTCTTCATTGTGTAGCATTTGGGAGAAATTATAATTTTCTTCATTGTCCAAAAATATTTAGGACAATGTCTATTTTTTCTATGTAAGCGATGTACAGTTGACAGGTAAACAAAGCTTCATGAAGCACTTGTGATATTTCTTTACTCCTCCAGATGGTGCTACTGTATCGATTTAAAGATGAAGGTTAGTGCAAAGTAACTATCTTAAAAATACATTGCATCTTTAAACAAAGAGTGCCATCTAGAGGAGTCAAAAACTATCACAAGTGCTTCATGAAGCTTCACTTGCCCATTACTGATGCACAGAGGTGGGCAGAACAATCAAATGTTCGACCTCAAGGCAACAGAGAGTACACTATTAAAACCAGTGTGTCCACTTTTTGCGGCTTTATTCCGTGAGAGGTTTTCCCTTGTAAACTATGAGCTGTTGCTCAAAAAACGTTGCCAAGCGCCACCGCCATGAAAAGTTTGTCAACAACAGCTCCTGTGTGCTGACACAGCCATGTTTTTTTAATCAAACCCGGACAGCATACCGTGAATAAAACGAAGGCGCAGAAACACGGCTCTTTTTGTATCTGGAGAATATTTTTTTTATTTTTAATAAATGTTTTTGACCGAATCTTACCTCCGTGGGTTGTTGTGCAACTGTCCCGTTAGCTTTCAGTTTTGGTCGCATATGCTTTGCACCTGTGGAACTGTCGTTTTGTTAGCTTCATCAGCTCAACGACCTTCAACTGGCACAGTTCAAAGCAGGAAAAAAGGGAAGCAGAAACACACAACGTGAGATCACCATGTTCAGCAGCCATGAGAGCGGAACTCCCTCCACCTAGGAGGAGAGTTCAACGAATTTTTGGATTTACTGGTCCCAGAAAACAAATGAGCAAAAGTGGAATGCCACCAAGAGAACAAAAAAGTAGAGTACCGTATTTTCCGGTGTATAAGGGTACCCAAAGGTGCGCTTTATATGTTAAGTGATATTGAGCCACAGCAGGTCTCACACCTACTGTCAGCAGCCACCGACTCCATTTCCCCCACAGAAGTACTGTGCAGTGCATGCTGGGATAAATAAAACGGTGTTTCATTTCGGTTATCTCTTAAAATGACTTTGCCGGGCAGAATAATTTTCTTGATTTCACCATCATTTTCCGTTTTTTTTGGCACAACAATTACAAATTCAAAATTTGTTTATGACGTTTTTTTTTGTAAATGTAGTTTTTTTATTTAGTGTCTGAAGAAAAACCACATGCGTTTATTTCTGATTTTTTTAAGGCCAAAATGCATATACAGTAAAATGGCATTTCATTTCAATAATCTTAAATTTATTTTGCAAGGTAGATTTTGTTCTCACCATATTTTTTTTTTGTTTTGGCACAATTAGAAATGGAAAATTTGGCGTTTTTTTTGTTTTGGCTTGTTTTGTCTCAAGAAAAAAAAACATTTGTTTGGATATTTCAGAAAATTTGTGGCCAAAATATTCAATGAAAACCTCTAAGGAACATAAATGTTTTAAAGAAGGAAGATTGGTCATCTCTGAAAATTAAATTATTATATTGTTATCTACTCTTATAAAACCCTGCAATATTTTTGAGCTCATAAAAAAATGGAGAAAATACCACACAGTATACTATTCTGCAATTGACAGCTCTGGGGACATTGTGCTTTCTTTGCGCCTGTAATGGGCAGCATCCTCACAGCCTCGCTTTGTTCAGCGGAAAGGTCTGTGCTGTTGGACTGTCTGCGGCTGGATGAATGCATGGCTTGAGGAGCCCGCGATAAGAAGAAAGAAGAGTCAGCGCAGAGCGCCAATGCGTATGTGGAACTGTCGTGGCTTGGAATTGACGTGGATTTACGTGGGACAGGAGATGTGAGACAATCTCTTTTCGCCAATGGATGTTACAGCTGCGTGTTTGCTTTCAACATTTAGCTTGTAGTATACGTGCACATTACACCATGACGTCCGTGATCCTCAAAACGTCCGTGACATCCTTCATGTCACAAAGAGGGTACAGCAAGTGCTGAAGAATGAATGACTCTCTGTCTTTGTGTTGTCATATTTGTTATGTAGTTTTTTTTTTTGCTCTTTTGACTTCAAGATGGCGCTGTGAGAATGTCTGCCTTTCCAGCAGCTCCTGTATGTTGTTTTTCTACTTCTTTCCTTTCCTCTTCCTTACATAACTTTGCTGCTGTGAAATGTAAATTTCTCCACTGCGAGACGAATAAAGGTACATCCAGTCATGTCATGTCATGTAATGTAATATATGATTACGTTATACAATGCTGTGCCTGGTTTATGGAAAACATTTTTAAACATGTCATTCATTGAAAGTGGGCCTCCTACACTGGAAAATACGGTCATTTTGCCATTTTAAAATGAATGACACTATTTATAGCAGCGGCATTAACTACAGACAAACTCCATAGCGCACTGACATGTGTCAATGCACAAAATGACCAAATGGAAAAATCACAAGCGTGAGCACGAGTCACTTGAGTCTGACCGTTGGATGATTTGTTTCCTTCAGATCATTTTTTTCCCTCCTTGGAGTCTTTTTTCTTCTGGCAGTTTTCTTTGTCATATTTGTCCTTGTCAGATTTTGTGGCGCTGTTGTACGAGGGAGGTGAAGCTGTGGACGGGGTGACGTCAGTTTTATCCGAGGTGGAATTGTCATGGAATTTACCAATGACCATCACGTCCTTGTCGGGGTCACGTAAGCCTTCTTTGAGTTGTTCTTTGTAGAGCGCCGAGGCTTTTTTCACGGCGGCGCAAATCATGTAGCGGCGGAAGGCTCTCTGGATGATAACGGAGGACATTTCTTCCTGTTTGCGGCGCAGGGTGGTGGTGATGGGTTCGTACGACACCTTGGAAGGATTGGACGCCATGAAGCGCTCCTCCATCTGCCCTCGCAACACGTCCATCTCCCCGCCTTCCCCGAGCACTCGCTTGGTGAAGGCGAAGAGGATGTCCAGGCAGTGGATGCGCTCACCGCTGACCATGGGCAAATCCATGGAGATGAGTTGGATCATGTTGGGCTTGGCCATGCGCAAGGGCGGGTCCAGCGTGTCTGCAAAGTCCGACAGTTTGCTGTATTCCACGAACTGGGTGGCGTCGGGGTCGAAACGTTCCCAGACTTCGTAAAACATCTCAAAGTCATCCTCGCTCAGCGGCTCAGCGCTTTCTTCTGTGGCCACGCTGAAGTTCTCCAGGATGACGGCAATGTACATGTTGACCACGATAAGGAAGCAAATGATGATGTAGCTGACAAAAAAGAAAATACCCACCGACGGGTTGCCGCAGTTGCCTTTGTAAAAATTGCCCGGATGCTCCATTTGGCTGTCGCAGTCGGGTTCGCGTTTGTTCAGGATGGGCGCCAGGAGACCGTCCCACCCGGCTGATGTAGTGATCTGGAACAAGCAGATCATACTGTTCCCAAAAGTCTCAAAATTGAACATGTCATCGATTCCCGACTCCCGTCTGACGTAGGCAAAGTTGGACATGCCGAAAATGGCGTAGATGAACATGACCAAGAAGAGAAGGAGACCGATATTAAAAAGGGCGGGAAGTGACATCATCAGGGCAAAGAGGAGCGTCCGAATGCCTTTTGCTCCTTTGATAAGGCGGAGAATCCGTCCGATCCTTGCCAGGCGGATCACCCGGAATAGCGTCGGAGACACAAAGTATTTCTCGATCACCTCGGACAAAAACATACCTGCAAAAAAAAAAAGGCAAAACATCCATTTTGCCCATTGGACAAAAATAATAATAATAATCAGAAATGCTAAAGCACGAATTATCCTTACCGACGATGGACAGGATCACCACCACAAAATCAAATATATTCCAACCGATGGTGAAATAATAATGACGTAAGGAGATCATTTTGAGGACGCACTCCCCAGTGAAGAGCACAATGAAGACCAAGTTGATCCAGTAAAGGATGTCGTCCATGTCTTGGGTCTGGTCATCGGTTTCTACCATCATGGTCACCATGTTTAGGCAGATGAGGATCATAATGACAATGTCGAATGCTTGCTTTGTGATGCAGTCGAAGACGCAGCCCTGGAATGCATTCTGCGAGGGGGCGGGGGCAGACACATTGGGATGGTCAGTGTTCTGGACGGGAATGTCCAAAATGTTGGTGGGAAATAGTGATTGTAATTCTGTCTCTTTTTAGAGAGACGGTTCTTTTGACTCGGTTCGCTAAAGGAGAGATGGCTCTTTCGGCTCCCAAATGGCCCCTCAGTTTATTTATTTTTTGCTTAACTCATTCACTGCCATTCCCGAATTTATCAGGGAATTGGAAAGTGTGACATGAAGCACCACTCCCAAATTTGTTAGGGATTAGGTTTTTCTTGCGGGTGGTGGAGGGGGAGATGCTGATCAAGCACTGGTCAGACCTCTGGCAAGGTTTTTTCCCTTCCACGAGGGGGCAGCATTTGCCTTTTGTCCATGTTAGCACTTTGTTACAGCTTCAACTGTTGTTAAAACGCTATATAAATCAACATGTATGCATTGTATTGTATTTTGGACAGCCGCCCCCGTTCCAAGATCAGATAACTGCAGATCCATATAACTTAATAATTAACTCTTTCTTTCTGATGAAAGAAAAGCGTCTAAGATTTCTTACGGCGAATTGAATGTTCATGTAGTCCTAAAACTCAATATTCTGTGGGTCCTGCAATTTGAGTGAAAATGACCAAAAAAACAGTCACTTAAGTGGGCATATTTTCGCACATTGTCTGGCAGTGAATGAGTTAAATTAATTTACTATAAAAAATGTGAAAATTAAATGTAAAACGAATTCCTAATATCCAAAAAATACTATATATCATTTTAAAAATGAAAGTGGCTTTATTTAGATGCTTCTGAACATACTCAACATGAAGTACAACATATGGAGTGCGACAAAAAAATAAAATAGAAAGTACAAAAACTAAGACCTATCTCAAAATATGGTCAATACAACAGATTCTAAATGAAAAAGTAGCATCCAGCTAAATGTTTTATCTTGTCTTTGGCAAAGAAATTGGCATTAAGAAAGGAATCACATGCGGCTCGCACCGAAGGGGAAAGAAAATCGGCTCCTCATTGGAAGCCGTTTCCAATCGTTCACTTCAAAGAGCTGGTTCGCTCGCGAATGGCACATCACGAGTGGGGAAACTTACCGCGGGTCGAGGAATTGGTTTTTGTGGTTTCTTTGAGCCCAATTTCTTCATGGCGTTGTAATATTTCTTCTGTTCCTCGGTCATGAAGATATCTTGGCCTCCAAAGTATAGACAAAAAGGCAACCAGAGATTGTGACAACCACAGAAGCGTAAAACGTCGGGAAGGTCAAGAAAGCCCGATGAAGACTATGTACTTATCTTTTTTTTCTGTTGGTTGAAGTTGTCAATGATGACACCGATGAAAAGGTTGAGGGTGAAAAAGGAGCCAAAGATGATAAAGATGACAAAGTACAGGTACATATACAAGTTCACTTCGTATTTAGGTTGATCTTCCAGCTAGAGTGATGCAGACAGACAGAAACAAAAAATGACAGTTATGTTAATTACATGACAAATCAATGAGAAAAAAACAATTTGAAATAAACTTACATTGCGAGAATCCACAGCTGCATACATGATGTCCATCCAGCCCTTAAATGTTGCCTAACAAAAAATCAGTGATCAATATCGGTTTATCTGTCCAAAATGATCAGAACAGTGGCAACAAATATGTGAATTTTGCTGTGCGAAATGTTGCAATAAAAAAAAAGATCACATTTTTTATTTTCATTGTTTTTTTATTTATTTTTCGGTGGCCCGGTGGTCAAGTGGCTAGCATGTCACAGTGCGGAGGTCAATGGCTTCAATACCATCTTCCTGTATATTCCCGTGCCTGTGTGGCTTCTCTCCGGGTACTCTGGTTATCAGGGGTGTCCAACTAATTTTTTGCCGCGGGCCACATTGTAGTTACAGTTTCTTCTTGGGGGCCGTTATGAATTTAGGGAATGTTTCATATCCTCTACAAATTACATACAGAAGGCACGACATATGAATGAAGAACTAGTTTGCAAATTTGAAGTAAAAAATAATGACTGTTATTGTGGTTTACATACGATAATTAAAAATTTTGGTTCAGATTTTAACAAGCATCATGGACTTTCACAAGTTTGATTTGCTTTTGCGGGCCAAATACAATTGAGGTGGCGGGCCAGATTTGGCCCCGGGCCTTGACTTTGACACGTGTGCTCTAGATTGTGGTTTGGGGCTATAAGGGCTACGATTGGCTGGCAACCGGTTCAGGTGTCCCCTGGTTACTGCCCGAAGATGGCTGGGATAGGTTCGAGCATCCCGCGACCCTTGTGAGGATTAAGCGGATCGGCAGATGGATGGATGGATGGATAATTTATTTATTTAATCCTCTGGCTATTTATTTATTTACTTATTTTTGTTATTATTACTCTTCCTAAATCGAATGGCAACAAAACTATCAGTAGTCAGAACGAGGAGTTGAACATCTCGAAAATCTATGACCTCAGGCTGTAGACGTTAAGACATAAAGAGCTAGTCTGTATTAGCCGTCGTACTGAATCACGAGGAGTTGATTTCACGCGATTAACAGATGTCGATAAATGATTGCCTCTGCAACATTGCTATAGGCAGCGTGTTTTTCGTGTCATATGCGTAACAATGTCAAAAGTATTCCTTTTTTTTGAAGGCCTCACCACTTGTAACAACGCCAAATACCCAGCGCCAACGTTGTCAAAATTGATTTTGACGTTCTTCCAGCGGGCGCTGTCGTTGACCAGATTCAGGCACTCGGACTTATTGTTGACTTCCTCGATGGGGAAGACTTTGTCGTTGGTGGTGTTGACGCAGTAGTAGTACTTCCCTGCGAACAGGTTGACCCCCATGATGCTGAAGATGAGCCAAAAGATGAGGCAGACCAGCAGCACATTCATGATGGAGGGAATGGCCCCCAGTAGTGCGTTCACCACAACCTGGACATGTTCAAAATACAAACAAACTCAGCATCTGCTCGTTGCTCGAATGGAGGGGGCTCTCCTACCCGAAATTAAGGCTGTTTCATTTTGGATGAGTGATCAATCATCTAATCACTTGACTATTGTTTTTTTATACTAAACAAAAGCTACATTGATTGAGTGGCATCTACACACAAAAGCTTTGACTACCAGACAGCTAAGAAGGCGAAGGTCGATTCAGTAAAGTGTACAAATTGATAGGGGGGAAAAAAGCAAAACAGAAAAAAACCTTCGAGGCAGGATGAGGTCACAACATTTTGTCTGACTGTAAATGAAAAAAGACACACAACAAAGAAAAAAGATTACAGGTCACATTTACAAAGCACCAAACAAGCAGCGTCAAAAAGCAATGCCGGCGATTCCATTGACACAATGTATAAAAGAAACATGCAGATAGAACAAGTACAAAAGCTGAACTAGAAGGAGAACATGCAGTTCAATTGCAATTACACATTTGTAAAAAAACGATTACATTGTAGTCATGTTACAATTGCTACACTGGTAAAGAAACTAAACAACAAGCGCATAACGTGTTTTTTGTCTCAGAATTACTTGGCACCAAAGCTTGACTTCCAAGGGTGCTTTACTTACCCTCATGCCCTCAAACCGAGATAGAGCTCTCAGTGGCCGGAGGGCTCGCAGCGTCCTTAGAGATTTGATGGCGCTGAGCTCGGAGTAGCCCAGAGCGTTGGCCACAAGGCTGACGAGGGACACCTAAGACCACATGGCGGGCGGCATAAGTTGGGTGGAAACCACAAAAGACAGGTTTTATTGATGGGAGCATGTTTTAGTGGAAACTCAAAGTATTGGGTTTTCCACACTATAAGGGCCTTACAGTGTGCACCTTATAGTATAAGGCGCACCGAAAAGACTTCATTTTCTTAAAAAGCTCACAGCGCACCTTAAATTGTGGTGCGCCTTGTTTATGGTTGTTACGGTAACACGTCGACCCCCAAAATGTCTCCTTGCTGGAGACATTTTACAATACAATACATCCTAATTTATATATCACTTTCACAACAGCTGCAGCGATAACAAAGCGCTATAACTTGCTATTGGTTCAGAGAACTGGACTATGCCTCTCACCCAGCAGGCATACAGCAGGGGGCGTGTTTAAGTTAAGAATGTTTTGGTGCACTTTGCAATATAGATGCTCCCCAACTTACGAAAATTCGCGTTATGAATAATGGTACATACGAACATTTTTGCGGAGATGCTGTCAGTTAGATTTTGTATTGTGCGCCTTTTTCCAGCCGAGCTCGCTTGCGATTGGCTGCGTACTATGCTTCACGCACACAGACACATTAGAGCACAGGTGTCAAAGTCAAGGCCCGGGGAACAAATCCGGCCCGCCACATCATTTTTTTTCCGCCTACGAAAGCAAATCAAACTTGTGAAATTCCATGATGCTTGCTAAAATCCTAACCAAAATTTCTTACTTTTGGATGTAAACCACAATAACAGTCATTATTATTATTGACTTCAGATTTGAAAAATAGTTATTCATTAATTTGTTGTGCGCTCTATATGTAATATGTGGAGGGGATTAAACATTCTAATGGCTCCCCCAAATTCATAACGGCCCTCGAGAGGAAACCATAACTACAATGTGGCCCGCTGCTAAAAATGACTTTGACACCCCTGCATTAGAGGTTTCAAGGGCTGGATGTTTACACAACAGACATCAAGGCTGACCAATCAGCTGTGCCAATCAGCTATGCTGAAGTGTTGCTAACGAGTTCAGGCCCCGATCCGCCGAGCTTGGTTACGATTGGCTGCGCAGATTATGTGGATGGGGAGGAAATCCCCTCGTCCCAGTTGACGCTACAGGAGGACGCAATGCATAACAAAAAGTAATGGCTGCTGGCAAATAATTACTGAATTCAGTAATGGCTTACTGAAGACCCAATGATATATTTCGTGGTACTACAGTAGGTGTGAATTTATTTTATGACTGTCAGATCGTCTGTGTTTTATACTTCCCCGTTCAGTGTTTGACTTAAACATACATTACATACAAAATATAGCACTGAAGCAACTTACGAACAAATTCACCTTATGAGCGACCGCTCGGAACGTATCTCGTATGTAAGGTGGGGAGCGCATGTACTTGTTCAGATCCACTTGTTAGTAGTACGAAATTAAGATGTGTCTACAGTCAGTCGTGTGTGCTCTTTTCTGACTGCTATATAAAGTGCCTTGCATGCTGGATCTGAGAGGACAATAATTTCATCTGTGCTGTATGTCATGCATATTAGCTTATTTGACAAGAAAGCTGACTTTGACTTAATGTAATCGTTAATTGAAGTTTTTTTTTAAGAGGCCATGAACGCCTTTCAAGTCGAATGGAAGGAGTGTAGCTCTATCCAGTGGAAGCATTGAAGTTTGCGTTTTATAATCCAGTGCGTCCAATACAGTATATGAAAAAAATACAAAATGGGACATTCATTGACGATCCGCCTCATAATCCAGAGCGACTTTGAGTGTGAAAAATACAGTATCCCCGAGACATTAAATGAAGAAGCCAGACATCATCCGGAAATAAACATGTTGGTACCGTACGTACGTCAACAATGAGGAAGTCGAGCCAGCACCAAGCATTGGTGAAATACTTGACAAAGCCATAGGCCACCCACTTCAAGAGCATCTCCAAGATGAAGATATACGTAAAGACCTTGTCTGCGTACTCCAGCATTGTTTTGATGGTCCTCCTCTGCTCAATATAAATGTCCTCAAAAGCCTGAACAAAATGGGGGAAAAAAGTTCTGCCATGATGGGAATGAATTAACTATGAGTCGGGTAATATCGAATGAAACCGCATGCCGAGACTCACCAAGGCACCACTGCTGAGCAGGATCATAAAAATGATAAAGGATTCAAACCAGTTGTGCTCCACGATGACAAAACAGGTTTTCCTGAGTGTCCACCAACTCTTAAAACCAGGTTCTTCCTCATTGACCTGGCAGCACTGGAATCTGCTTACACATCCTAACAGTCGCGGAGAAAGAAACAAATGATAGAAACGTTTGTTTTCCAAAGTAAGTGACAGTGACTTTATCAGCAAAGTGCCGACAGTGGTTCCAGAAGACAATAACTAAATATAAATACATAAAAAAAAATTAGATACATAAATAAATAAATGAATGAATAAATTACTAAAAATAAACAAATAAATGGATATTTAAATAATTAAATGTGTAAATGAATAAAAAGATTGATACATGCAAAAATGAATGAATAGATTACTAATAAATGAATGAATGAATGAATAAGGTAACGCTGTCAATAGTGAACCGCCAATAAGGTGGGGAATTTCTTTTTAAACCCGATGAGCACTGTCACCCAGAGCAGTTTTGCCCCACTCTCCGTTGACCAAGCATAGCCTAATTGTCACCATCTCACCCTCAGTAAAGCAAGCCTCTGGGTCCATTGACTCTTCTGGCTCAATTTCCACCGAATCCACCCCATCCCCCGGAGGGCGAATATCAACAGTGCTCCCTTCTGAAGAACTCAGATGTTGGGGCTCTATGTCGAGTTTCTGTATGAACAAGGTAAGGTGCAGTAAGTTAAAAAGACAAGCTATCACAGGAAAAGTCGTTCCAGGACCAAATGTCCTGAAGTGGTTATTCAATGTATTCTCTTCTCAGACTAGGTACTGTCGTAACAGAGTTGAACTCTTATCAAAATCTCCTCCTCATTATCATCACATGCAACAGTGATCAAATGTACCGACAGGCTTTTGGCGTGACGTATGTCTGGAGGCTCAAATTATATCATAAGCAACACATGACATTTGATATTATTGTATAATGCGACTGTGGGTACGTTTGATGTGACCTCAGTTTGAGGAAGAATGCATGCAGTATTCCAGTGCATCATCAATCAAAGCCTGAAATTGGACCAAGCAAAGTACGATATGTGCGGCATTTTCACGTCTACTGAGAAATTAACCCGATCAATTTTTAATCGAGATTATCTGATTACATCTTGTTTTTAAATTAACTCTTCTGCTTGCATCTACCCTGACCGCCCCATAATGTACAGTCCACCCACCCAAAATTCTGAACAGCTATTTTCCTCAGTGACATGAAAATACAGTATTACCATTCCTTGAAAGCCATTTAAGCTTTTTCCGCCGAAAGATGACCACATTAGCTTACCAGCAAAAACCAGCACTGTGCACTGTTGATAAGAATAGCATGTAAGTCTGGTGTTTTACTTTTTTCCACATACATAACATAGCATTAAGTCTATGTACTGTATTTTCCACATTATAAGGCGCACTTAAAATATTCCATTTTCGTGAACAGTGGGCCCTATACATATTCTGGTGATCCTTATATACTGAGTTAACAGTCTCTTTGCATTTCCCTGTTAGTAATAATGATAATACATTTCCTTTCTAAGCGCCATCTAGTGGTGATTATGAGCAAGAACAAATTGTAACCTAAAATGGCTCCTTCCGCCTAACAGTAATTGATTAATTACTTTGTGAGCTCTATACAGGAATTATCAAACGTCGATAACACCAAGAGCATAGTTAACAAATGATGAAATGAAGGAAGAAGGAGATAAGTAGGACCTCTAAGGATATTTTGCCCCTTGTGGATGTGAGCCCACAAGGTCTGTGTGTTTTTTTTTTTGTTGAATCAATTGTCTTCATAACTTGCTTTTCATTTTTTTTTAAATCCCATTTATATTTCTGGATCCGTGTTTGTTACCAATTTTGTCCTGGCATAGTTTTGTTACAGCTGCAGCAGTTGGAAAGGCTCAATGTCATAAAAACGGCATTGTATTGTATTGCATTCCCTTTAGCATAGCACCGTCCAGTGGATATTTGGTGCAACCGCCGCCACTATTGGAGCTTCTATTCTACTTGCCTTATAATGCAGTGCGCCCGAGGTATGAAAACAGTTTTAAAATGGGACTTTCATTCAAGGTGCGCCTTCAAAGTACCTTATAGTGCAGAAAATACCGTATATGGATATCCAACAGCTATAGGATCAAGAACGATGTTTCCGTCTTGCTTGTCGTCTTGTAATTTTTGAACCCCAGTTTGACATGCAACTGGCAGCTTTTTATTTGCCGTGTGAAGTTTTGAAAGATGTCAATCTCCACAGTGCAGCAGCCCTGATTGCAGTGGGATCCAGCTAATAGAATATGGGTATGATGGAGACATGCTTCTCACGTGTGCATCCATTTCTCAAAGGATGCTGCCTTGCTCCACCTTTTGTTTTGTTTTTTGTTTTTTTGTTCTTTTTCCCGAGTGTATTTTAAAATGTTGAATAACAAACCTCTCTTGGAATTTACAGGTCAAATATGGTCAACTATGTTTATGATGTCCCCCCAAAAATATATAAATGAATGAATCAGTAAATTGATCATTGGGGTCATATGTCGGGAACCTGTTAAATATATAACATAAAAATATTTTTTTAATGTATTTATTTTTTGCTCCCTATTCTGATTTTTTGCAGTTGTTAGGTGTAGACTAAATCCTGGGTCAAAACCAATTAATTGAGTGGCTAGAGAAAAGCTAAACCATCAACCGTTTGCTTGTGTACTGCTGAATAGGGACGAGTGGGGGGCTACAGGTGGGGGGCAGAAGGCAAGAGCAGGCAAAGAACAAAAATGGGCAGTCATTGAGAGTATGAGATTGGCAGTCCTTATGATGGGTGCTGACACAATAAAGTGGTCTTACAGTTCGGAAAACCTTGAGAGCGTCTGTGATATGGCTGCAATAACAAATGGGGGGAAGGGAGGTGGTTAACACAATAAGTCACCACGAGCCGACATTCGACCTTGTGTCTCTGTTCCAGTTTTTCGTTTGGATTTTCTCGTATATGAGATGGTACATAAACGTTGTCACAACACATCTTCTCCTTGTATTGCAGAATTCAACACCTGTAGCCTATAAAGGATTGGTTAAAGTGGAAGGTGACATCCTCAACACCCGTTAGCGCTAAATGAGAGATGATGATGAGATTAAATGCGCCAAGTGGGAACAGCGGTTTGAAAATCTGACAGTGAGTGGCAATTTTCTACACCTGCAGGATGCAATGGTACTTAACTGCCATGATAGTTTTCCCTGCAAGACTTAAGAATTGATCACACCGGAATGGGATCTGGGAAAAATGGTGACAACAAAATTTTATTTCATTTTACTTTTGAGCATCAATTAGATCTTGCCGCCACAGAGGAGGAAGCGGAATGCGCCTGAGACATTTGTCAATTTAATTTGCAACATCTGAGATGTTTAACAATGACCTGCCCTTTCCTGGTCTGTTTTTCCCCAATCAATCATCAAAGTGAATCCATCTCGTCAGCTTTGTAGGCAGAAGCTCGTCCATAAATTTACAACTCAAGTCGCACTGGGGACAAAGTTTGTTGATGCTCCCCCGAGCTTACCATGGTAGCTGCCGTCATCTGCCCTTATCGTGATGTAGCTTGCGGTGAACAGTGTGTACGCCACGGTTACAGCAACATAAATCATCTGACTTTGTCAACTAGTGATGGGAAAACGAACCTTCGTGAAGCACTTGTGATATTTTTTGACTCCTCCAGATGGTGATCTTGGTTTGAATATCAAGGTTAGTGCAAAGGAAATGTCTGAAAATCCACTGCACATTTAAACGAAGAGTGCCATTTAGAGGAGTCAAAAACCATCACAAGTGTTTCATGAAGCTTCACTTGCCCATCACTACTGTTGACAAACAAAATGACAGCACCTTACATTATCTTACCATATTAAACGACGAAGGCTTTTAAAATGCAATACAAATGAAACCAAAATCAAAACACAAAGACGTCGGTGGAATCGTACCTCTTTGCTTTCCTCCACGTCTGAGGAATCGCTCGTCAAGTCCTCTGTGTTCAGGTTCTCAAAGTCGGACTCGCCCACAGCAATCGGCACCGTGACCGTCAGGCTTGGGTTGTGAATAAACGACATGTAGTGGCAGTCGTCTATGGGGTACTTTTCCGTGCTGTCCGTATCAACCATGCCCCCGACAACCAGGTCTCCGCCCGGACACCCGTTGCCCTCCGCTGTGATGTACACACTGGGTTCTTTGCTCATATCAACAGTTGTGTGATTAGTGATGCAGTTCCCTTTGCCGTTGCTGTGTAGTTCTTCCAGGGGTTTGCTTTCTTCATGCAAGCCAGAACCCTTCCCGTCCCCACCGAAAATCAGTCTCTGTAAGAACTGTCGGACAGCAGATTTTAAAAAGGCAATGCTGCGCTGGATGCGGCCGACGGCGATTTGCAAGTTATTCATCTCGCTGTCGTCGTCAGTTGCCGCCAAGTTGTCGGCGCTGAATGAGCTCAGGAGCAGGGCCAAGAACAGGTTTAGAACCTAATCAAAATATGGAGAAAAAAAAGATAACATCAATAACCAAGCTAATTATATTTCACATGCATAGTTTACTCTATAGTACTAAAGATGTATAAAATTGCTATAATGCTATACAAATGAGGGGGCCTAAAATGGCAGATTCTGATGAGGATCTCCAAACCCAATTCCAATGAAGTTGTGACAATGTGTTCAACAAATATCCTTTACTTTTTAAATAATCATTATTTTGAAATTTTATGATGGCAACACACAACCCAAAAAAAACGGGACTGAGAAAGTTATGAAATACTCATTAAACACTTAATTGTGGCTTGTTTAATTATCATTCATTTCTTTACTGAATATTTTTTGTAAAATAAGGTAATATTTTGAAAACTTCCACTGTTCTCGAAAAAGACAGACCAATCCCGGGGACCAAAACGCCTCTCACAAGTACAGTACCGGTAATTCACTAGTAATGGGCAAGTGAAGGTTCATGAAGCACATGTGATAGTTTTTGACTCCTCTAGATGGCACTCTTGGTTTGAAGATGCAATGGATTTTTCAGACATTTCATTTGCACCAACCATATAAACCAAGAGCTCCATCTGGAGCAGTCCAAAAATATCACAAGTGCTTCATGAAGCTTTGTTTTCCCATCACTATGATTCACCCGATCAAACGAGATATTCACAGTACCTTTTGCGAGTGGGTGCCGAGTGTTGAGGCGTTAAAACAAAGCACCGCAGAAAAAGGGTGTCAATGATGTTTGTTGTTCATGTTTTAGATTGCTTGTTTCCAATATATCTTCACCAATGCGGGCTATTGACAACTTGAAACGATGTTTGTACTTCACTTGAGACTTTCGCCACATTTCAGACTTATCAAATGAGCCACACAATAAATCTTTACGCTGATTTATGCAGTTGAAGTTTTATGTTAAAGACAAAGCAAGAACCAAAAGACTTGCCGCCCTTAGCTTAATGCTAACTTACATATGGCAAAGGCCACAGACAGGCTGACGAATAGCATCAATAGACATGTCGAGGTGCCACTGACTTAAACAACAATGAAAGACCAACCTTCCTCCTTTATGGCCAGTTGTGAAAAACACATGACTAGGACTAGGTGACAAAATCTAATCCTTCCACTTGGCGTCACATCAGAATTGTTTGCTATGGGAGGCAAAAAAGGATCCACCCTCTGCCCCAAACACAAAACTCTCAGGGCAATGTCAGAGGAAAAAACCCAAAAGTAACATCCTTTGTGGGAATGCAGTGTTAAAATAATAATAATAATAATAATTACATACCACCAAGTTTCCGATGACCATCACCATCATGAAGACAATGAGACACATTGTCGGTCCTGCTACCTCCATACAATCCCACATGGTCTCGATCCACTCTCCACAAAGCACCCGGAACACGATGAGGAAGGAATGGAAGAAATCATGCATGTGCCAACGCGGTAGCTGACAATCCTCATTTATGTTACAGACAAACTCCTTGTAGCTTTTTCCAAAAAGTTGCATTCCCACCACAGCAAAGATGAAGACGATAATAGCGAGCACCAGTGTTAAGTTCCCCAGAGCCCCCACTGAGTTTCCAATGATCTTGATCAGCATGTTCAAAGTTGGCCAAGATTTAGCCAGTTTGAATACCCTCAACTGCGGAAAAAAAAATCAACATTAATGATTTATTTTTTTACAGTGTCAACTGGTAGCTATTTTTTTTAATCAACCATAAATATGAGAAGGTCCCTTACCAGTCGGAAGGACCTGAGGACAGACAGGCCCTCTACATTGGCCAAACCAAGCTCCATCAGACTGAGACTAACAATAATGCCGTCAAAAATGTTCCAGCCTTCTTGAAAGTAATAGTAAGGGTCCAAGGCGATGACCTTTAGGCACATCTCTGCTGTGAATATGCCAGTGAATACCTATTTGGAGAAAAAAAAGCGGAAAAAACATTTTAAGCATCTTTGGGTATGTTTGTTGAAATGTTACCAGGTACCTGGTTTCCAATCGAAAGGACGTTGTTGAATTCTTTCGTCATCGGGTAATGCTCCATGGCCATAAAAAGGGTGTTGAGAACGATGCAAATTGTAATGGTTAGATCAACAAACGGGTCCATTACCACCATGTTGACAAACTCCTTAATTTTAAGCCAGGCGGGGCAACAATCCCAGATCAAACAAGTGTTGGCAAATCGATACCAGCAAGGGGGGAATTTTTGCCTCGACTCTTCAAGTTCTGAAAAGGAGACGTTTAAATGGAATGAAAATCACGGGAGGGGAGAGGGAGGAAGGACTCAAGCAATTGATGGAGATTAAAGGGAAGTACTGTGACCTTCCATTGTGTTGGTGAGGATACTGGCCACACTCATGGTTCTTTGCCTGCCTCCTCGGTCATCTAAATAATCCACAGCGCGTTGCTTTCTCACCTCGGTGTCTGTAGTGGTACCCTAGAGAAAAAAAGACAATCCAAGATATTGATGCAATATTAAACCATAGATACACGAGAAAACGACAATGTAGAGTCAAAGAGGACGGGTGTCAATTTTCCGTGAAATTGTCCGACCAGGTTCACCCAAACGCCAGATTGAGCAAAGCTGAGCCAAAAAAAAGTACAAGTAGTGAGGTGCATGGTTAAAATTCAGGCCAGTACAAAAATACTGCACCAAAATGGCTGCACATCTCACTAAAAAGTAACTATCAAGATGGCCAGTTAGTTATTTGGAAGACAGCAGATTTAAAGACACTAAACAATGTTGAGCCACAGTTAACAAGACATCCATCATAACTGATTCTAAAATCAATTGGGTTTTTTTGCAAAAAGCAAGTTGGTTAGCTAGTTTGCTAGTGGTGCTAATAAAAAAGGAGTTTTGGGTGTTAATACAACAAGTGTATTTATTTATTTCTACCTGTTGGCTAGAAAGCTAGCTTTCTATCTATTGGAGTTACTTTCGGGTTCAGTGAACGCTGGCGCATGTGGCTGCCGCTGCTCACCCGCAGAAAACAAACGATCCTGTGACTGTAAAGTGACCTTCAGAGGTTTCAAAGACGCTTAGAAATGAAATCTATTATTTATTTATTTATTTATCTACCGGTATTTTTTTTTTTTGTATTTATTCATTTGTTTGTATTTATTTATTTTTATGTATTTCTTTAACTGTTTTTTTGTTTATTTATGTATGCATTGTTTGTTTGTTTGTGTATTTACTCATCAATTTGTTCACTTATTTATTCACCTATTCACTTAATTATTTATTTATGTATGTACAGCGATACCTCGGCTTACGAACGCTTTAGCTAATGAACTTTTCGCCTTTCGAAGATTAAATTCGCAAGAATATAATCTTGGCATACAAACTATTTTTTGGGAAACACACGCAGCGCCACAATGAGTGATGTGTCGTTCGCGAACAAGCCAGTTCTTGGAACTCCTAACAAGGAGCTGAAAATTGCAGCCGACTTTTTATTCCTCTATTCCCCGCCCCCAGTCTTCGGGTAAGCCGCACGTGATTGGTCAAGATCCGTGGTAGAGGAGGCAGGGGACACACGCACCAGGATACACGCAGCAGTGAGCAGGAGGAGGGCTTACAGAAACAGAAACACGTTATGCAAAAAGCGATCCATTCCATCAAGCCATCAACAACCATCACAAAGGTAAACAAACGACTTTATTATACAATACAGTTTATTTCTTTAATTACAATACCATAGCACATTTATTATACATAAAATAAGGTATATTGTGTGTAGTTTTACGGCTTATTTATATGAAAATTGTGTTTCATGGGGACCTGCGAATGGATTATTCACATTTTAAAGGTTTCTTGTGGGCAATTAATGTTTGGAATACACACTCTTCGCCTTACACACACTTTCTGCGAACCAATGAAGTTCGTAAGCCAAGGTATCACTGTATCTATTTATTTATTTATTTATGATTTATTTATTTATTTATTGGCGGGGGGGGGGGGGGGGGGGTTTGGAGGGAAACCAGTTCTGTTAAAATGCTCTATAAATACAGTTTGAGTTTTTGGCTATTGATTTGTTCTTTTCTCAATTGAATGCGTAACCGGCAAGAAGCTTTGACCAGCTATCCACATTGTAGATTGACTTTTTTTGTAGGTTTTGGACAGATAGATGACGTTGGATATTGTTTTTGCGTCTGATCTTGAATATTGCCATTCTCTTTTCCCTCTCCCATTCATAAACTTTCGTAAAAAAAATTATAACAATTGGAGCACCTTTCAGAACTTAATCTTAATGGGTTGCTTCAACACACCCCATCATCGCAACACTAATGTGTTGCCAGGTTTGTGTACGCAACTGATGCCATAACCTGTCTTTGACAAAGAAAAACGCCATGCTATTTTGAAACTGAAAGTAAAAAAAAAACACGGCAAGTCACGCGGCAACAAGAAAAAAAATGGTATCACCTCAGGCAGCAGGAGACCAACAGGAGAGTTCGATACGGACGTTCCTCCGACCAATGAAACAACACCATTGCAGTCCACGGCGCAATGCATCTTGCCATTGGCGGGAAGCATGACACGAGGCACCCTGAGGCTCGTCTGGCTAATGGCGCTGCAGCGACGCTCCAGGCGACGCGGCATGAAGAGGGAACCTCGGCGGCTGTCGCTGTCTTCGAATGTGCTGTGCTCGTCATCGGCAAAGTCGTTTTCGGAGCCCATGTCACGTACTCTTCCACGGAAGCTGAAGAGGCTTGTTTGGCTGTTCCTCCGTGGTGAGAGGAGTGAGCCGCGTACGCTGAGGAGAGACTATAAAAAAAAATCAAATGAAAAAAAAAGCAAAATCCGTCATGGTTTTTAAAGTATTGCGTGAGGACGAGAGTATATTTATTGAAATAAACACAATGGAACTTTCATTTAACAGACCCTAGTAAACTCAAAAGGGCCACTTTGCGCATTAGTTGACAAGGTCGGTTAATTCTTGAATTGGTCCTTATTGAATCGGTGCTGTGACACAATCAACGGAGACTGGGAAACGTATTTCCCAGCCTGTGGGGGAGAACATGCAAACTCCACACAGGGAGGCCGGACCGGGACGCGAACCGGCGACCTCTGCACTGTGAAACCGGTGTGCTAACCACACCGGCTACTGGGCCGCCCTGGATGTGTCATATTGCATTGAATTAAAGCCAATGAAAAGAATGGCAGCTCGGCTTAAGAGGGTGATACGACTTTTACGCTACACAAGTAAAAGGTGATTATGTTGAAGAATTAAGGAAAAAAACACCTGATTGGGTGAGGAGCACCTCTTCTCATAGGAAAGTCGGTTCACATCCATGGAGAAGTGGAAGGATCTGTTGATGCTATCCACAGTTACAGATTTATGGAACTTGTTGCACACTCCCCTGACATCCTCCTCCTCCTCCTTCTGTTTCCTTTTTTTCCGCCTGTTGCGTCGCTCTTTAGCACTTTTCGAACTGAGCTTGGATGTCATGGAGGACGACTCAGAGGCGGTGCCCCCCCTGCCGCTATATTCGCCGCTCTCCGTGCCGGCTGCCGCGGCAACCTGTCGGCCAATGGGAAAACCCAAACACAGTTGTCATGACGACCATGGCGGCTGGCTGAAAGGCTCGCGCAAATGAGTATGAGAAGAAAGCCTGCCGGCTGAAAGCGGTTGTGGCAGCGCTGACAAATCAGCATCTGCTCTTGGAATCTTTGCGTTTGTTGGTTGTAAAATGCATTTTTTAAAATTCATTCGGGAATAACCGCCCACATACACATGTCAATATTAAAAAAGCTAAAAACGTTCTTGCCTGAGCTTCTTCCTGCTGCCTTTTCAGCTGCTCCAGCATGGCCTGGAATTCCTCCTCTTTTTGTTGAGCCTCTTCTATGGTGGCCTGATTCTGCTCATCATAAGCCATGGCCACAACAGCCAAAATGAGATTGACAAGGTAGAAGGAACCGAGGAAGATCACTAGAACGAAGAAGACCATGTAGGGCTTCCCAGCCGCACGCAATGTCTAATGGAACAAAGATTAAAACAAACACAATAACACAATCATTTTGGAAATCATCGTGACGACTCATCACGAGATTCATTGTACAAACCTGCTGATAGAGGTTTTCCCAGAAATCCTGCGTCATCAATCGGAATAGAGACAGGAAAGCCCAACTGAAAGTGTCAAAACTTGTGTATCCGTAGTTTGGATTAAGGCCCGCTTTAATGCAAACGAAGCCTTCTGGACAAAGCCTGTCACACAAATGATGATTTCACTTTATTTGGAATTCATTGACCTCTTGGGAACCGCAAGTCATCAAACATTTGACTGTTAGAGCTTATTCGGTAAAAGAAAATTTCTTACCCAGCCCCGGTGCCGTTTCCACAAAGCAGAGCATCCCTGCGGCCGGGGAGGTAATAATAATTGTCTAAAAGAAAAGACACCATAAATGTTAAAGATTTGTTTTCACCGCTTTTTGCCACGCTAATACAGGCCTTCGGTTACAGGAAAGTCAAGTTGTTTAAAGAGGACACACGCAGACTTCAGTCAAATCCATCCATCCATCAATTAATTAATTGTATTTATTTATGTATTCGCTCACTCGTGCATGTATTTATGTATGTATTTATTTATCTACTTGTTTATCTATGTATTTATTTATTTGTTCTTTTGTTTACTTTTCTATTATGGATTCATTTGTTTATTTTTAATCAAAAATTGATTTATTATATTATCTGTGTTTATTTGTTTGCTAATTTGATTATTTTTTGTCTGTTTATTTATTCATTTTGTAATTTATTTATTTGTCTATTTTTTAATCAATGAATGGAAATACAGTAAAAACTTTTTTTTATTCGATTGTTAATAATCACCAAAATAATCAACATATTCAGCAGAAAATTAAAATAACTGAGTTGAAGCTGAATACCAGAATCCAATTGTATTTCTTTATTTCGTCAGTTAATCGGTCTGAAAGTTCAAATTTATTTGCTTATGCGAGGATAATGTAATTTTCTTCTCCCAATTTCAGGGACATGCCATGTATGACAGACAGAAAAATGTCATTTCTATAGATGGGTCAAATTAACAGATTGACAATAAAGATTTCCATCCACCTATTCATATTCCACAGAATAATAGCTAGGTGTTGATCTAAATAGGTCCTAACAGACTTTAAATTTGGCAGTTGTGAAGTCTGGATTTTCTTTCAGTCAAGATAATCCGACTGTATGATTTTATAAGTAGTAAATTTGACTCCATGTGACGATTTATTTTACCGCTATCGCTGATGTACTTGGTCCAGTTGAAGCTGCTCTCTGTGCTATTGAGGAAAGTGTCGTTGACTTCCACGAGGCTGCTATTGAAAAGAAACATGTCGTCGGCCAAATCGCTGCTGCTGTTGGTGGCGTTGCCAACGTTGGGCAAGCGCACGCACTTTTGCCTCAGATTGCCCATGAAGAGTTGCAGGCCAATGAGAGCAAAGACGCTGAGGCAGAACACAGTCAGGATCATCACGTCAGACAGCTTTTTAACTGACTGGATCAATGCGCCGACGATTGTCTTCAAGCCTGGGTGGTGGGACATGGAGCAAGGAGAAACCATTACTAACTGTGACATATTAACTTAAAAAATTAGACAAGTCCAACAAAAGCTTTTCTGGTAATAAAACAGACAAATTGAGGTTTATGTATGAAAAAAAGCAGATACAGGTCACTGTTTATCACATACGAACAAGAACCCACGAGAAGTGACAGCCTCTGCCAAAGGACAAATGCACAGAAGCGGATGCCCGATTGAAAAATTGTTAAAAACTTGGTGGAATGCAACATAAAAGACACAAATTTGTCAAAGCTACCCATCAATTAGGCGGGAGGAGCACGATTGACTCAGGCAGCTTTTGTCTTTCGATTACAAAGAAATGTAATGAAATGAAAAAAATAAAAAATAACTGTGTATCGAGCGGCAAGTTAGTTTTGCCCATTTTATTATTAATAAAAATGTCACAGCAAAAGTAAAGAAATACATACATTTGTCATGGTGAAACTGCACATGAATATTGGCATTAATCAATCGGTATCAATATTTTTATTTATTCCCCAATATTGTATATATATATATATATATATATATATATAGTATATATATATTTATTATATATATGTATATATATTATTGATATATATATGCAATATACTATATATAAATGTATATATATTGTTGAATAAATAAAAATATTGATACCCATATTGATACCTATTGGGCTCCAGCAACCCCCGTGACCCTAATGAGGATAAAGCGATCTGGGCTCATTATCTTAATTATGTTTTAAATTGGAGGAAGAACTGGACATTCATTAGCCTTTTTAATATGAGAGGAATTAAATGTTTGTTGTTGTTCTCAATTAATTTAAATGAGTTTCAATTACAGGCAGAATTTCACAATTGGTACAATCACCTAATCCCAATGAACAGTCTATTGTATTAAAAGTATTTTTAATTTTGTCATATTTATATTTATGAAATTGACTTTATATTTCTGTAATACGGTACTCAAATTGATCATTTTTTTTCATTAACCATGTTCATCGGAATCAATCAAATGTTCCAATAATAGTGATAAACCATCACTTTACAGGTGACACTTTTGAATTATGGGGACCAGAAGTGCATGAAAGTGAGAATTGGCACAAGCTATCTGAAGTCTGGAAGACAAGATGAAAAAACACAAAATAGAGGAAAACAAAATTATATTTCCTGAGGGGGCAGTAGAGTGTATTCCAGCTCCAAAAAAGGTTGTGATATTGCCAAAGCTCATCAAATAATGCTGTTAGAAAATAATATATTTGGAAACTAATATAGTACTTCATTGGGCAGGTGTGGGGGATTTTGCAGTGGCATTTAATTCTTTATAATTACCTGTAAGTTTCTTATTAATTTTCTCAAGAGTGCGAAAGTGCTTTGAACGGTCACGCATAACAGAACATAAAATGCCACAAACAAGAATTATTCACAGGACACAAATGCAGACACGTTTAGTTTTGCCACCAGAAAATCTTCCTTTCCCATGTCTCATGCATAATGGGAAAAAGCACAAATTCCACAGGTGGCTCTCAAGGCAAAAATGGATTTCAAAGAAAGACTTCTGCTTGTCTACGTATCTAAAAGTGAGGAATCCTCTCAATCTACGCCGATTGGAACCAGATTCCATCTTTTTTTTTGAAGGCAACATGAAGGATGGCAAAAAAAAAAAATGCCACTTCATAGCAGTGAGCATTTCATTCGCCCGTTTTGGCCTTGATGGTGTGCTCACCTGGGATGACCGATATAGTTTTCAAGGCCCGCAGAACCCTGAAGGTTCGCAGTGCTGAGACATTGCCCAGGTCCACAAACTCTGTGACATATCTGTAAGGGAGGAGGTAGCGAGGGAAGGGGAGGGGTGGTTGGGGGCGGACGGGGTAGTTGCGGGTAGTTGCGAGGTGTTTTCAGGATGCACATGTTCACACCCACATAAACACAAACAGCCACGCCCCAAAGCACAACAACACAAAAGGGGGAAGGGCCAGGGGGGTCATGGAAAAGGGGGGAGGGAGTAGCAAATGGTCACACACATGAGGAAAAACTCGGGCATCCTTACCTGGTATCACTGAGATAGTTTTCAAAGCTCTCAATACTCTGAACGTGCGCAGAGCTGAAACATTGCCTAGGTTTATAAACTCTGTTATATACCTGCGGATATTAAATGCACAGTTATCACATGGCATCGCGCCCAAAAAATTGGCACAAAAATACACGGGCCGGTACCCCGGGAAAGAAAAGACCACTCTTAAATAAATAAGGTGTTCATGTACACTGAGAGAAGCAAAAACAATTAAACAAAACAATATTTGAGGCATATGAAGCTTCATGAAGCATTTTCAAGGTGAGTCAACAATGAATTGGAGCTTAGGGCACGAGTAGAATTTAGCCTCCATTAGGTAGTGCTGTAACCACTTGTGTGACATAGGTTTTAGTCAGGTGATACAGTATGTGCGGATATTTCACCCCTCTAGGAAGTAAATCTTAACCAATAAACTTCACCACGGTTTTTGTGAAAGTGTAGGATTGGGCTTTCTGGGCTGATTCCAGAAGGGGCTGATGAGTTTTGTAGTCTGAAGTGATGATGTAATTAAGTGGTGTCAAACTCGTCTTTTGCCACGGGCCATATTGTAGTTACGGTCTCTTGAATGCCGTTATGAATTTGGAGAATCCATTAGAATGTTTCATCCGCTCCACATATTATATATAGAGCGCAAAAAATTAATGAAGAACTGGTTTTCAAATTTGAAGTCATGTCAGTGATTATGGCTTTCATACGACAATTTGAAATTTTGGTTCGGACTTGAGCAAGCATCATGGCACTTGACATGCTTGGTTTGCATTTGCGGGCCCAATAAAATGATGTGGCGGGCCAGATTTGGCCGTCGAGCCTTGACTTTGACATCTGTGACGCTAGCATACACCAGAATTAATTCTGAAGCCTAGAAAGGCATTTTTAAGAACAAAAAAAATGGCCACAAACTAATCGGGAGATGCTGCATCACACAGTAAGAAACAAACAAACAAAAAAGTCAGTGAGTGTGTTGCAAATAATTGCAAGTATTATTGCCACCAAATATGAATGTCTGTTCCTATACTCTTGCTTAGCTATAAATCTGAGTAAATTGTTGGACATAGCACGAGAAAATGAGCAGGAAACGGATGGTTGACTTTTATCTGATGCACATTTTCTTTAATCTGAACTGCAAATCTCTTCAGTACACAAAAAAACATTCCATTTTCATACTTATAGAGGGGGTTCAATAGGCTATGCTTGCGTAAATTAAAACAGAGTAAAGATGACATTTTTGGGGCACTGTTTCCAATATAATTTGAACCATTCTAATTTTTCTGACATTCAGTGATGAAAAATCCAAATGTGAAAATGTGTCAAAATACTTACGCCATCACGATGACGCTAAAGTCTAGCCAGTTCCAAGGGTCGCGCAGAAAAGTGAATTTCCCCATGCAGAAGCCTCTGGCCAGGATCTTTATGAGTGACTCAAACGTGTAAATCCCCGTGAATGTGTATCTGGAGAATAAATGATGACAAATATTGTATTAAAGACAGACCGCAGTAGCTCGATCATTTGGCATCAATTCATCTTGTCATGTTTACGTTGTTTGTGATCAAACATGATTTTGCCCTTTGTTACTGTGATGAACAAAAGGCAATCCGTGGAAGGGTTAACATAGAGAGATAGATAGATAAATAAATACTTAAAAAGGGGTGTCAATTATATGCAGAAATGGGTTAAAATGACAGTGATAAGAATAATGCATCTAATGAATTGATTTCTACGATTATTATTATATAAAATGCACACCCATGTCATAGTTTAATAACTAAAATTAAACGTAAAGACATCCACCAAAATCCGAGATCAAACCCAACAAAATCTCGGTACATCACACGCGCCACAACATAGACCCGTTTTCTTGTGGTCCAAAGTCGAATCGACTCTCTGTCACAAAATTGTCAGTGTTGCTGCAACGAGCAACGTAATGAAAATGTTCTGCCAAATTTACAAACAGCGTATATTAGACTGTATACAGTTGTAACAGTTACAGTTGTATACTGTACACCGTTCAATACTGTTATGACTGTTTCATTGCTGAAACAGAGAAGCAACGACTCAATTGGAAAGAGAGAAAAAGGGGACTCACTCTACATTCTTGGCCCATTCCGGCGGGTTACTTAGGGTCATGAAAGCACAGTTGGTTAGGATGGTGAACATGATCAACATGCTGAACATCGTGGAAACAAGAGTCAAGGAACACGATGGAAAACTGACGTTTGGTGTGCATTGTATGGAAAACTGACGTTTGGTGTGCATTGTAATTACAGTCTATCGCGCTTTCACAACAATTCGCCCGATCAACACTTCAATCTATACAAAGCACTGTCAAAAACACAATTGAAAAGGATATGAATGCACTAAAATTCTAATAGCTATCCTCCGAAGTGGGTTGAAGGGACTTAAAATATACAAGGCAGGAGTGGCGTTGAAACGGAAAATTGCCTTCCCACGATTCAGTACTATGAAGGTCTGAATAAGAGACAAAAAGTATAGTTAAGACATTGAAATCAGTTGCTTTGTACATTCGGTCTTAAACTGGGCGCTGGTTTGAACTCGCACCGGCCAATTGGTGCTGTTGTGGAATGCCAGCTGGCTCAAGTAAAGCCTCTTTTTTTCTCAAGAGCACTTTGAAACAGTCATTGATGCCTTTTTCACGTCTCAGGTGAGTTCCTGTAAGTTCTCGTATTTTCCGCACTATAAGGTGCAACTTCAATCAATGATATTTTACAACTTTTTCCATATTACAGGATATGGCGCTTTCTTACAACTCAATTTACTCCGAAAATGAACAAACAACTGTTCTATTATTTTGTCAGAGGTCAAATATTAGTATTTTCATGACACAGTTTATCTTTTAACAACAGCGAGATATAACATCTATCAAGTGTCTCCATTTGGTCCATAATGCTGCTGCTGGTTCCTTGACTGGTAATTGTAAGAGGGAGCACACAACCCCTTCTCTGGCATCCTTTCAGTGGCTAATTTTTTTGGGACATTTTACCCCGTCAGGTTTACCGTACTCCAAATTGGATGTTGTTGAATCGTACTTACCAAATCTTAACTAAGACTATTCTCCATCCCCTCAACATATACTGGCTAGTCGGATAATTTTGGGATTGATTCCAACAGACCTTTTGATTACTGTAATAGCTGTCCAAATCCTCCAGAGGCGTGGACACCAAACCGGAAGGGATATCACCATAGATGAAAGGGAGTGATTTTCCAGCCTCCAAATCACTGTTGGGTTTGGGCCCGTTTTCATCATCGCAGTCGCTGCGACGATCTCCCCGTGGTCTCCGAGCCTCTTCTTCGGCGATACACCTTTCAATGGCGGCCAGAGACTCCGGGACAAAGGGGCGAAAGCTGTCAGGACCAGGTGGTACCAGTAACTGCGCCATTTTGTCATCCTGCTCCTTTAAGTCGAGAGTAGTTCAGTTGGATTAGGGAGCTGAAAGCGAAAAAAAGGAAATGAAAGGTTAATGGGTGCGTACAAGCTAGAGAAAATTACATAGTCCAATTTTGATGAACTGGCACACATTAAATTAAAAAATGCCCTCCCCCCAAAAGAAATACCGTAATCAGAGTGGAATTTATACCTACAGTGTATCTTGTAAAAATAACCCCATGATATGGTTTGTTTCTTGGTAAACAATTCAACTCGAGGGTTACTTTTAAATTTGACTAGAATAGTCAGAATTGTCTTTTCATGAAACATTGCCAAGTTTCTAACAGACTTTTTCCAAACGTGCACACACAATCGTTTATAAAACGCAACCAGCGCTAGTAAAGTGAGCTGGCCACAAAAGAAGCAAAGTACACACCACGACTCAAATAAATGTAAACGGCGAGATATATCCTGACGTATGTCACAGATGGGCTTCCGCCTTCTGCGTGGCGTCTGTACGTAGCCGACCAGACACTCCAGACCGTCTTATTAAAACATGACAGGCACTGCATGATAGCCCCCTTGTGTGCCATGCTGTGCTGATAAATGAAAGACGTGACGTCATTTAGGGTTACAGGGGAAAAGTTCGGGGTTACGATGTCCTTCGTTGAAGAATTACTGTTGTCACATTGACATTCAAAACTAAATGCTTCACAAGGTGACTAAATAATTCGGAAAATGTACAGTTTTAAAGGACAACAGACACCTCCCGACTAGTTCCGTCCATAATTTGTAAAATCACTTCAAATTACTTCTACTGACCGCATTTTACAAAGATTCCACCGCATATAGCTATATTTTACTTTAAATGTATGTATATAAGTGGTGCAAACCGATCGGACAAGCATCCAGCTACTGTTAGCTTGGAGCCGTATAGCAGTGATTTTCAACCACTGTGCCGCGGCACACTAGTGTGCCGTGAGAGATCGTCAGGTGTGCCGTGAGAAACTATCCAATGCCCCCTTTTCAAATGTAAAATTTTACAAACATTTATGAATCATTTTCTGCCATTATTATGTCATTGTCCTGTGTACGTGCTGAAAAGACTGGGAGGGTAATTTAATATTTGTCTGTGTGGCAACACGTCACTGATTTCGTCTTTCCTGCGAGATGGTTTGTGGTGTGCTGCAAAAAAAATTCAAATGTAAAAAAAAACGTGCCCTGGTTCAAAAAAGGTTGAAAAACACTGCTGTAGAGCACCAGACGGAGGGGGATGAGGAGCTAACCGGAGTTAGCGATTCGCCACTTGGATAACCGCTGTCATCCCCTCAGCCGAACAATGGGGAGAAAGGTGATTCCAGTGGTGAAAGAGAGCAATCACCAATACAGTGATACGTCGGCTTACGAACGATTTAGCTGACAAACTTTTTGCCTTACGAACATTAAATTCGCGAGAATATAATCTTGCCATACAAACTACTTTTCGGGAAACACCCGGAGCGCCACAATGGCTGGCGGACTAGTTTTCGGCAGGAAGAACACCGAACGACACGGCCGAACACCGCCACAGTGGCTGCCGGACTACTTTTCCACACCCCCTTTCTCTGAGTGATGACCGTAGTTTTACAGGTCCTGTTGGATGGGCACAGATTTAAATGACGTCGTTTGAAAAAAAATATTGGCACGGCACTACCCACTCTTGAGGTGCACTGAAAGAACCAAGATAAGGGCACGGAAAATCTTACTAGACCCTCCACACCCTGCCCATCACCTTTTCCAGCTAATCCCCTCAGGTAGGATCCATGAGCACCAAATCCAGCAGACACTTGAACAGCTTCTTCCATATGGCCATTAACTCTCTAAACAGTAACCCAAATCTAACTATGTAGTGGCTCTTTCAAATTTTGCACAACCCTGTGGAACAGCATCCATTATACTCATCGTAGCTCCAGCTCTGTACTCACTTGAACCACTGTTACTAATCCCCAGCACTAGACCCTTTGAGACGCTCAAGGTCATCTGCATAATTGCACACTTGTACTACAAATACAGTGACTGATCACTATAAAATGGTTGATTGATTTTCAGCGGCAACTGTACAACTGTAATCACTGATTACATTAGCCATGCTTGATACTTTGCACATTATCTCACAGTTATTCTTGAGATGTACCACTTACATTAAGGAATGCTCTTCTATACTTATTTGTCATGTCTTTGTTTATGATGATAATAGTGCAACGTGTTCAATCGGAGACAAATCCCTTGTGTATTCTACATACTTGGATCTTTTTGATTCTGAATAGTAATACAGTAAAGTCTTGTTATATCGATATCGGATATATCGATAGTCCCGGTTATATCGATACTATTTCTATGCGCGCACGGAGAAAATTAATGCAAACAGGGTCGGATATATCGATAGTCCCGGTTATATCGATATTTTTTCGGACTCCCTTGAATATCGATATAACGAGACTTTACTGTAATTGTAGTCACTGTTAATATTCCGTAGTAGTCATGCGTAACGACCGTGCTATGGGAGCTCATGGGGTGTTCCCCAGTAAATAATCCAATGTTATTAAACTGGTCTGGGAATTATCATGCGTTTACTACAAATAATGTATCTTTGTTGTGTGTTGTTTGACTATGCCAGTGTCGTGACAAGCAAAACCATTGTGAATGCTATTTCAATGCATGGAAACAGGGACCATTCACTGTATATGCACCTGTTGCTATTAAAAAGACCAAATAATAGATAAATAAATAAAGAATAAAGTCTCGGATTTAATAAATAAAGTCTCGGATTTCACGCAATGTAAATCAGTCATTGAATTTTGTTGACATAATTCAGAGCAGGAAATATTTTTCTTTCCTAATGTAAAATATATCTTTTAATTTGAAAGTTTCAGAAGATGCCGTCTGCTTACTTGGTCATATTTTGGTCTCCGAATGTCGTTTTCTGAATCTTCTGGTGACGAGAAGTGCTATGCCATATTTTACAGCCCACAATTGGCATGTTCTGTCTACATGTCATTTTTTGCGTTTTTATTATTTATTTTCGTCTGCATTCTGCTGGGGATTTTTTTATACTTTGGAATTAACAAGAACACCAGCTCTAAAATGAATTGAAGAAGTCAAACTGAGATGAGGAATTTGTTGACCAATTTATGCAACAGAATGAATGGGAATAATAACTGCACTGGAATCGCTGTGATTAACACGTCCACTCACAGCACTGAGATAGTGTGTTTGATTCTGGGTTTGATTACAAACAGGTAATGTTTGAGAAAGAATAACAAACTGCAATTTAATAATAGAAAACTCAATTATATGTCAAGACGATATTTAATTTTGAGATGTATGATTATTGAATAGCACAGTGGTTCTTAACCAGGGGTGCTCCCATGCCCTAAGGGTTAGAGAATGCATCAGAATCAGAAAGCCTTTAATCGTCCCAACAATGTTGAAATTTGTAATCCACAGCAGCAAAAATCAAAGGAGTGCGGGGGGGGGGGGGTCAAAAAGAAAAAAAAAAGTATTGTATTGACAAAAAGAAAATGTCAGAAGACTGAAATGTACAACTGCTCCCAGGGGGTGCGAGGATGCCCTCGGGGAAATTTAAAATTTTTCGTGGATGATGGTCGGACAACCGGAAAAAAGTGACAAATTCTGGAAATCAAGAAGTCATTGTGTTCAATGGCATTAGGGATAATAATAATTTAGTTTTATAGCTGTGAAGTACTGGAAAAGGGAAAGAAGAAGAAGAAGCTGTGAAGTAAACCAGTTATAATTAGTATAATTATTTATATATATAATATAGTATCTTCTTTTCTTTTGGCTTTTCCCTTCAGGTCATAATAACTTTTAGTCAATTTTAATAAAGTTTAATAAAGACTTGAACACATGATGGTTGTGTCACTTACACATCCGTCTGTGTAAGCTCTCAGTCGTACAGGCGTGGTCCATCGATGAAAAGGTTTCTTCAGCCGTCATCTGTACTTCTTTGAAGGTGTCGGACATTTCGCTTCTCATCCAAGAGGCTTCGTCAGCGTAGTTTTGGTAGTTATATATATCCCGACTGTCCAGAGGTCAGAGAGACGGTGCCAGACCTCTTTGTTACAGCTTCAGTTGTTGTGAAAGCGCTATGATAGGTCCGTGCTCTTAAGTTTGGGAGGAGCAGAGGACTATTCCCTGAGGCTACACCGATTACTTCTATTGTCCTGACCGATTAATGGGACTATGACTGGCCTGATTGCCCCATTTGCTCTGGTATCACTTCATTAGCATAACTAAGCCTATGTGGTCTAAGAAGTCTGCTGTAAGAACGATCCAAATTAAACCTCACTCCACCATCACTAAATCGCCATGGTGCAGACTTGATCTTAGTTTTACTCCCTGGTGCTTTCTACTATCTGTGACTGCTTTATTTCCTGTAATGATAGTGCTTTTTTACAGCTTCAGTTGTTGTGAAAGCGCTATATAAATCAATATGTATTGTATTGTAAAAGCTGTAAACGATAGTTACCCCACTTTCATGAACTGTTATCCAGAATATTGTATGGCCGTATACTGTTCAAAACAATAACAGTATGTACAGTGTAAAATAACCACATCTCGCACCGCTATCCTCTGGTAATTGACTGTGATTCAAACTAGAGTACATTGAACAAATATGCTTAATGTACTCATTTTCATTTCATTGAGTTTCAATTTCAAGCAAGCACGTTTACAGCATCCCTTGGATTATCACAATGTGCCCTCGTGTGAGCAATTTGTAAAACGGGAACACTGCCGGGAATGCAGTTTTACCTTATCCCCCTGGGTACTGTATTAGTGACCGCTAGCTTGTATTTCATTGCCATCATCTCTTAACCATTTTCTTTACGACCGAACCATAAAACCCAACTGAGGCTTTGAAGTCAACAATTAGTGGGAAATGCTCAGGTCCAAATCCAAGCCCCGGAAACCACATGCCGTTCAACACGAAGCCAACCTAAAACCACGACGTGGTACAACAAACCACGAACAAGCCAAAACAAGTAAACACAAAACCACCGTGTGAACAATAAAAGGGACACATATGACAAAATCGATATTTGAAGATCGTTTAGGGAGTGGATCTTTGAAACATATCTGGGCGTGTCCTGACCAGATGTGAGTCTATTTGCCCACAATGCATCTCTAAAAGGGAGTGGCCACTTGTCGGAAAACAGGCGAATACCTTTTATTTTGCAAAAATTAACAATACCGTTAGTCCCCGGGTCATTGAAATGGTTGTCTCAACGTTTTATTTCGCCCATACGCAATGGTGGTTGACAGGGTGGCTCATATAAAACGCCCGGTGTTATTTTTCGTCCATTTTGTTTTTCGCCAATCATTCAATATTATCCTCAATTTATTTACACCTCGTCGAGAGGAGACAAAATGGATGAGTCATGATCGCTTGCATATATTACAGAACCGTGCTTCGAAAGTAATTTTCTTTCTAGTTTTGTTTTGTTTGTCTGACTTGCCTGTCAAACGCACAACAGGTTGACGATAGATTTCACACATTAAGGCTGTTTTATAAAATACAACTAATCACGGAAATCTCTGGCGGGTTTAAATTTTAAATGACAACCACAACGACTAACGTTTTTAATCTCAATTTACACCTGTCCACTATAATGGCCGTTTGTAACGTTGTACTTGACAGAGTCGAAGGTGTCACACGTCAAGGAGAAGATGACAGGTACTCACCGTCATCACGACGACGTTCCGCAAGTGGGCATGAAGGAAAAAATCCCGGCTCATATTTCGCTTTTTCTCAAAACCGGATTGATGGAGGGGACAAAATAGACAAATGAAACACATGTCGAAATCTAAAAAAAAAGAGACGAGTGTCTTATAAAATCCCGGCGTTAGTGTCTTTGAAGGCCTTCCTCAATGATTTTTTGCTGGCTTCCATTCGGTTCGACTTGAGCACAGTGGATGTGCAATGGTGGCATTACACCAAGCCTTTTGAGGACGTCAACAACGTACCCGCGAGGACGACAAGTCCACCTGCTGTCAGACCGAAGAAAAACACGTAGCGATGATAATGTCAATTATATTTTTGTCGTTTTTTAAATTTAGCGCATTTATTGAAGTTGATTCGCCAATTTAGAACCGATAAGGACCGTCGTGGTGTGTATAATCACGGGAGCATAAAAAAATCAAAATGCATTACAAGAGTCTTAGTTTTGCCATAGGAAATGTTGCCACCTGTTGGCTAGCTCTTCAAATTACGTCATGGAGCTGCTCTAATGTCCACCCCTCTCGTGTCCACCAGTCACAATGTGCCCTTTTATATTTATACATTGTATATGTTTTACATTAGTATTTTTTCCACATATAATTGTACATTATTTTTGATAGTAAATTAATTTCAAGAAAAAAAAGAGGAGTTGTTTGGGAGCCGAAAGAGTCGGCTCTTTTTAGTGAGTCGAACCAAAAGAACCGAGTCTTTTATAAAGAGCCGGTTCTTTTTCCCATCACGACTGCATACCCTTGAAACACTCCTGAGATGGACAATTACGCGTTCAGACGTGAGGCGTGGTTTCAGATTAAAACCAAACAGGGATTATCCGAGATACAACCATTGCGTTTGCCCATATTGCTCATTTTATTTTATACACATGGGTGTTACTTGAAAAAAGAGACGGATCCATTGATTTAAAAAAGGCTGATCATTGATAGAGGTAAGATACCAACAGCACTTGGTGAAATATTTAGATTTATTTAATGCAGGGATTCTACATGGACAGACATCTAAAGGGCACTAATCTTCCTTTGGAGCAAGTGTAATCTGATTTGGAACTGAGATTTACCGTACTGCTATATATATTGGCATGTTTGAATGAACTTTCTACATGATCCCGTGGTAGACGAGATTCCATTCCTTTTGGATAATTAGCTGTAGTGTTTGTCATTATGGGTGGAATACTTCAAATAAAACTGAATATAATATTTAGGAATTAAATTGTGATAGTCGTAAACATGTATGTTGTGCTTTTTCAGAAAATATTTGTTGGACACAGTAGCTCTGTTTAATGTTTGATAATTGAACTAATTAGAATTTCTGTCCTAATTTCCTAATTATTCATGAATTAAATGGTTTTGTTTCCAAAATCCTAAAATTCCTAAATAATAGCAAATACAGTTTTAAATGATAATTACATTGCCCGAAAAAAAAGTTGCTTAAAATGAGTGAAGACAAAATAATTTTATCACATTGCAAAACCCCGAAGAGATAAAAACAACAACAACAGATTACTTAAATTAAACCATAAAGTCATTTCTAAGATTATGTCAGTCCTCCAACTATTGTTTTTTGATAGTTGACAGTCCTTCAGTCAAACCAAACAAAATACTCTGCTGTATTATTTATTTTTTCCTGATGATGTATTTATTTATTTAGATTTATTTGTTCATTCATTCGTTTATTCATCTATTTATCTTCTTATTTGTTATTTTATCTACCCATTTATTTATTTATGTACAGTATTTAATTATTTTATTTATTTGTTTATTCATTTGTTGGTTCATTTATTTATCTGTTTATTTGTTAATTCATCTACCCATTTATGTATGTATGTATTTATTTGTTTATTTGTTTATTTATTCATTTATTTATCTGCTTATTTGTTAATGTATCTATTTATTTTTTTATTCGCCTATTTATTTATTATTTTTTTGTTTATCTGCTTATTTGTCATTTATGTATTTATTTATGTAGTATTTATTTATTTTGTGCATGCTATATTTGGTTATTGAACGTTTCTTTTCTCTTGAGGATATCAATGATGGGCTAAAAGCACCACAAAGGTTATTCTTGATGGACAACTTTACTGAAAAATATTAGACTCCAAATGTTTTGACGGACGCACCGAAACCTGACGTGATGGAGAACAAAATCAAGAGTCCTTCTGTGCCCGAGGTGAATTTTTAGCGTGAATACCAAATTAAATAACTGCATAGACATTTTGTTTTTCATTTCCCTTATTGCAACTTGTATTTATGAACAACCTTTATCTTATCTTTTGGCCATCAGCCATTGAACAATTCCACTGCAGCCCAAATAATTTCATGTCAAAGAGCCGATTCAACCATATACGTGCTCCCTCACACCTTTATCGAATGTGCTTTGCAGCCCTCCGTACGCCTGTTGATCAATTACAACAAAAGGCAAAAGACCGTGCTGAGAGTCAACCCTCAGTTACCCCTTGAGACGCTCCTTCCATTGGTGTGTGACAAGTGCGACTTGAAATTTGAGACAACGATCCTTCTGAGGGACCGTCAGTCCAAAGAGTCGTTGGACATTGCCAAGTCTTTAAACCAACATGGACTACGGGAGGTGTTTGCTCGGGACACGGCTGACAAAAATTGCTTGGTCGATCATTCTCAGGCCTGTAGACATGAAATAGGTAAGCCAAAAGAGACACGGGGACATACAGGATTTAATACAGTTGCACAGAAATGACTTTTTCGCTACTTTTGGCAAGTCTCAGTGACAAGTAATTTACATGAATTACAATTTATAAATTAAGAACTGCCAAATATATACAGGAATTTATTCGCTTACAGGTACGAGTGCATTGGGGCGGATATGCTTTCTCACCAATTGCACCCGTTCTTGTTTTGCGTGTCCATAGTCAATGGCGGTGCTGTTCATCATGTGGATCTGTCTGCGCACAAAAAGAAACAGAAGGAGAACAGAGTGTTTCTCAGCCTGTGCAGAAGGCTGACGAAAACAGCAGAAATTGTATGTTGGAGAATTGTGCCATTGTGAAACGAAACATTCATAGTAAATCACTTGTGGGTGTGAAAATTAGGGTAATTTATTTTATTTTTTTTTATGTAGTTTTTGTCTCAGAAGAGACAAGAACATATACAGTCATGTGTTGCTCAAGTGTCTTTCATAACTAATGTGTGAACATATTTCCATTTCCCTCCAGAAAGTAATGATCGAGAATCTTTCTGGTGTTCCCAAACAAAAGTCAGTTGATGTGAACCAACGAGATATTTCTTATTCAAACACCCAGACGGGACATCCGCACCAAAAGAGACGAGCTCCACTCCCCCCCATGGGTGTGTCCCGGAGTGTTCCCAACAACCTCAGCAATTTCAGTGGCTCGCAGGTCTGTGGTTGGCTGAGTGGAGTAAACACACCACAAAATGAATGTACTTAGGGTTAAAATATAGCTGCTCTGCAGAGATCAACTGCATCGGATGGAAGAAGGGCAAAGAGGAATGCCCCACTTCCTCCCTGTGGCAACAAGGTGCAATCAGGCATCACCCTCGAAGGTAACATGATATCATGGTGATATCATGTGGTATGTTCAGATGCAGAAGATTAAGAATCCAATCCCGGTTTAGGATTCAGATTGAGGATGAAGAGTACAGTATCTACACTTTCCAACTATCTATATCTTTATATCCATCCATCCACCCATCTACCTAGCTAGCTAGCTAGCGAGCTATCCATCTGTGGTACAAGTAGTAAGACTCTTACGCACTGAATATAAGTTTGAAAAGTACTTTCAAAGAAGTACAGATGACGGCTGAAGAAACCTTTTCATCGATGGACCACTCCTGTACGACTGAGAGCTTACACAGACATAAGTCACAAATATTTGTTGTCTTTCACACGAACTCCATTTTGATGTGTACGGGCAAAATAAAGACACAATTTGGCTTTTTCTGCCATGAGAACCAACATGACTAAAAGCTGTGCTGAGATCAACTGACATAAAAAACTTAAGTTCATGACAATTTACTGAACATAGATTTCCTGTACTGTATCTGTTTTTCCAGATTCAACTGAAAGGAATTGAACATAAAGCGTGTTTTAGACTGACAAACATCTTCTCTTGGAGCTGACAACATCTATTGCTAGTATCAAAGTGATGCTAGCAAGGGATCAAGCGCTATCTGCAATGAAGGAGCGCTGCTTTGTCCGTCACCGCGCCATTTCCGATGGATTTGTTTCCTTGGCGATGAAGACAGTGTGAGCCCCTTTTTTCTGTTAATTTTACTTCTTAATATTTCTGCTTCCTCAACAAATTTGCAAGTATGACAAAAGCAAAGTCATTCTACAACTTTTATTGTGTGAGAAAAACAATAGCAAGATGAGGTGAGGCAACCCTCATTCTTCCATGTGCAATGTACACTTTTTTTTTTTTTTTGAGCTACGCTCAGTCAAAACGAAACTAATCGGCATTCAACTGTGTCCCTTTGATATGATATCGTCAGTTGCGATGCCCTTTTGCGAACCCCGGGCACCTTTGGCCCGAGTGTTGGTGCAGTGGACCAAGTATTGCTATGAGTATTTTATATTGTCAGTCACACCTGTTGCAAGTGAAAAATCCAATTCTGATAATCTTCCAGGCAGGTACATGAGACATGCAGGGTCTCCACCAGCTCCCCTGAAACAAAAGTGTCATATTAAATATGGCACACGGAGCTTTGTGAGTTTAACAAACAATCATGAAGTTTACATACCTTGCAGCTCAAACTCAAGTCGTCCGGGTAAAGTTGATTTTTCCGTCACTTTGACACCTCGACGAGGCAGTCTGCCCTTTTTTTTTGGGTTAGGGGGGACAACATGTATTTATATTAATAAAAGTTATTGTGATTGCTTTGAAAATATCAACACCTTTGATGAAAATAAAGTGAAACTAAAGTTTTATTTATTTAGCATGTACGTACAGTGGAACCTCGGTTTTCGAACGACTCACAGTTCGAACAAATCGGAGTCCGAACAAAAAAATGTGAGAAATTCTTGCTTCGTAGTTCGAACAAAAATCGGAGTTCGAACGCCGGTACGACGCGTGAGTGCGTACGCGAGGGTGGGATGTTGAGCGGCGTACGGGTGCGGATCGTTCTCTTCGTGAGCAACTGTTGTCGCGTGCGGACGTGCTGCGTTTTGCTCTCGCGTTTAATATAGGTGTACAAAGTCTTTTAGCCCCTAATCATGCCTCCAAAGAAAGTCAGTGCAAGCAGCAAAGCTGCTACAAGTGAAAAAAGAAAAGTAGTCCGTACAACTATTGCATTTAAGAATGAAATACAGTAAAGTCTCGTTATATCGATATTCAAGGGAGTCCGAAAAAATATCGATATAACCGGGACTATCGATATATCCGACCCTGTTTGCATGTAATTTTCTCCGTGCGTGCATAGAAATACTATCGATATAACCGGGACTATCGATATATCCGATATCGATATAACGAGACTTTACTGTAATAGCAAAATATGAAGGAGGTGTGCGAGTGTCTGATCTGGCTAGCGAATACAGCATGGCGAAATCTACGATCCACCGTCCACCTGCGCCTTCTGCTGACCACCAAAGGTAAAAAAATCCTATTCATAATTCTTTTATTTATCCTTTTTTTTTATTTTTACACGTTCATGTTAGCGTAATCTTTCGTACGGAAGATTACGATAACGCAAACGTACGATTAGCCTGGGTTACATTTATGTTTGTTATTTGTGTCTTTGCCATTTTGCTTAACATTTTCTGAGATATACATTGCTTTTTATGTGTTGGTCAGCATAAAATTATGTATAAAATACCAAAAAGGTAAACATTAAGGGTGTTGGAACGGATTAAAACGATTTACATTATTTGTAATGGGAAAAATGATTTCGGTGTTCGAACAAATCGCTTTTCGAACAAGGTTCTGGAACGGATTATGGTCGAGAACCGAGGTTCCACTGTACTACTTTTTGGTTATTTATATTTGAATTGTGTAACCGAGCAGTGCCCTAACACTTACGCAGAGCCGTTTAAGAGGAGAATAAAAAATTATACAGTAGTGGATAGGACTAAAAAAAAAAAACAAGTCGGCAACTTTTGATACCTGGTATGTGATATTGAGTTGCTTATTGTCCACTGACAGAAGCAGAATGTCTTGAGGGAAGAGAATCATGAGTCTTTCATGGAGGCCCTGGAACAACAAAAAAAAAAAAAAATTCAATAGATCATGTCTCGCATTATATAAGTCGTAGCTAATGTCTTGAGTGAAGTGTTGCCTTTAAGTTACAACATGAACATCTGGACTGAACGAGCTTCGCCGAATACATTAGTTGAGGACTCCAGGGTTTTTTTGGGTGTGGCTAATGGATGTATGGAGTGTCAATCAGATCAGTTTCTAACAATCTGTTTGTCTTTTCCTGCTTCACACTGTATGCAGTGCTGCCTCTTTGTCATATTTTTACATATTAGGCAGCAGGAAAATAAATAAATCCACACAAATAAATAGATAAAAACAAACAGATACATAAATAAATGAATGAATACATAAAAACATACATATAAATCCATACTGTAACTAACTCCACTAATAAATAAATCCACTAATACACAGGTGTCAAAGTGAAGGCCCGCGGGCCAAATCCAGCCCGCCACATCATTTTTTTCGGCCCGCGAAAGCAAATCAAACTTGTTAAATTCCATGATGATTGCTAAAATCTGAGCCAAAATTTCATATTTGTGGATGTCAACCACAATAAAAGTCATTATTCTTGACTTCAGATGTTAAAACGAGTTATTCATTAATTTGCTGTGTGGTCTATATGTCATATTTGAAGGGATTTAAGCATTCTAATGGTTTCCCCAAATTCATAACGGCCCTCGAGAGGAAACCATAACTACAATGTGGCCCGTGGCAAAAAATGACTTTGACACCCCTGTCATAAGTGAAAGAATCGTGCTGGACCATAGAAGTGTCTCGATCATGCTGTTGAAGTAATCCAAGTCACCTGTTTGTCATCACATTACAGGCCAGATTACGATGGTACCTGTCTGTGCGTGTTGATGATATGGACCACCGAGACGTATCCTGGTAGGCCCATGTGTTGTATAGGCAAACCTTCCCATTCCCATATAGGAGCGTGCAGCAGGTATTTCTTCAGTTCCTCTCTTTTCCAGTGCTCATCGCAAGGCAACTGCAGACGCAACATACAAAATCATTTTGGTATTCATGTGTCACCGACAGACACGTTTGTGATGAGATGGTGAGAACTGGATGAGTCATTACTAGATAAGACAGAGCGCAGCGGGAAGGACTCAGTGGTTGAGTCCTCGATTTATGTCTGCGGTCTTCCATGTGTTTCATCCATGTCTGTAGTTCCGTTGCATTGGGGCATATGAAGATCTTTGGGTGCACCATTGAACCTGTCCAACAAAAGAAACAGGACAGATTAATGTTCTGCTTGACGGGTCACACGTATACTTTTTGTTTTTCACCACACTGTTATTGGCAACGACTGTATTTTTTTTATTTTTCAAATCTACAGATTCAATAGAAAGTAATCGTTTTTGGAAAAAATAAAAATCTAGTGTAATGGCTTTTAATAGTGTGTACTGTATACATTTTGCGTGATTGGTTTCAATTTTTATGTTTACCACTGTGTAGTTTGTTAAGTTAAAATGTAGCTTTTTTTTTATCAGCGTTAGCTTTTGGGGTAGCGTTTGTGAAGCTAGCAAGTTTGGTTGCACGATCTAGTGATCGTAAGTACGTTTACATTTTTTTGTAACTCTGAAAAGTTGAATTTGGTTCATTCGAGTGGAAACTAACACGCAAACCACACACCTTCGATAGATAAATTAATCGATTGATAAATGGATAGTAAGAGGTCACCTTCAAGTTGAATAAAACAATGATGATTTAAAGGACAACTGACACCTCCGGACAAGTTGTGTCCATAATTTGTAAAATCACTTCAAATGACTTCTACTGAGCAAAGATTCCACTGCATATAGCTATATTTTACGTTGAATATTCAGGATGTCATGTTTTTGAGTTGATGACGATCCCCACGTGACGTCACGTTTGGAACGCCCCTGACCGAGAAAGCGACACACAATGCATTTTGGTTATTTTGTTTGGTCTGAAAACTTCGTGTTGATGGCAAAATTAGAAGGAAAACACATAAATAATGCGATGGTGAATCGTTGTGTGTTGCACCAAGACGACAATTTAATTCTCGTTTACACAAATTCCCAGCAGACAAATCAGCCCATTTCCAATGGAGCTTTGGCGCCATCTTGTGCATTTTCTGGGATGCTACATTTCATCCAGATGCCTCAAAATTACACGGAATTACTCCTTTAATCGATTGAAAACATTTATGCTTTCCTCTTCAGAACGATTTAAATCATATTCATAACTGGATGAGTAACTAGAAAGCTTCTCCGAATCTGAAGCCATTGTTTTGATTCTTGAGCAAGGCAAGACGTCTTGGCGTGACGTCACGAACAAGGGGGCGGGACCTTCTGAAACTGAAACTTTCTCAGATCATTTTGAAGTAGTTTTGGGAGACTTTAAGTCATTTTTATTGGTGTTTTGCATTTCACTAAAAAGATCAGCCTGCGTGTTTTGGGTATTTTAGATGCTATAAAACGTTTTTCTGATGTCAGGAAACACAAAAGTGATGTCGGTTGTCCTTTAAAATCAATATCAGCAAGTAGAAGACATTAATACGCCGTGTTGTCACATTATATATTCGCACTGGTTATTGTAATTTGGAACCTTTTCGGAGAGATATGCTCAAAATGATCCCAGACAGGAGATGTTCTCTTCTTTTTCGTTCTGCGTCCATCGAGGAACAAATGAGGAACAACAAAATGGTGTCGGTTGTCCTTTAAGTGTGTTTTGTGTTGTAGTAAAATGCACTGGCCACTAGAGTGCACTCACAGCCTTTTGGAAGTTACAAACTAAACAAATCAACCCGAGTAAAATATGTCAAACTAAAATCTTTTGACATTTACCCGAGCCAAACAAAACAATGAAGATTTAAAGTTTGCTATATTGAACACTTACTGCTTATTTCAAACATATGCGGTGACTGACAGTTGTCATTGTCCATTGGTATGATCTGAAAGGAAAGACCGGAGAGTGGAAGCATTCCCTGTGAAAAAGAAGAGGAAAAGTTACAACATTACATTTGCAACATGTAAGGACAAAGAAGAATTCTGCGGTGCCTCATAAACGAAGTCTTGCTTTGTGTGATCCAAGGAAAGGAGCAGCAGGTGGAAAGAGAATAAAACCAAGAAATGCTCTGTCTTCTCCTGTGTGGGAGAAAAATGAATGCGATGACTATAGGACGAAAGAAAGCGGAACACGCCATAAATACATTCGACCAAAATAGATACAACGCACAGGCTGAGATGAGTTGTCGCTCAAGCGTTATTGTCGAGTCATGATCATGCTTTTGAAAGCTGTGGGTATTCTTTTGAAACATTTTACATTATGCAGTAAAACCACTGCAAGAGTTCGGCTTTGGCCACAGGTGGTTCGAGTCAACCGGTGGGGAATTGAGCGAGCCTTTGAGTCGAAGTGCTTGTGGTTAAATAATAATAAAATAACTTATTTATAGCCAAACTGCGACAGGATTAAAATATTCTGCACGTGGATTTGACACATTTTTTTCAAATAGGAAGTGAGAAATGGCATCAACCCGTGCTCCTGTCTTTTAAAATTAGAATCAAGCGTCTAAAATTATGGAATTGCGACAAAAAATAAAGAATACGGTCTCAGGTGTGCAGTAAATTTCACCTTTGAATATTTACTGTGCAGACACATTAGGGAGGAGTGGATGATCTCTCCGTACATGTGAGCAGGTCGACCTTCCCAGCCTTTGATTGGCTGCTGGGAGAAGATCCTCTGGTGCAGTTCGCCTTTGCTCATGCCCCACAGAACCCCCTATCGACACAAACACGAAATTACACCATAAATCCGTTGAAGTATTCCTGGCCAGTTTATGAGGATGATTAAATTACCTCAAACAAACAAATAAATAAATAAATAAATAAATAAATAAATAAATAAATAAATAAATAAATAAATAAATAAATATGCAAACTAATATAAATAAATAAAAACTAAATTAAAAATTAAAAAAAAGAAACAAATAAATAAAATACATATATACACGCATACATACACACGCGAACGCACACACACACACACACACACACACACACACACACACATATATATATAGAATAGAAATTGGTAAAAATAAAATGTGAAAAATAAATGAAATAATTAGGCAAAAAACATATAAATGAAAAAACAAAATGAAAAATCCAACAAAGAAACAAACAAATAAGCAATAAATAAATCAACAAATCAACAAATTGCTCATGTGCAGCTGGGATTGATGCACACCTGTCAAATCTTGGCCCAATGGTAATGTTGGGAGGAGTAATTGGTTCAGTAAGTTTTATTGAAACACCAGTTTCTATTTGGACGTTTGCACTTCAAAAAATATAATAGAATGAAGTAAATAAATAAATATAAATGACATGGCATTAACTGTATAACAAATAATTTTATGGACCCCAATCGAGTGTACCCCAGTTTGACCATGTCAGCATTATAGTGAGCTACTTACAGTTACAAATAATGAAAGATACTTTTTTCACCACTACTAATCCTTTTATATTTTAATGTAAACTTGCCGCCTACAAATTTCACCATTGTAATTGTGTATAGACGTGCAGTGAATTGCTACACACATTTCAGTCTCAAGACCTTTTCGCTTCCTGTTAATTTGGAATGACAAAGTAGCGTATGAGGGGGAAAAGAATGATGATACAGGATATATTGAACCTGATCTCATAGAAGTCACTTTAAATAACAGCAGTCAGTTCAGTTCCAAAACGTTTTTGTCACCGCGAACATACCGACGCGCGCACACGTCCGCCATGATTGCGATGTTGCTGTGGTTGCCGCACCGAAGTGTAGCACGACGGCGGCTGCTTGTCGTCTCTGCTGCTGTTCCTCGCTGACAATTGAAGCCTGCTTTCTCCCAAACTCCACACGCTAACAACAACAACAACAACGACAACATTTAGACTTGTGAACAAGTGCTCAGTGGGGAGATATGGTGGGAGGAGGGGGGCTGCTAATGAGTCAGTCTTGCGCGCTCAGAACACGACAACGGGCCTCCCGCCGACAGACATAATCAGATTATTAGCAGGCGAGACAGACAGACACCCACACATAACTAAAAAAAACGTGCATCTTTTACTAAACTAAACCGTAGCCGAAACGGTAGCTAGCTTACATTTGGCGATGACAACAACACAGGAATAAAATTAAATATCAAATGCGTAATTAATACCGCCTGTATCTCGATTCCTGTCAAATATTCACGCACAGGCCCCCTTTTGTACCCCTCTCTCCCAATTAATTCAATCTGAAATGAATTACATTGATTTGACACAATTCCACTAACAAATACATACTGAAATTACAATTACATGTATTTCACAATCCACCGTGGAGGTAACAAATCATCGACTGGGGTGCTTACATCCCCTCCTGTCATTAAAATCCTAATAATAATAATAATAATTATTATTATTATTAAATCTAGTATTTATGTTTTTATAATTTTTTTAAGTCGTTTCACAATTGTGATCAAATTTTCGGATTAATGTTAAAACTGCTTTGCAGATAATATCTAGGATGAGCTTCATGATTGAGTAGGAGTGGAAATTACACACACACACACACACACACACACACACACACACACACACACACACACACACACACACGCGCACGCACACACACACAACACACACACACACACACACACACACACACACACACAACTAAAGTTATAGATTAGCCGTGGTAATCTTCTCGTTTTGGAACGTGCATGGATTTGCCCCCTCATTGTCAATTTTGTAACCCCCCTACGCATACACACACACACAACCCCCATGTTGTTGTAATCTCTTGAGCTCCCAAATTGATGTTTAATAAATACGAGACAATGAGTTTACGTTCCACCTTAGGCTGCAAAGCGTTTGAATTTGAGCGGTCGCCTCGCACGTGATTGGCACGAATCTTTAAATTTGAAACGGCCAATGTGTTTTTTTTTGCGTTGGTATAAATTTCATTTTCAATGAAGTATCAAACAATTGATTTGTTTTAATATTCTGTGTCAATCGGGAAAAAAATGCTTTTGAAAATAGATAAAGTGTTTAGAAGTGTGGTTTTTCACCGTTTCATGAATAAATCAAAAAATAACAACTACTAATTCTTCCCTGTGGCCCCCTGGGTGGAATTTACTACTACTAAAAGCCATAAAGGTTAACACACACATCACTTGGAGTGTCTTATGTCCACCCGCTACCATTTCTTTTCACATCTAGTTCAAGTTTACGCCGCATCTTACCCTAAATGGTCCCCAGAGAGTTCCAGGAGCTCGATCTCATCAGGACCCACCTCGTCCACACCGCTGTGCCTCTGGGTCACACTGCAACATCCCATGGCGGATGAAAAAGTTTGCCGTCAGAACACCGTGAGCGACGCCATCTCCCCACTGTGTGTTTGCCACACTCTCAACCAGGCCTAAACAAATACAAAAAGAGCTGAAAAGAGGATATCGGACAAATGAGTAGAGGAGGAGGGGTGAGTTGATAATCTCTAGTTCCCCTCTTTGACCCCCTCCCACCCCCTACCCCACCAGTATGTACTTTGTTTCCATCCATGCCGTCACATTTGTCACATTTTGCAAGGTGGTGATGGCGGGTGCGGATTCCAAAAAGCAGGCAGGAGAGAGCAGGAGGTTGTGTTTGACAAATTGTATTAAAATAAAGTCAGCAGGAACAAAATGTAAAACATCAAAATCACCTGAACAGAAAAAAAACAAGATTAAAAGTCCGCCAAGATGAAACAAACACATGCATATAACAGCATTAAACAATGACCCGACAGCGAATGGTCGTGCCGGGAGTCCTTTTGAGTGACACTGATTGTAACGACCAGCACCTGTGCAGGTGCAGGCGAGGCCGACAGCGCCACCCGTTGTTCGCCAAACAGATCACGACAACATCAGAGGTGTTCAGGCGTCTGAAGAGGAATTGAAGAATGAAGAAAAAAAAACCGTGAAGTACAGTGTGGTTGTTTGTTCCTTCCTGTCAGCTGCCTTTTGGTTTCGTCTCTGACACGAGCGCCTGTCCACCCCCAGCCCCCCCCAAAAAAATACTTCTCACGCATTCAACTTTCTTTGGAGGCAGATTGTTGTGTTTCTGTGCTTTTTTCTTCAGATTTTTTTTTATTTCCAAGCAGGAAGATTGCAAAATGAGTCAGCAAGAAAGCCCACGTGCAGCAACATTTGCGGTCAAACTTGGACAGTAATGTGCCCGTTTGTCTGCACGCTATTGTGTTTGACTCAAGTCATGTGACCAGAAATATAAGCATGACAAAAAAATGACAGTATGGATTATCCCATTCACAATCACAAGAGTCGCTAATAAACCGCTCTGACATACTTTTCTGTCACTCAAGACTTCCTCATGCAATACCACAGCTCTTCTCTGTCAGACGCTTTCTCCAGATCTACAAAGACACAATGCAATTCCTTCTGACCTTCTCTGTACTTCTTTATCAGCATTCTTAAAGCCAACACTGCATCTGTCATACTCTTTTTTTTTGCATGAAGTCATACTGCTGCTCACGAATGTTCACTTCTACTCTTTCCCATAGTTTCATTGTATGGCTCATCAACTTTATTCCTCTGTAGTTAGAACAACTATGCAAATCTCCCTTGTTCTTAAAAATGGGCACCACATAAGTCAACCTAAAGCAAAATAATTAACACCATGATCATTATTGTAAAACATAATAAGATATTGCAGCCTCCTTGACAGATGTGAACTCAACCAACCTTTCCTCCACCTCAATTAAGAGCACATTGAGTCCGCATCGTTCCCTGACTGCTAATTGGTTCCCGCGAGACACCAGACAACAACACCCAAACTCACCGTGAAGGCCCTGGCCCCTCCCCCGGGCCCTCGGTCATCCTTGGCAACGTGAAAGCGGTCGTCAATATAGGCGGTAAAAGCACTCTGTGGACCACACGGTCTCCTCCTTGATGTGGCTGGAGAACAGGTAGAGACAGCAGGGGGCGCAATCGCACACATCATCATCATCACACCACGTTTTTTTCGTTTGGAGTTCACACTCTGAGGTTGTACCTGCTTGGTCACGTGAGCTGAGAGCCGATTGGAGCTGAGATGGTGGCGCTCACGGGTCAGTCGGACGGACGTATCCATGGTGAAAGAAGACCATGTAAGGTGATGCGGCAGGCAATGCAAAATCAAACTTTTTTAGCTTGTTACAGTAGCAGCGTCTGGATGGATGGAAGTGCACAATTGTTGGCGGGGGAGCGGAGTTATCCAGATGCATTGGAGCTCGGAGTAATATCAAACCATTTGCTCGTCAATAAACAATGGATGTCAAGTGAAAGCAGAGTTGAAGACCAAGTAAATAAAGGACACCTGTTATTCACTTCTGCAATGCTTAGCACATTCATATTTATTCATCGAAATTATAGAAAGATCAACTACAAACACTATTTGTTTATGATGATGAATGTATTTATTTATTTGGTTGTTTATTTATTTAGATCTATTTATTTATATACGTTCATTTATCTATTATTTATATATTCATTTATTTACAAATTTACCTATTTATTTATTTATCTCTATCTATTCCATTATTTATTCATTTATTTTTTCAGTTATTTATGTGTTTATTTATTAGCATGTTTATTTATTTTGATCTATTTATTGATGTTTATTTTTCTATGTATTTATTTACCTATTTACTCATGCATTTATTCGTTTTATTTATTTGTTTAGTTGTTTGTTTATTTAGATCTATTAATTTATTTAGTTGTTCATTTTTATACATTTATTTATGTATTGATTTATCTATTCCTTTATTTATGGATCTATCTATCTATCTATCTATCTATCTATCTATCTATCTATCTATCTATCTATCTATCTATCTATCTATCCATCCATCCATCCATCCATCCATCCATCTATCTATCTATCTATCTATCTATCTATCTATCTATCTATCTATCTATCTATCTATCTATCTATCTATCTATCTATCTATCTATCTATCTATTTATCGATGTATTTATTGATGTATTGATGTATTTATTTATTTTTAGGGCCCCTCGTGAGCTGGAGCCTTTCCTCCCTGAATTACAGGCAGCCCAAAAAAACCCTTGGGGCGAGGCATTTTAGCAAATAGGACATGATCAAAAATGAATTACATTCGAGTGTAACTCTGTCACAAGAACTCAGTCGTTCTTGTGTTTATGCCTGAGCCCTGCCCTTTGCTAATTCATCGCTATGACAACAGCATGTTCCTCAAGTGATTTTATCGAGGCCTTCTGGGAGGTGAAGTGCATTATTTTTTTCCACACTGTATGTGCAACCGTCACCAAGGCACCTGTTGTGTTAAAACGCGCCGCGCAACGACGATTCAGTTTTTCAATGTTTGATTTTGAAGCCTGCTAACCAAACACAAAGCCTGTTCAACCGGTGTTGCGTGCGTGCATTAGAGGATAATAGATCTATTGAATCCATACCCATCCTTCTGAGCAAAGAAAGCTTTTTGCTCTTCCTTCACATCCTTATGACAGGTTGTCGGAATAAACGTCTTATTTTTGGCTTCCTGTGTGGCACAAGAGAGTTAGCAGTTAGCACGTTGTATCACTTGTTTTCAACCCAAGGACATGACAAGAAAATATTTCCGAATACAGCATAAAGTGGTTTTCGTCATGGGGTATGTTTCAAACTCTTACAAAATAAACAATGCAGAGTAGAAGGTATATTCAAATAAATGAAAAAGCAAAATTTGGAGCAATTTTGGAAAGAGCGAACACAAAGGCTGTGAGCTGTGTCCTTTTGGACCATGTCGACCTTGAACTGAATTTACAGTGGGGGGAAAAGAGCACTGTTTCACCCCCGAAGAAATCAAATAAATGTTGATCGTTGCATGAATATTTATTTCACTTGATTAATGGGAATTTCTGCTCGCAGTTTTTTTCCCCCTTCTACCTTATCCTCTGCATATTTGTTTGAAAATCATGCATTGTAATTTGTGAAAGTGTATATTGGATTGAATTAGCCTTTGTTAGGCTTGCAGTGGAGAAATTTACATTTCAGAACAGCAAACTGATGAAAGTAAGAGGAAAGGAAAGGAAGAGAGTAGAAAAACAAAATGCAGCAGCTGCTGTGAAGGCTGCCACTCTCGTACCGCTATTTTCAAAACAAGTCAAAACAACAAAAAATAAACAAAATAACAAATAATGTGACACAACACAAAAGACATACACAGTCATTCAATCTTAAGCACTTTCTGCACCCTCTTTGTTGTGTGAAGAACTTCTCATTCAAAGAGCGTTCTTTTCACTAATGGATCAGGAACGTTGTGGTGAAATGTGCACATGTGCTACAAGCTAAATGTTGAACGCAAACATGAAGATGTAGCATCCATTGACGAGAAGAGACTGTCTCACATCTCGTGTTCCACGTAAACCCGCTTCAATTCCAACCCGCGACAGTTCCACATACACATCGGCGCTCTGTGCTCACGCTCCTTTCCTCTCATTGTGGATTAGATTTTGTTTGCTTATAACTTCTACAAATAACAGCAAATACATAAATAAATAAATACAATTGGCTTTATTGATTCGACAATGCTTGGAATGACCCATTCATGGCATGTTTTCAAACGTGAATATTTTCTAGGCAGTAAATATCATTGACTTAAGCTCTACCTTCACACTGCAACTCGATAAAGAGCAAAATGTGAGCTTATTGTCATGAGACATCCACTTAACCTTTTCAACTACTCTGAACACTCTTCTTCCACCAAGTGCATCCAACCCTTCGGGCTGGCGGGGCCTGGACAACCACAAACGCAATCATCTTATCTGCCACGCTGACAGTTATCAACCAGCCGACGGTCTAGCCCACTCCACTCCGTTCCGATTCACTCCACTCCACCCACGTAAACAATCGGCAGATTGCCCAGTAGTGGGAGCCATGGCAACGGTTGCCACTAGGACAGCCTTTCCACAGCAGTTTGTGTTTCGATTCATCCAATATTAACTCCCTGGAGGCCTCCTCTGTTGTATCAACCTGACAGTATTGTGTCTGAACACAAAGGGTAGAAGCTATTGTTACTACTTTTTTTCCCCTACAAGCGGCCATCCGCTCGCCAAGATGACGTTATTTTTTTGTTTTGTTTTCTTTTACGCCAAGTACCACCGCCAAAACAAATATTTGGAGCAGCTCTCCCTGCAGCACCATGACAACTAACATCAAAATACAGTCAAACCTCGGTTTTCGACTATAATCCGCTCCACAAATCGGTTCGAGAACAGATTTGGTCAAAAAAATGAAATATTTCCCATTATAATCAATGTAACTAATGTCTGTTTTTTTGTTGTTATGGAACATTACAAACACGCCTTGTCACAATGGAACGCCACACGAGGATAATACGTTGGTCACAATGAGACACGGCACAAGGAAGTGACGTTGAAGGAAGTGGAGGGGACTTGAGTGGTGCATTCAGGTGCGCTCAGTTTGGTTGAAAACCGATTTTCGGTTGGAAACCGAGGCATAAAAACCTGAAATTTTAGGTGGAAAACCGAATTGGACGAGAACAGAGATGTTCGAAAACCGAGGTTTGGCTGAACAACATAGCATCCAACTCAGTACCCGGAGAAAAGCAACGCAGGCCCTGGGCCAGGAACGAACCGCTTGCTCCTGTATCACTAGAAATTGTCCTTGAAAATATGTCATCCTTGAAAAAATGTTTAAAAAAAAAGCTATGTATCCTTTCAACCATAGATGTAAAAAGAAATCAATACCTAAATATTTACTTATTCGGTGATTGGTAAAATGTACGAGCTTTTATCACATGAATGACAATGTTTTTCACTTCTAATGTAGTTCTAGTCAATACTTTTATAGTATTTGTACTGCTATTCAGTCACAGTGAGAGTGCTTTTGCCAGGTCTGAAAAGCAAAAATGTTCCAATGTGGTGCGCTCTAAATGGGCCTCCCCGCATCAGGCATCAACCGCACCTTGCTAAAGAACCCCCCCCTCAATAGAGACAATGTTAAACGCTTCTGCAGGTGGACAAAGAGAGCAGGCTTGTTTTACAACCGTGTCCACCGTGTGCTCTGCCATCTGCCAGTTTTGTGGGCGTGTTTGTATGTGTACACAAAGTCCGTCGCCGCAAACGAGACTTGGAGGGGTGGCAGGTGACGAAGTCACGGATTTCTAAAAATAAACATTTTATTTCGTTCGTTTTTTTACTATATCATCTGTATATACAGTAAAGTCTCGTTATATCGATATTCAAGGGAGTCCGAAAAATATCGATATAACCGGGACTATCGATATATCCGACCCTGTCTGCATGTAATTTTCTCCATGCGTATATAGAAATAGTATCGATATATCCGATATCGATATAACGAGACTTTACTGTATTCGAAAATACTAATTTTGAGTTGCTTGTCACAATAACACTATATGAAGAATCGTTATGTGATTTTTAGTTTTATTGAAGCTTTGTAGGTGAAATAATCGATAATTATATTGCATTGGGAGTGCCTCCATTACGGAGGCTGTCATGTCTCGTCGCCATTTTACTAATAGTAGCCAAAAAATATTTGACTATGGCATGTGTAATCCACCCCAAACCACTTAATATTAGTTGAGATAATGTGAAAAGTCGTTGTGCTGACATTTTGATCGCAAGTCTGCTGAATTAGCGTTAGTGGTATTTGCGAAGTTTGGTCTCTCTGCTGCACCGTAGCCCGCCTGCTTCAAAATACATGATGTCGTTGCATTTCATTCGTTCACCACTAAATGATACACAAGTTACCTTTCAACTGAACAGGAGGATAACGCGTCGCCATAAAATCCTTATTATCTGGCCGATCGTGACAATCTCTTCAGAAGTTGACGTGAGCAGAGGGAGAGTTGTCAACATAAATTATTATTTCTAGACACGATTCACCGTTCAATGTCCATCATCATGCGTTTAGAATTGCCAAACACGTATGTAAAGCGAGCGCGGAGGGACAAATTAAATTACGTTTTATAATCAAATAAAAGAACTACTTAATCTCGTTTTAATTGACTTAACCAGGGAAACACAACCTCTTTGGCTTTTTACAAAAAAAGGCGAAATTGCCGTGTATGTATTTATTCTTTTTTGTTTGTTTATTTATGTATTTATTCGTGTGTCACTTTATTTATTTATTTATTTATTTATTTATTTATTTATTTATTTGCCTATTTGTTTATGTATTTATGTATTTAGTCATTCATTTGTTTATTCGTGTATTTATTTATTTGTTCCTTTATTTATTTAGTTATTTGTTCATTTATTTATATATTGCTGTATGTATTTATTTTTGTGTTTATTTATTTATGTATTTATAATCTGAATTTATGCTGGACCAAATTGCCCGCTCGAAGCGTTAGATCAGCACATACGTGGACGACATCTTGGGAAGTACGTACTGTATTTGTATTGTAAATTGTGTCTATATTTATCAGCATTTGTCGCAAAGAGTCCCATTCAAATCTATTGACTGGGAGCAGCAGTGTGTTGCCAACCCAGAGAACAATATCTCCAAATATATTGAGAAAAGTAATAACTTTCTGCGTGGAATGAATTCACCCCACATCCCACGCCCCACACGCTGATGCGTTTCATGTGCCCACCCCCCTCCTTCACAACGAGTCTGTGTTTATATGCAACAAGGAAAAAGCCCTTGCGTAAACCTGAATCAGTGCTCTCTTGTTTTAAGCGTGTTTCTTTCAGTTTGCGCTAATATTAGCCATGCAAAACAAGTAGATGGCTAACCCGTTTAGATGTTGAACGTCAAGGACTATCATTTATTAAACTCGTATATTGGCAAGGCAAAACCTATGCTTACAATTTGTCAACGTCAAAAAATGTTCGAACAATTTGCCCCATTGTGACCAATTTTATCAAGAAACATAGCAAGTTATTATCTTTTTTTGTTTGGCTATACACCGTGAGATTTTTCACATTAAGACAAGAGAAACACTGCCATGACACTAAAAAAGCTTCGCCAAAGCAACACGAACGAGGCTTCAAACAAAACATGCGCTTGAGTGTGTATCCGTGACGATTGGCCCGTTCCCACGTCATGTCAACTTGGATCGAGAACCGCCTGCAGCAATGGTGTCCCTTCCCAACCAATGATTATTGCTATTTGGGAGGGTTCTCCTACTGAGAACGTTATGTCGTGGCGGCAATGGAGTTAAGTTACCGAGTAAAGGGAGGCATGCCTCAATAGGCTCGCTGGCTCTCTGATTTCCTTACAGAAGGACAATAGGGAACGGGAGGTACCAAAATGTGTTCCCAGGCTCTGTCGGTGCTCACTCCCCCTGGGAAAGTAACCAAGTAACAATACTCGGTTACTGTATGTACTATTTTTAAAATACTATTTATTGGGGCGCTTATCTGCTAACTTTTGATGACGGTAATTTCCGCACGCTAAAGCAAACAGCCTCGGTTTTAAAATAGTTTCTCTACAAACGGTGCGCTACAATAGTGGCTGAAGTTGTGTTATGCAGCCACTAGATGGAGTGATGCTAAATACAATGCAATCCGGCTATATTGCTGTAGCGCTTTCATAACCGCTGCAACTGTAATAAAGTCTTTAAAATACTGTATCCAAGAAATCAAATGTTATCATTATAAGGCGCACCGTGAATGAGAAAAGTGAATGCTTTTGTGTGCGGTTTACAGTGCGGAAAATACAGTATTTGAAAAGGAGTATTTTGACTTTTTGGGCCTTACTTTGTCAAAACGTGCACATTTTCACCAAAAACAGATAAAGAGAAGCGAAGCTAATCACGCTTCAGATATTGATTGAATGAGATCTTGGTCCCGTTACCTGTGAAGCAGCATAAAAGAATGATTGACACCTCGTCAGTTACGCCTGCTCCCTCTGATTGGCTGTTTTTTTTCCCTTACCCGTCATTTTGTTCATGTACTACTGTTAGCTTGATAAAGTACTGAGAGTTTTACCAGATATGACAGTGTGTGTGCGTGTGTGTGTGTGTGTATTTGACATTAAAGATAAAAATGGCTTTACACGACAATTTGTTTCTCTACAAATAAATCTTGAGCTGTAATATAGTGATGGGCAAGTGAAGCTTCATGAAGCATCAAACAACCGCCCTGAATATGATGCAAATGAGGTATGGCTGTGAGCATTGCTCAGGGAGAAAAATAGAGCGCGACCACTCATTCTGTGTACATTTGAATATATACACTTAAATTTTGTGTTGCTACAGTTCTAATGTGAATCCACTCAGTCAACACGGACAGGTTGGTGCCCAACCTTATTGCTTTGAAGCAACCACGTGCCGCAGGCTTCCCAGTCCCGCACGTGGAGAACGGCCCATGCTATATTAGTCATCTTCAACCGCTGAGAGGTCTTTTATTGTCAGTAATTTGGGGCGGGGGGGGGGGGGGGCAAAGTTCAAAGGAATTGTGTCGAAACGGCATTTTGCTACAAACACCACATGACACCTTAGTGATAAAAATGATGACATTTAAAGGACAACCGACACATTTTTTTTGTTTCCTAACTCTCATCAGAAAAACGTTTCATAGCATCTAAAATACCCAAAACACGCAGGCTGATATTTTAAGTCAAATGCAAAACACCAATAAAAATGACTTAAAGTGTCCAAAATCTACCACAAATCAGCTCGAAACTGGGGATCTTCAGAAAGACCCACCCCCAGTTCGTGATGTCACGCCAAGTCGTCTTGCCTTGCTCAAGAAACAAAACAGTGGGCTCGCTGAGTTCAGATTCGGAGAAGATGCTTTCTTGTTACTCATCCAGTTATGACTATGATTCAAATAGTTCTGAAGAGGAAAGCATAAATGTTTGCAATCGATTAAAGGAGTTCTCCTATATCAATTCGAGCCGTCAACGACAGCAATGTAGTGTCCCAGAAAATGCAAAAGATGGTGGCCAAGCTCCGTTGGAAATGGGCTGATTTGTCTGCTGGGAATTTGTGTCAACTACCATCAAAAGTAGTCTTGGTGCAACACACACAACGATTCACCATCACTTTATTTATGTGTTTTCCTTCTAATTTCGCCATCAACACGAATCAACATGAAGTTTTCAGACCAAACAAAGTACCCAAAATGCATTAAGTGTCGCTTTCTCGGTCAGGGGCGTTCCTTCAGTGACGTCACGTAGGGGATCGTCATCAACTCGAAAACAAGACTTCCTGAATATTCAGCGCGAGTCTTAAAACGTAAAATATAGCGATTTGTGGTGGAATCTTTGTAAAATACGCTCAGCAGAAGTCATTTGAAGTGATTTTACAAATTATGGACACAACTTGTCCAGAGGTGTCGGTTGTCCTTTAAAATGATGCTAACACGCTCCATTTGAAATGATACTAAGAGGCTACCTAAAAAGTTTCTCGACTCCCAGAATGTGTTCCTCTCCATCCTCAGCCAGGAAGAGTCGGAATAGGAATCTGGTCCAACAGCTCCAAGCATGCACAGACCAGCTCAGGAATCCTCTGCAGGCTTTCCTCCGACCTGGAATGTCATTTGGTCGCGTGATGTCAACAAGGCGGGTAGCGACATCTTTGAAATGGTCAATTTTTTTCCTGCTGTTTTGAAAGTTGCGGTTGTTTTTGCAAGTGAAATAAATATAAATGGCAAATGACTTCCACAGCACCTTCACACAGGCTTCAAATAGCACCTGTGAAAATGGTGTTTGTATCACGATTATTTATTTTGCATGTGTATCTCTTATTTTATTTATTTATATATTTTTATACTGTTTATTATAAGGAGTATTTCAATGAATATTTGTCCATATTACATATTAATAATACATAATAATAATAATAATAATAATAATAATAATAATAATAATAATAATAATACATTTTATTTATAAGCGCCTTTCCAAACTATGATTAAACCAGTATTATTGTTTTATTATTAATTAGTTTTCTGGCATTATTATCATTATTTGGAATTATTTAGTCAGTTTCATGAAAACTAATTAATTATATTACTATTAGCCCAGGTAGCAAATTTGTCTCACAGGGTTGAGGTGCAAAGTCTGGCCTCTCTGTGTGGAGTTTGCATGTTCAGGCTTACTTACTTACTCAACTTACAAACACCTTATCTTACAAACTTTTCGTCTTACAAACGTCAAATTTATGAAAATTAAACCTTATAATAAGCCCTATTTTCATAATACACACCCACCACGGCTAGCGGAGTGATCTTGGGCGGAAGCACACGACCGAACAGCACCAGAGGTTAAGTTACCAACAGTCCTTATGGAAGGTGACTCTCCTTCCATAAGCCATCAACAACCATCAAAAAGTCGTTGTACTAAATCAAAAAGGTAAATAAAACTTTATTTTACAGCACAGTTTATTTCTTTAATTACAGTCCTCATGTAATGCGCCTCTCTTTCCAAACAGCAATTCCCTTTGACCTTCGACCTCCAACGCCATTCCATCAAGCCATAAATGACCACCACAAATGTAAATAAAGTGACTTTATGATACAATTCAGTGTATTTCTTTTCATTACAATACAATATAATAATTTATTATACATAGAATAAGGTATGTTGTGTGTAGTTTTAAGGCTTATTTAGTTGAAAAGTATATTTTATGGAAACCCGGGAACTGATTATTCCCATTTTAATGGTTTCCTATGGGAATTTTTTTTTGAGATACACACTTTTCGCCTTACACACTCTGTCTGGGAACCAATTAAGTTCGTAAGTTGAGGTCTCACTGTAATTACTTACTTACTTACTTACTTACTTACTTACTTACTTACTTACTTACTTACTTACTTACTTACTTACTTACTTACTTACTTACTTACTGACTGACTTACTTACTTACTTACTTACTTACTTACTTACTTACTTACTTACTTACTTCATTCATTCATTCATTCATTCATTCATCATTTAGTTATTCATTCGGGGGGTATTCGTACCACTACTCTTCTTCTGATCAAGGTGTAGTCCAGAGTGGGACACAACGAGAGCTTCTGGATTGTTGGATGGGGGTGGGGTGGGACAGCTTGAAAAAGAGGCTCTGTTCTACGTAACCCGATCCACACCTGACTGGAGGTTGGCATTCCACTCTCACCGACAAAAGCCTTAGCGCCGCTTCGGGGGCTGCGACAACGAACGGAATACAAGTGGATTTGGAAAAGACAAGAAGAAACACAAATAATCCAAAGACACCAAAAGTCTCTTCTGATTTCATTTATTCAATTTTTTCTTTTACATGACATATATCATGCCCGAGGGTAAAGTCTGCATTGATCTACCATACCTGGAAAAAAGCCAAGTTCCTGGAAGGTATTCTGTTACAGTACACTAGAGCAGGGGTCCCCAACCCCCGGGCCGCGGACCGGTACCGCTCCGTGGGTCATTTGGCACTGGGCCGCGCAGAAAGAATAAATAATTGACATAATTCCCGTTTTATTTATTATCTAAGTTCAAACTATGTTTTATTTTGAAAAATGACTCTGCTAAGAAAGTTGTATAAAATACAAAATGGATTCACATTTATTATTATATTTAAAAGAAAGAAAAAAAACAGTTTCCATGCCTGTCGTGTCATTTTATTTTGTTGTATTTATCCGCCGGTCTGTGAAAAAATTCTCTGACATTAAACCGGTCCGTAGCGCAAAAAAAGGTTGGTGACCACGGCACTAGAGTACGAACGGACAATTCACCCATACATGACCGCAAAGTCTTAAAAACATACCGATCGGTGAAACAAAAGGTTAAACTTTGACTAAGGTCACATGGAAGAATCGCGATTGGCATTCTGGAAACTTCCAGTGAGTGCAAGGATCACAGTCAAGATGTATCAGAGCGAGAAAGCAAAAGGAAAACAGCGGAAGGCAACGCCATTTAATGGACGGCATTACCAGACAGTATTAGACAGCAATAATTACATCTAACCATGTCTGGTAAGACGCCAATCAACAGGCTGGCAAAGCGGGAGGGGGACATCTGAGGAAGCAGCAGTGGAGAAGTAGCGGCCTGAAAAGTTCCTCCTATTCGGCGATCGCTTTCAGACACGAGCAACAAAAGGCCTTCCCTGTTTTCGCTCCTCGCCAATCGCTAACGACGAGCGTTGCTAGTGGATTGGGTAATAGAGTCGAGTGGGTACATAAAGGTGCGGCTCTGTCTTTTAGTATCAGGGGTGATTGTCCCTCCTTGTACACACATGCGCGCACACACACACACACACACACACACACACACACACACATGGAGGTTTCTGTTGGCTTTTGTGTGGGGCCGTTCGGTTTGCCAGTCGACACGTTTGAATGTCGGTTAGTGTAGCGAGTCGCCGTGCGGGGCGTGTTGCATAGGGTAAAATAACGAGAGGCGCTTGGGGTTTGTTTGGTTTCAATGATGGCTGCCATGCGGGCACACAAAAAAAAAAGGAAAACAAAACGACCTTGCACGACCGGTGGAACAATCAACGTACTGCTTTTCTTTTATGCCGCTGGGGCGGGGTTGACATTGGAGCCAAAAGTGTAAAAAAAAGTAAAAAAAAAAAAAATCAGGAAGGGAAGTAAAGAAATAAAAGCTGCACTCTAAAGCGATTGCGCAAGACTGTTTTTTTCCAATGCTAGTGAAGCTCTTCCCATTTTAAAAACGAAAATGGATGGGAGGGGGTGGTGGAGGGGGTTGATGCACAAGTTATGTCACAAAAGTAACACGCCGCTTCCATCACGCTTGCTGCATTTTTGCTACTGACGTACAGTGAGACCTCAACTTACAAACACCTTAACTTACAAACTTTTCGTGTTACAAACGTCAAATTTATGAAAATTAAACCTTATAATAAGCACTATTTTCATAATACACACCCACCACGGCTGGCGGAGTGATCTTCGGCGGAAGCACACGAACAGCACCAGAGGTTAAGTTACCAACAGTCCTTATGGAAGGTGACTCTCCTTCCATAAGCCATCAACGACCATCAAAAAGGTAAATAAAACTTTATTTTACAGCAGTTTTTATTTAATTACAGTCTTCGTGTAATGCGCCTCTCTTTCCAAACAGCAATTCCCTTTGACCTTCGACCTCCAACGCCATTCCATCAAGCCATAAATGACCATCACAAATGTAAATAAAGTGACTTTATGATACAATGCAGTGTATTTCTTTCATCACAATACAATAGCACATTTATTATACATAGAATAAGGTATGTTGTGTGTAGTTTTAAGGCTTCTTCAGTTGAAAAGTATATTTTATGGAAACCCGGGAACGGATTATTCCCATTTTAATGGTTTCCTATGGGATTTTTTTTTTGAGATACACACTTTTTGCCTTACACACTCTGCGTGGGAACCAATTAAGTTTGTAAGTTGAGGTCTCACTGTATTCTGTTCGCCGATCGCACTATGTCGACCGCCCGGTATTCGAGCTGTAACCTTCTTTCGTCGTCTTGCTTAGCATGTGACCCACTGCAGGTTAGTGGCCCCCCAGAAAACATCGTTACCAGACAGTGTTAGAACAACAACAGTACAATCCAGCACTGCCAGGTAAGATGGATCCTGAGAGCCTGGTTGTTTGGCTCGCTCAACCCTCTCGTTGTTATTTACGCAATAGTTGCGAGCGGGTGACTATCATCATCATTACCAGGCAGTATTAGAAAAAGACATGTCATCCAATGCTGCCTCGTAAGATGGAGATGGACACCCCTTCAGGACATTCCGAAAGACCTACCGAGGATGGACAGAATCGTGTCGTCGCGTATGCTACTAATAATAATAATAATAATAATAATAATAATAATAATACATTTCATTCATAAGGGCCTTTCAAACCTCTCTACAGATCTGCCTAATAGGAAAGTAGTACATAGGGACCAAGTAATTACAAGTTAACATAAATAAGCCAATAAGATGAAGAAGAGAGTCTTTGTTGCTCGTACACATGCACTTTGTTTTACATTTATTTGTATTTTTTTAATCAAAGTATCATCTGTTAAGGTAATATATCTATATTATGTATCTATTTATTTATATCTTTCTACTTAATCCTTTTCAGAGTCTTTATATACAAAGAGATGATTTGAGGGGGGAAAAGAGTTGGTTTGTAATATGAGAAAAAAAGCACTTAGTTTTTTTAGCTATTGTTATTTTACTTTTTTTAATGTGCACTTGTTTATATGTTTATTTATTTATTTTTAAATCAAAGTATCACGTGATAAGGTAATATATTTATTTGATTATCTATCTATCTATCTATCTATCTATCTATCTATCTATCTATCTATCTAATCCTTTTCAGAGTTTTTATATACAAAGCGATGATTTGAGTGGGGAAAAAGAGTTGGTTTGTAATATGAGAAAAAAGCACTTAGTTTTTTTTCGCTATTTTTATTTTACTTTTTTTTAATGTGCACTTGTTTATATGTTTATTTATTTATTTTTAAATCAAAGTATCATGTGATAGGGTAATATATATATTTGTAATATATATATATATATATATTTTAATTCTATTTATTTATTTAATGGCCATATCAGGCAGTATTTTCCTCCCACGGATTGTAACGCAGTCAATTATGCGGCGAGTGTCAAACTCAGTGGGGCCAAACTCAAGCCAAATATTTTGTTGCCGCGTTGTACGAGCGGTACGTCGGCTTGAGAAGGCTCGCGTTGCACTTCTGCAAACCACACGGGCTACAAAAAGTTGTTAATGATTGCCCAAACCTGTTCTGACTAGTCGCAAGCTACGGCATGGCAATGGCGGAAGGAAGGAAGGAATGGCTGCTTTTTCACACGATAATTCAGAGCACTTGCTAATTTCACACAAAATACCGACGTATTAAATGGCAGTTAAGTCGTTGGCCGTTGTTACTCGAGGACGTGGAATTGAATTTTTATTTATTTATTTTTTTCCGATTACAACTTTTGGTTAGGAGTTAACTGGCATTAAATGGCGGCCTAAAATATGAAAGCTGTTCTTTTTTTTCCCCTCCCCCTTGATCGGTAGACCTCTAATGCTGTCGTCTTTGTGTGTGAGGAGTGATGAAAGGCTGAAGGAATGCTGCTCAGCTCGACCTGAGCGGGCAGCCAGTATGCAGAAGGTCACTGAAACGGCGCACCGTTACTGAATAATGTGGCTCCTTCACAGGTGCACCGTGCCAAACCGCCCCCCCACATACACACACACACACAAACAACGAACCCCCCTTTATATCCACCACACGGTTATTTTCCCTTCATCCAAATTATATTCTTGTTCAATTACATGAAATCGAATGAACACATTCTTTTTTCGTTCAAACGGAAAATCTTGTTGAAGTTTGCTTTGTGACGAATATCTAAACAAATATTTAAAAATCTAAAAAAAAAAAAAAAATACAACGCGCTAATGACACAGTGAAAAGTTTTTTTTCACCCCACAAGAAAGGCAAAAATTGAGCCCAGGGAGGAGTTAAGAAGGGGGAAGGGAGAGGGAAAAAAAAACGGGGGAGTCGGGGAGGAAAATGGAGAAGGCACCTGTAATCTTACCGTCTCGGGAGAGTTACCCCAAGCAAAGAATTCCACCAAACCAAACCAAAGTGTTCGGAAGTCCAAAAAGAAGCAGAAGAAAGAACCCTCCCGTCCGACTTCCTGCCAGTTAGCCGGGCCCCAACAAAAAAAAAAAAAAATGAGAAAGCCCAGCAGACCTGCTCTCCCACAACTCTATTAGTTAATCATCAGCATTATAAACCAGTCGGCGGCCCTCTGAGGACGACAAGAAGGGAGAGGGAGAAAAAGAAAAAAAAGGGTGTGAGAAAAGATTAGACGAGGCTTACAGCTACCTGGTCAAAGTAACGATACACACCCCCTTCTTCACGCCCCATGAAACTTTTGCCGACGGTTGCGCTGATTGGCAAAAAGTTTGTCGCATTATACAAAGCGGCGCCGATGAAAGTCGTCGTCAGAGGTGGTGGCTAGCTACCCACGCTTTTTTTTTTCCAGGTAACTCTGCCCTCAATGCCGGAATGCGACTCCGCTGCGAAGTCACCAACCCCGATAGGTAAACCGGCACAGCCCTTTAATCAATAGTCACCATTCTTTACATGAAAACAATGGAAAGGAAACACCAACTTTATTTAAATGCGGAGCTTATCTCGGCCGGCCCACCTGCGAAGCGGCAACTGAAGCGCTTCAACCCTGCTTTGCATCCCTAAATACAAAACGGCATACTTGACATCTGTTACAAAGTTACAAAGACTTGGCCGTTTTATTCATTGGATTGAGACGCTGCATTTGAGACGAGAAAAGACTAAAAAGTGTCAATGCACCACACTTAGTATAAATGCTACTTATTAGCCGTAGTCCCAAGGCAGGTTTTGAAAATAATATGGTGAGACATATAAAAATGTTTGAATCATAATGTTTTCATAATTATAGCCAGTGAGGTTTAAATTTTAAGTTAAAAAAAGTACAAAAAAGCATCAACGCTTAGCATAAATGCTAGTTAATAGCCGTAGTACTAAGGCAGGTTTTGAAAATAACTTGGTGAAATATAAAAATGTTATAATCCCGATGTTATTTGGTATTTATAGCCAGCAAGGTTCTAATTTTGATAACAGAAAAAAAAATCACAGCAAAAAGATAAAAAAGCGTCAACGTGTCATAGTTAGCATAAATGCTAGTTATTGGCCGTAGTCCCAAGGCTGTTTTTGAACAGTAGGCAGGTTTTTAAAATAGCATAAGACAAACTTTATAATCACAATGTTATTTGTTATTTATAGCCAGCGAGGTTCAAATTTTGATAAAAAAATATATATAATAGTAAAAAAAACACTTAAACATAAATGCTAGTTGTTCGCTGTTGTCCAAAGGCTGTTTTTGAAAATAGCATGGTAAAACATAAAACCTCTATAATCACAATCGTATTTGTTATTTATAGCCAGCAATATTCAAATTTTGATTAAAAAAATAAAGCATTAAAACTATATATAATCATGATATTATTTGTTATTTATAGCCAGTAAGATTCAAATTTTGCTGAAAAAAAAATCCTAAAAATAAAATTAAAAAATAATAATGCTGATAATAAAATATATTAATAACAAAACATTAAAAAATTTAAATTGAAGAAAGTTGAATATTACACAATATAAATCCGAAATGTTACGCGACCAATCATTTAAAACGGTCCCATCCGATATTACAGTACAAGCCCCTCCCCTTTTGCCCCCCCCTTCCCCTAACCTCAGGGACATGCTGAAAAAAAATCCTAAAAATAAGATAAAAAAATAATAATAATGCTGATAATAAAATATATTAATAACAAGACATTAAAAAATAAAAATTGAAGAAAGTTGAATATTACACAATCTAAATCCGAAATGTTACGCGACCAATCATTTAAAACGGTCCCATCCGATATTACAGTACAAGCCCCTCCCCTTTTGCCCCCCCTCTTGCCCCCACCTCAGGGACATCAAACTGCACCTTGACAGTAACTCCTTTCCATAAATCATGAAACGCCCTCAAACTCCACTTGCCAACGAACACAAGAGGCTCCCATGTGACCTGCAGCTGTACGAACGATCCCCCAATCACAATCGTCCACCTCCTCTCTACATTTTCCCTCCATTTTGCTGCCCTCCTACTCAAACTACCCCCCCCCCCCCCCCCCCACCCGAATAAATTTGAATAAATTGACCTTACGAGCGCATGGAAAGAAGTATAAACGCTCTGTAGTGGAAATCGTCCATTCGAATATTGACGACGTGGACGTTAGCCTCTTAGCTAGCAAACGGAACTTCCGAGGCCGCCGTCGCAACGAGGAGCGGACATTTTGCTGCCAGGGGCCCTTCAGCCACTTCCTCTTTTAAAACAGCCGCTGCTTAGACTGAAATGGGAAGGCGACGAGATGAGCTCAAAAGTCGAGTCGGTACAACAAGCAAAGTTGTGACATCATAAGACATATTCTATTGATACGACGGGAGATTACAGTTAAAACGATTTCATACCTCCGTTCCGCGTCAAGCGGAAGGTTTAAAAACAAAACAAAAAAACGATCTGGAAGAAGTAGTCGGCCGCTCGTCGTCGTGTCCTCTGACAAGACTGGCAGTTTGCCTTGACCTGCCCCAACTGGTCCATCCAGTTTAGGAATGAACGTTGGCTTGTATTGTTTCCCACCGAGCTTTTCTTTCTTTCTCGCTAAACAGAGCCGGAATTTGATACGTGTTATTTTCACGTCAACATCGACCCCCCCCCCCCCCTGCCCCCCATTAAAAGCCAACATTTTATCCGCGACGCGATCGCCATTCCCGATTGTAGCTGATTGACAAAAAGTTGGAACGACAAGTGTCGCCGAGCAACAGGTTTGATATCGACCCCAGAAGACACAATCGTGAATTTACCCGGCTTTTTTCCAGTTGCGGTCGGCGAATCAGAAACCCAAGACAAGAGCGGTCATTGTGTCAGGGGGAGGGGGGGGGGTTGTTGGTGGTCTTGCCGTCTTCATTGGCTAGCCCTCCTCTTTCCTGTTCTCGCTGAAGGAAACTGGAATGGCGGTTAGGCGGAGTAAGAAGATGTCCCTCCTTTCAGGTAGAAGGTAGCCCGGATGATGTCACATGAACAGCAACCCCCCCCCCCCCCCCAAAGAAAAAAAAAGCTTCCTGTCGTCCAAGCAAATAGTTCTTCCTTTCCCGGCACCAACTCTTCTCTTGGGCTGCGTTCCAACTTGTGAAGCTCCTCGAGACGACAGAGGCAGAATTTGTAAAGGGCTTCGTTTACATGTAACGCACCCCCCGCCCCCTATTACCTCCCCCTCCGCCCCGCAGGTGTAATTTTTCAGGTCGCAGCCAATCTTCTCGGCTCTTGGCGTTTACAGGTGTGTCCGATGCAACGTCTCAGCCAATGGCGACGAAGAACAGAGACCCCCCCCCCCCCCCTACCCGGTTCCCCACCCCTTCGAAAAAACCAAGCCCACCCCCCGTCGCTGTCCTCTGATTCTCAACTCACCGGTTTGCTTACCTCCCACCCCCATGAACCCCCCAGGTACCTTTTTTTGTTTTTTGTTCCTCAAGCGCTGTTCTTCGCCAACACGGCAGATCGACGAAACGTACATTTTCGATGCCACGTCATAAAATATTTTTTTTTTTTTTTGCTGTAAAAGGCCCCCATCTGAAATGCCTTGCCCTTTGCTCTCATGAAATGCCTTTCCTTTGTGTCCACACCACCCCCACCCTCCTTTATTTAACCAAATCGGCATCAACAGGTGAACAAAGTGCAGGTGTGTAAAAGTTGAAAAAGGGACATCGGGCCATTTGGAGCATTTTAGAGTGGCGGTCATGGCGGGGACTAAAGAATCAAGGAGAGGTCTCGTGGTGGGGGGGTAAAATTGGGGCGAATCCAAAACCTGAGCAGGGTTTGGCTTGATGCTGGGCAAGGCGACCACTTTGGGTCTGGAAGGTGGAATTGTTCGGATTAGTTTCTCGACAATGAGCACAATAGCCGCGTCGTATCCTGTTTCGGGTGGGGCGCGGCTTGCGGCACAACTCAAATGAGAAAGAAGCCGAATGCCCGCGGTTAAACAAACAGACACAAACGCAAAAGACAATCAAATGAGTTTGGATTTGGACGCGTCAATCTCATACAAAAGTAACAATGGGGACAAACGGCTGAATTCATAAAGCCGAAATGTGCTTCAACAAACCACTCACAAAATAGACAATTATAAGTATACCCCCACCTACCCCCACCCCTGCCAAATCACGTTTTGCTGGTCTCCCCCCCAAAAAAATAAAGGTTTGCTTTCTTTGGGATTTTATTTGTGTTGCAAATGAGAAGGAGTGGGGGAAGGGGTTGACACACAGGAGACCGACCGCAACTTATTTGGCTACCGATGGCGATCGGAGCCGGCCGGTCACGCGAGGCAGGATTTTAAGGACGGCTCTCGGTAAGTCGGAAGCGTCGCTTGCAAATTTTGCTAAGGAGAGATTTCCCTCAAGGTTTACAGAGTTTTTTACTTTGTCACCTTGTCGATTGTACACTCAACTGGGATGTGAGCCCACATGACGTATTTATTTCTAATTCCACACGAACAATTGGATATGAACTCAAGCATTTGGTTGTAGATAACACAGTGGTTTCCAAACCCTGGGCCGTGGACCGGTACCGGGCCCTGGGTCACTTGATATTGGGCCGCACAGAAGAATAAATGACTTCCATTATTTCCATTTTATTCAGTCTATTAATGTTCAAGTTTTATTTTGAAAAAAAAAGAACAGATTCTCTGTTAAATCCATTAGCGGTCTCCAACCTGTTTTGCTTCACGAACTCTTTCATATCAGATCATATTTTTTGCAGGATAGGACTCGCATGAAAATTGTGCTATTTTCGAAATATAAGAATAAACATGAATCACGACACAAGGGACGTCCGATATGGCTACAACACTCTCTGGTCGCTATGGTTATGTTTAAAGGTGTCTTCAAAATAAGATACAAATTGCATAAAATGCACAACTTGCCATCATCGCATATTATGCTGAGTGTGCTTGGTACTAGAGAATCTCGTTAAAATAAAGGACTCCTGATAATGTCTCTAAAATGTAGCATTCTTTTTTTTAAAAGTCGTCGGTTCCGCTTCTGTACTTTGCAAAGAGGTTTTTTTTTCTCATTTCAGAAGCTCCCAGACTTAATTTTAGCCGTAACCTATCATGTGACCAAAAAGCGGGTCTTGACCTGCGTCCGTAAATGGATGTAACAGAGAATCCGGTAAATTTACAAATGTATTTTAGATTTCAAAATAATGAAAAAGGAAAGATTGTAAGTTATTTATTCTTTCTGTGCGGCCAGCTACAAATGGCCCGCGGCCCGTTTGGAGGACCTCTGGTCTACAGTATGTCGCTTTTCACACAGGTGAAGGTGCGCTTCTCGGTGACATGATAGGTTATCGCTAAAATGAAACCCAGAAACTAGCAAAATGTTTGAACAATAAATAAATAAATAAATAAAAGGTCATCTTTGGGGAAAAAAGGAAAAGGCTCAGCCCGGACACAGAATAGGAGCCTACGACCCCCACCCCCTAAAAAGCAAAGACCTCATTGCTCAAAATGCAGCATCTGCCCGCTGAGGCCTTTCTGTTGTATTCTCCACCTGTCTTCCTCCCGCCTTCTCGCTCGGCAGGATAATTACAGAGATTCAAATTGTCCTGGAGGAAATTGGAGGACCTTACCCAGGTGTGAGGTTTAGAAAAAAAGGGCCTTCATTAGACAGATCGCCTTGCTCGTTTCCAGATAATTAGCTCACTCTATGCATCTCTAGCAGGCCCGGCGACGCCCGCAGAGTAGTCCAAGTACAGTGGTAACTCTATTTACAAACTTTTCTTCCAATGGAATTTTCAGGTTCCAAAATGTGTCAACAGAAAAATATTACCTCTTGTTACAAAAAAACATTTCAAGATTGAAAAAGTAAAAATGAATGGGCCGCTACTTGCATTTCTGAATTTCCTGAATGCAACATACCTATAGCTTCTCTGCCATTGGCTATTAGTGAGCTCCTATAGGCTAAAAGGGTCCACTAAAGAATGTGTCTATTTGTGTAGTTAAATCAATAGATAGATGTGTCCATGTAACATCCTCGTCAGTCACCCCTCGGGCCACGAGGCGTTCCGATAAACGATGACGACGCAGTTAAAATGACCATTTTAATTCTTTACTCTTGTTTTTTTTTGCATTATGCACAAATCCGCATTCATTGCGTAATTATGTAATTGTATCATGTATTTGCTCCATATTTTGATGCATTTTTATGCTTTGGTAAACATTTGTCTTAATTTTTTGGGGAGCTTGGAACGCATTAGGGCATTTACATGGAAAACATGTCTTGGCGTACGCATTTCTCAACTCAAGTCATTTCCTCCCGAACACATTAATTTCATAAGTAGCGGTACCACAGTATAAGGAGACAAGTCATGACACTGTGGTCCTCCAAGACCCCCCCCCCCAACCCTCCGAAATGCATCACTCCTTGACTGCCTGTTTTCAGTATATTTTTGTTTCAGTTGCAAATCATCGTAAAAAATAACCCCCAGCTAGAGAACAGTTTGTCGCAAAAATGATTGAACAGTTGTGTGTTCAAAAGTTTAGAAGAGGTCAAATGTATTTTAAGTTCATCATAAAACTTCACAGAAACAAAAAACATGAGTATGTTATGGGGAGCGGGAGCGTTTACGTACACATCAGAAAAACTCCGTTTTCGGCTATGAGATGCAAGCGTCATGTCGGTTCCCAATGACAAGAGAATCACCAAGGGAGAGGAGGGAGGGCAAGCGGTCGAGCAGCCCTGCCTCGACTTGCCTCTTGCCACCAGCATTGTCTAATTGGCCTCTCAGGATTCAACCCCCCCCCGCCACATCTCTTGTGGGGTAGTTGCCACAGAAAAGCAGATTGAAGCATAGCAATTATAGCTATGTCCTATTCAAAAACACATCTGTTGGACCGACTGGCGGGTTACAGGACAAACTGTCTACTGAATGTCTGTCACAAAGAGTACGAGCAATCGTTGAGTGTTTTAAGATTAAAGATCTTCAATAGAAAAGAGGGGAAGAGTTGTTAAAGAATGCCACCGTATTAAAAATTGTGCCAGAACTCATTCGGACATTTGAATTTATGCTTTTAGTGCCTTGCTGTTTTGGCACACAAGTTTAAAAAGGAGGTCAAGGGTGAATTCTTTAACATCCGGTGGGAACGAAAGCTTTCCTAATTTGACACGACGAGGCTCAAGGCAGTTAGAGAGAGATAAATGTCACCAATTTTTAAATGAAATTGTACTGGATCTTCTCTGTAGTATTTTATAATCATCAGATTTCTTTGTTTAGCCAGAGTCAAAATGTATGAACATCATCATACGGGCATTTATTTATTTGTCCATTTGTTTACCGCATTTTTTGGATATTTTTCGCTCCGTATTATAGGTAGCACCAGCCAAAAAATGCATAATTAAGAAGAAAAAAACCTATGTAGGTCGCACTGGAGGATAAGTCGCATTTTTGGGGAAAATGTATTTGATAAAATCCAACACCAAACAACATACATGTCATCTTGAAAAGCAATTTAAAATAAATAAATTAAAATAAAATAGAGAACATCAGGCTCCGTTTCACTTCTTTTTTTCCCAACATAACACCGCAGCTCTCGCTCTATGCAACTCCGATGGACACACCTCCTTTTTGGTAACCCAGAACAGTCTTTTACAAGAGTTATTCAGATAACTCTAGCACAAAGAAAATGCTAACAAGTTTATCAAAATATCAGGTTTTACTCCAAATCACCAAATCCAAGGAAATCTTCATCCTCGGTGTCACTTTTAAATAACTCCCCCAACTCGGCAGGTAGACAAGGCGCCACTTCCTCTTCTCTGCGCTCTTGCGGTTTAATGTGAAAATAACATGTGAAATGATATACAGTAATAAAAAAAAGCATATATAAGTCGCTCCGATTCATAAGTCGCACCCCGACCAAACTATGAAAAAAACTGCGATTTATAATCCGAAAAATACGGTACTTGCACATTTATTCACACATGTATTTATCTATGTAGTTATTTATTTATTTATTTATTTATTTTTAAGATATTGACTACAATTGTATTTTATTTATTTTCTGCAGTGGCTAAATTGTCATTGTTTATTCTAAAGGTGACACATTTGTTATTTCGTGTACAATTTTAAAATATTTTTCACCCCAACGTAATCAAAAGGAGTGATGGAACTACTTCACGGGATTTATTTGAAGTGGAGAAACACATCGACAACTGTCCCAAAACAGCAATGCCAAAAGTAGGCGCTTCCACAGCTGGAGTTTCAAACATTTGCAGTCGAGACGCAGTCGTTTGTGAGGAAAACACGTGGAAAAGCTTTCAAAAAGGTCACCACCGTTTCATTGTGTCCAAATATAAACATCAAGACATTTCGTATTGTCAGGCTTTAAATGGTTTGTGTGTGTTCAGTCGAATGCATTGTCAAGTACGCAGACCCTCTTGAAACATCTCCAAACACACCTGTCCAACGTGGCTGCTCAAAAAGACTGTAATTAGCTCGCGGCTTCGTGTGTTTGCTAAAGCGTTAGCATGAGCGACTCGACACAATGCTATTCAACGGCAGGCGCGAATACGTCTTCATTTACTTGTGAAGGAAATTTGGGGAGAGGTCGCGTAATGTGAGGTTTGTCTAAGCTCAGGCATAAGCAGGAATTTGATGTTGGGGGGCTGAATCGGTGAACAGTAAATCCCGTCAAGTGAGTCAGGGTTAATAATAAATAAATAAATAAATGGTTAAGCAAAACCACAAATAAATAGATATATGAAAGAATGAATGAATGAATGAATGAATGAATGAATGAATGAATGAATAATACAAGGTTAAGCTAAATCAAAAACAAATAAATAGATAAAGGAATAAAGGAATAAATAAAGAAATAAAGACATAAATACATAAATAAATACATGGTTAATAGAGACCACAATAAATAGATAAATGAAAGAATGGATGAATGAATAAAGGAATGAATAAATAAATAAATAAATAAATAAATAAATAAATAAATAAATAAATAAATAGACAAACAAATAAATAAATGGTTAAGCAAAACCACAAATAAATAAACATATGAAAGAATGGATGAATGAATGAATGAATGAATGAATGAATGAATGAATACAAGGTTAAGTTAAATCAAAAGCAAGTAAATAGATAAAGGAATAAAGAAATAAATGAAGAAATAAAGAAAAAGACATAAAGACATAAATAAATACATGGTTAATCAAGACCACAAATAAATAAATAGATAAATGAAAGAATGGATGAATGAATGAATGAATGAATGAATAAATAAATAAACAACTAAATAAATAAATAAATAAATAAATGGTTAAGCAAACCCACAAACAAATAAACGAAAAAAATGAATGAATAAATAAATGAGTAAATAAATAAATAAATAAAACAGAAAGCCTTTAACAGTCCCGCAATGGAGAAATTTGCAATCTACAGCAGCAAAATTGAAAAGGGGTGGGGGGGCGGGGGGGTCAAATTAGGAACGTTTCATAAAAATAACTGTAAATAGTGCAAAGTAAAAAAGTATAAAAATACAGTATAAAATAACTTTTTATCTGGTGTAGCCTTATTTTTTGTTTGCGATGGTAACATTTCACGATTATCCTACAAATGGTCACTATTGTGTGGAAACTTTGATTTATTAATTACGTTAATGGGGTCTCCCATTGCCCGTAAAATACTTTAAAAAAAAAAACATGGACATGTGTTTGTTTTTTAAGGACAGTGGCGAAATGCCACATGTAGATTATACATTCCTGACAAAGTCTAGCACGTCTTGTGCGCGCATGGCGCATCCGGTGCATTATCAGGTCTGTCAGGGTTAACAGCAGGTCTCACTAATGACACAAATTGTGTTTGTGAGGTAAAAGGCTCTCTGGGGAGTGTGGGAACGGTGGGGGTCAGGTTAACACACAGCCAGGAGGTGTCCTGCTGGGACCAGTTACAACGCTTGAAGCGTCACCTGTACGTGCAGCATAAAAAAAAAAACGGACACATACACGAAATAATGTGTTTTGTTTTATTATTAACTACGCAGAGCGGAATGTGTAAAATATTATAATTAGCATTGACATGAATTCCGTGGAAGAAAAAGCCAAACCCCAGAAAGGCTTTTGGAGGTCGCCCACCTCTTCCATCTGGAGAGATGCTAAATGGAGATCCACTTCAACGTACAGTTAGGACAGTGGAGAAAAAAAAATGATTGGCATTGCCCTACTTACTCTCGTGGAAGAAAATCATACTGGACCCACTGCATTCTGTCCACCACCTTTTCCAGTTACTCCCCTCAGACAGGCGCTACCAATCGTACTGCTACCCTCCGCATCCTGCCCACCACCTTTTCCATCTACTCCCCGAAGGCCGGCGCTACCGATCCTACTGCTACTCTCCGCATCCTGCCCACCACCTTTTTCAGCTACTCCCCCTTAGGCAGGTCGATGCACACCAAATCCAACAGACACTCTTCCCTTTAGCCATTAACTCTCTAAACAGTAACCCAAATTTAACGACATCTAGCTCTCTAACACAAATATGTTCCAATTTCCTGTCTTGCCATAAAAGCATTTGATCTGGGGCATTTTAAACCAAACCACACTCACAAGATGACTAACCAACCCCAAGCCATAAATCTAGTGGTTGGTGACCCTGTGACCAACGACCCAAAGGCTAAATTACATGTTTTTTATTCTTTTGTGGTCAAGTGCATTAAAACGATGACCCGGAGAGACTGCCTAAATTGAGACACGTCAGTAGTAAATGTTTTTTTTTTCTTTTGGAAGGAATCAGGAAGTCGTCAAAGTCCGTCATTGAAACGAGGCCTGAGCTTCGGTGCTTTCCAAAAGTGTCTGTCAAGAGAGCTACACATTAACACGGAGAGCTTGACGGGTCTTGGCTCCACTTTTACAACCGCGCACACCCTTTTGGATTCATCTGAGGTGAGTCAACATCACAGTCTCCAGACGGCTGTCTCGGACGGCCGAGCCAATAGCGAGGAACGCGGTGTGGTGTGCCGCAGGGTCCCGCGCGAGGCAACCGTGGATACAAGCTGTTGCTCGGCTGGCGCAAGAGGAAGTGTTGAGGGAACGGGTAACACTTGCGACTGAGTGTACACACCATGCCGGTCTGATGCTGATGGTTTATGGTCAGGGAATTGCAAATAGAGCCGTGTTTACCGACTTTAATCTTTGATCATTGAGGAAGAGAGGTACAGTGAAATAGATCCTGAATCAACATCCTGGAAGTTATCCATGCTGGAAGGTGCGGTTGAAGCAGCTTGGGGTTGGCAAACTTATTCACATGAGGTCCCTTTAAGGCCGGGCCAGATGCAATTGTCCAAAAATTTTACATTTTGAGTATTGTTCAAGGCATTTGATTGTTTTTATAAATGGCCATTTGAATGGATGTGGTATCGGTTGTCACGGTTCGGGACAAAATTATTGTGAAACTTACAATCACATATCAATGCGTCCAAGCCTAAAAATGTATCGATATTAAAAAAAAAAATACATTTTTAAAAACTATTGACATTATGAGCCTAAACTCACTCATGTTAGCACAGAGAAAAGAGAGTGAGAGCGAGAGATCGATAGATTCAGAGAGAGATAGAGAATGACAATATGGGATTTCTATTAGCTATCTAGCTGATTAGCTAGCAAGCTATTACCTATATACATAGCTATCTATCTAACTAGCGATCTAACTTGTTCTGTGACTGTGAAGTTACCTTGAGAGTTTTGAAGGGCGCTAGTCAATAAAATGTATTATTAGTGTTATTAGCTATCTATTAGCTAGCGAGCTCACTTTCTATCTATTTGAGTTACATCCGAGTTGAGCGAACGCTGGCGCCTGTGGCTGCCGCTGCTCACCCACTGCAAAAGTTCTCATATGACTGTAAAGTGACCTTGAGAGATTTGAAAGGCGCTTATGAATGAAATGCATTATTATTATTATTATTAAATATTCAAACTGTCTCCAAACTGCGAGCCAAATGCGCTTAACCACCCAACCACTGTGCAGCCCCAGAAGTGACGCGTACCGCGCCGTTCATTCGTTTGTTTCAACGTAATCAACCAAAATATTCTGCCACGAGCCAACCCCCCCCACGTCCACGTTCCGTTTGCCCAATGACTTCTTACTCGGCTTGACCTACCTCATGATGAACCTCCCGCCTTTGAAAAGTCTTCTCAAGACAAAGTCCGCTATTGGTAACGTAGCCCCTGAAGTGCACGCGGTCAGATCTGGGATAGACTGTATTGAAATCTAATGCTTTGAGGGCGCAAAAAAAAAGGCACAACACAGCTAAGATGTTGGCAGCTGTGATGTGTGTTGAGAGGAATGCGCCGGTGTTATCACTCACTGAGTTATGCAAGAAGTATTTGGTGGAAACCGTTGCCTGGTACAGCGCCGGACCTCAGCCTCCTCAACACACACGAGAAGCCAAAGACGAGCAAGACTTGGATCTATCTAATTAGCATGAGTGAATGGGAGGCAAGTGGACACCCTGCCCGGGTTATCACAACACTGACACTGACTATTCGTCTTCCGATTTTTACTATTTATAGCCTTTATATACAGTACGGACTTCAATGGAGGCTTTTAGGTGGATAGTGAGGAGAGGATGTGGTTAAGTGCTACTTTGTAGCTTGAGCCAGAAATGAATCTTTTTTTTTTTCAGGTCATTGAAAGCGTCCCGGTCAAGCTGAATCAACTAATATCTTAACATTTTAGAGCAGCGGTAATTTGGGATGGGCAAATAAAGCTTCATGAAGCACCTGTGATACTTTTTGACTGCTCTCAATGGCGCTCTTGTTTTAAAGATGCAGTGGATTGAAAAGACATTTCCTCGGCACTAACCTTTCCATTTAAACCCAGAGCACCATCTGGAGGAGTGCTTCATGAAGCTTCGTTTTCCCATCAATAGTGGTTATTAACCATTTTATCGGTACCAAACCCAACTCGTTCATATGCACATTCACCGACTTCTTCATGGGTGAAAAATAAATATACTTACTGTATTTTACACACTAGAAGGCGCACCTAAAATCCTTTTTTTTTTCAAAAGCTGACCAAGTGCCTTATCATCTGGTTCACCTTATACAGTGATACATTGGCTTACGAACTTAATTGGTTCCAAGAAAGTGTGTGTACAGTGAAAAGTGTGTATTCCAAACATTAATTTCCCATAGGAAACCATTAAAATGAGAATAATCCGTTCCCAGGTCCCCATAAAACATAATTTTCGACTAAATAATCCTTAAAACTACACAAGATAGACATTATTTTATGTATAATAAATTTGCTATGGTACTGAAAATAAGGAAATAAACTGTACTGTGTAATAAAGTCTGTGCGAAAAGTTCGTTAGCTAAAGCGTTCGTAAGCCGAGGTATCACTGTATATGGATAAATATGGAGCTGCAACAGGTAAGTTTTTGTAATTGCTTTGCACTATTACGAGTGTTACAATATTGTGATTCCACTTACGTTTAATTTATCGTAACAGCATTAATTTTTGTGGCACAAATGTCGCACTACATGTTCTCGCTTGCTGTTGTTAAAAGAAAATAGTAATACTTTATCTTGCAGAAAATTGTGCATTCATTTTGGGAGCGAATGGAGTTGTCAGAAAGCACCTTATAAATGGAAAAAAAAGTTTTAAAATATGTAATTCATTGAGGGTGCGCCTTATAATGCGGTACGCCTTGTAGTGCATAGTGTAGTTTACAAATTAAAAAAAAAACCTCAGAAGTAGCTCATACAGGGGAAATCACTCCAGCCAACGCGGAAGGATGCATTTGTCAGTCTTTGTGTGTGTTTTTTTTTTAACAGCAAAATGCATATATTCTCATATCGTGTATATCGATATTGTTACGTTTTGCAAATGTTGCATAGAAATAGTATCGAGAATCGATATATCAGATATAACGAGACTTTACTGGTGTATTTATTGTTGTTCGAGAACAGACAAGGTGTGTTGTTCTACGGAGCGGGAAGGGGGGGGGGGGGGGCGAAAGTGAATTGTCAGGCGAGATTTGACCAAAGCCTACATTCAGATTTCCCTACGCAAATAAGAGTATCATGGACTGAACTGCTGCTGAGATGTGTACAGGGGTCTTCTGTTGGAATCAAATGACAGCATTTAGAAAAATGTATAAGGTGACTTTTAATACCCCCCCCTTAACAACTGCCACCTGGGTGTCATCAAGCTCCAATTAACAAACATCGCGCTCAAGTTTGCCCATCTGCTCAAGGGGGTCGCTTATATTCTCCGACGGGAAAAACGTCAACGAGCGCTTTCTTAACATGTCCCGAGACACAACAGAGGGTTGATTACGAGGGCAGGGCGGAGAAGGGCTGGGCGCGATTTATGGTTGGCAACGGGCAGGTTGAGAAGTTAAGCAGGGTGGGGTTTGCCTTGGGGGAGTGAAAAAAATAAAAACTTCCATTGCTCCCAAAGGAAGAGCCAACCCCGCCAAAAATCAAAGCATTTCAGAAAGCGAGAAGCGCAGTCGAGCTTCGTCTGGAGCACAGGTGTCAAAGTCAAGGCCTGCGGGCCAAATCCGGCCCACCACATCATTTTGTTCGGCTCGCGAAAGCAAATCAAACTTGTTAAATTCCATGATGATTGCTAAAATCTGAGCCAAAATTTCATATTTTTGGATGTCAACCACAATAAGTCATTATTCTTGACTTCAGATTTGAAAACGAGTTATTCATTAATTTTCTGTGTGCTCTATATGTAATATTTGAAGGGATTTAAACATTCTAATGGGTTCCCCAAATTCATAACGGCCCTCGAGAGGAAACCATAACTACAATGTGGCCCGCGGCAAAAAATTACTTTGACACCCCTCCTCTGGAGCAACAATCAAACGAGCGGTCGCTGACATACCCTGAGAGTTGAGCCAAGGTTGGCCGATGTTGCATCAGCGGGAGTGCCGTCGTAGCAACTGGCGGTCCCGGGAGGACAATGCCTAAAGGAATAGTGGGGAAAAAAAACAGCATGATTAGATGGCCCGTTTGGATCCAAGGCGACCATCTATACGAGCCGTATAGCAAACATGCTATCCGTTTTTATTATGACATGAGTATAAAGCTGTAAGAGCAAAGCTATTACAGTAGTGATGGGAAAAACGAAGCTTCATGAAGCACTTATATTTTTCGACTCCTCCAGAGAGTTTTCTTGGTTTAAATATGAAGCTTCATTTGCCCATCACTATATTACAGTGCAATATTTCTATATAGAAAACAAGTATTGTAAAGCCATTTTATCTTTAACTGCCATTCACAAATTCATTCGGGAATTGAAAATTTGACGCCATTCCCGAATTTGTTCGGGTTTATTTTTTTCTTGTTTGGATGCCGATAAAGCGCTGGCCATGGCCTCTAGCAATGTTTTTCCCTGCACGAGGGGGCAGCATTTGCCTTCTGTCCATGTTAGCGCTTCAGCGCTAACATGGAGCGCTTTTTTATGTATGTATGTATTGCGTTTTATTTTGGACCTCATTTCAAGCTCATATAACTCCCGACCCATATAACTTAGGAATTAACTCTTTCTTTTCTGATGAAAGAAAAGCGTCTTGGGTTTCTTACGCTTTATTGAATGTTTATGCAGTCCTAAAAGTTGATATTCTGTCGGTCCTGGAATTTGAGTGACAATGACAAAAACCCTGGCATGGAGTGGACACAGCTTTGCATAAGTCTGGCAGTGAATGTTAATGAGTTAAAGATTGACTTGGGATCGTCTCTTCAAAAAGCGTCTTGAGTTGGAACATAATGAAGGGCTGAGGAATCGAAACCACACAGCATATAGATGTATTTACATAATAGTATGAAAGACTCAAATACTTTGAACACATCACGGTTGTTCATTAATGACGCCGCCTTTCATCTCCTTTGGAGCGGCGCGCCAGCTCGTCGGAGGTGCTGGATGGAAAAGGGCGGGATAAAAAGAAAAGCTCATGGAAGAATTACGGTTGGGAAACGCTGATTTTTTGTTATTCAACTTCCTCCTGTCGCAAACGTGAGTGATGCACAATGTGAGGACGAGATTAAAATTTTTGTGCCTTCGGGGTGTAGAAAAAAGCAATGGGAAAGGAGCACCGACGTGTATCAACCACAGGACATGTCGGCTGGTAAAAAAAATAAGAGGGCTCAAACCAATTTTAGGGAAACCCCTCTCTTCCAAAATCAGCAGGGATTGCAACTGTGTACCCTGGCGGTGAAGGTGACAAAAAATGGATGGTTATGCCAACACAATTCTTACGGCAAAACTCCCTCTGTGGATTCTCTGCAGGTTTTTGAAACAAGTGCGGATTTTCTGCTTATATATAGACGGGCGAGGCAAGCAAAACGCCACAACTTGTTGGTGGAAAAACAAAATTTGGTGCTAGTATACACAAAGCTTCGTCATCATGACATGCTGGTCCCTAGACACTCCAACGGAGAGTTTACGTATCACGAAACCTGATGAGTTACTATACCCCCAACGAACAAAGAAGGGAAATATGCTTTTATGATATAGTAATTGCTCAATGTGAATCATTGTCCTGAAAATGATGTCGTTAAGCAATGTCATTTATTAGTTTTGCTTGATCTTTGTGCTATGTAATGATGACATCGCAAAAGTGGATCCCACATCACTGACATCTGAGTGCCTAATTGCAATGAAGCTAACGTTATGTTTTAGCAACCCTGTCGAATTTGGGTGATTAAAAATAATGAGGCTTCCAAATTGAAGAAAAAAAAATCATGATTCTCTTTGCTCTCAGATTCTGTTGTCATATCTCTGTTACAGCATCAGCTGTTGTTAGAGCGCTATATAAATCAGTATGTATTGTATTTTATATCCCTAAATTAGAGCGTGACATTTTTTTGGGGGGGGGGGATCTCACATGATTCCCTCAGGATTGGTGTCAATGTTACCATAATCAATGAATTGAGACTGTAGGAGATTTGCCAAAAAATGCTGCACTAGACTGGTGCGGTTTTAGGCAGTTGTTGGGGACAAAAACAAAACTCTGACAGACTATGAGGAAATGGGTTGTGAAAAACTTTTTTTTAATTGAGTTAACCTCCAAAATGGACAAAATGTTCATTTTGACTGGGAATGTTTTTTTAAGCACGGTTTGGGAGGGGTTGAGATGAGATTTTTTTCTGAAAAAGATTGAAAAACCATTCCGGTGGCACTCTATATCCACCTTGGTCACGTGTCAACCGTCAATCAAATACCACCTGCCCTGGAAAGTTGAAGCTACATCCCCTAACATTTTGTCCTACGCATAAATAAATATTAAATCTGTGAAAATATACCTTAAGAAAGGGGCATTTGCCCACCTCAATAATGAAATATTAAAGTGTCCATGTTAGTTTGAAGCCTCGATCCACACACTGCCTGATGTGTCCTCTCACTGCAGACATTGAGAGGCTATCAAGCGACCACGCTTGGAAGGAAGAAAAGGAAGATACTTTTTTCGGTGGGGCTGTAGGCATAGCTAACTGATTGTCTTAATTGTGCTGATATAACGCGGGTGCTCAGGTTCTTCTAACGTTTGTGATTGGGGACGAAACAATCGTGCTCATCTCACTTGACAACACTTGATAGCGTGTTACAAAACGCAATCACGTATTTATTTTCAGCGGTCATCATAAAATCACGTAGAATGTATTTCGAAACAAATGCCCGAGTTCCCTTTTATAGGGCCTTTAAACACTCACCTTTCGTTCTATTAAAGAGGCTCGGCCGGTCAAAGTATTTTTCTGGGTTGTAGAGGCAGTCAGGTACGGAGTTACGGTGGTAGTTTTGCATACGCGTGTGGTTATTGTAACGCGTACTCTGTCACTATGTAGAAAACATAAAATAACGCTGGCACGTTTATAGTTTTCACAATCATGTTGAACGCCAAACATTTAAACAGGATTTCACGTCGCTATGGTGTCCGAGTAACAAGGCGATGGCGCCCTCTGTCGGCCACTCGTGGGCACGGCGACCTGTTGAAGAGGAAGGTCGTTGGAAATATTTGGGCCAAACATTTTCAGCAGCAACACTAATCCACGGCTATGGTGAGAATAAAGTATTGGCAGTTTAGTAAACATTTTCGTGTGTCGAATTATACAGGAAAAAGCGTATTCCCACCCCCACCAATATTTGATGGGGGCGGGAGATGGCAATGTTTCCCCATTTAGAAATGAAACGCACAAACAAACTCAGAGGCCGGATGTCCTGAAAAAGTGCTCCATATTTATTGCAAAATATTTTTGTGCAGAAACATGAACAAAAGGAGGAAGAGACTGTAAGGCCAACATCATAACTCTGAGAGCTGAACTGTACAAACACCATTATACATAACATTTGTTGTTTTAATATTCTTTTTTACATTGATTACTGCTTGCCACAGCTACCTATTTATCATCACCATTTCTTTTTCTTCTCAACATTTTTCTTTCAGCTATCAAAAATTAAAAAAGAACGCTTCCTCTCAATTGTTAAATTATATTTGTTGTTGGAAAATGCAAACAATGTGGAACTGTTTTCGGTCTAGAAACGAGTCTTGAAGCTCTCTCCACTGTGAGCCTCTTGTGTACTCTTGTAGTAATTGGAAAACAAAGCTTTGTGAAGAACGTGATATTTTTTGACTCCTCCAAATGGTGCTCGTGGTTTAAATATGAAGGTTGGTGCAAATGAAAAGTCTTAAAAATCCACTGCATCTTTAAAACAAGGGTGCCATCTGGAGGAGTCAAAAATCTATCACAAGTGCTTCATGAAGCTTCACTTGCCCATCACTCCCTGTAACCAAGCACACTCGACACACTCAGGATTTCAAAATAAAACATGATCTGTAAATGTTGACTTTTTGGAGTCATCCCAATCTCGACATTCAAAATGTACACATTTAAACGCTTGCACTCCCAAAATTGGGGGGAGGGGGCAAAAAAAGCCAAACAAATAATCAAAACCTTCCTCATCCCTGGATGTTAAATTACACAAAATGAAAATTAAATCAAAAATGATTTTTTTTCTTGATTTTTTTTCTCCGCGGAGACAGAAGCCCTTCAAGAAATACACCAAGACAGCAGAACGAAGCCAAAGAGTACAATCCAGAGCGCCAAATTAAAATAAAAAGGGCTTTTCTTCTGAAATGACTCCAGCGGAAAGGTAAACGACGTAACAAGCTCAGTCTTCTTTCGCTTCTTCTATATTACGACATATCGGGTCAATCAAAAGTGGAAACACAAATTCTCCCGCATGGTGACGATAACACAACAATAACCACAGTGGATGCTCCCGGTTTGGCGGTAAATACACAAACTACATGGACGACGAGGAGGGGGGCTTTTCGGGAACTGCTGCTTTTTTTTGTCGAGGGACATATATCCATCTGTTGTGTCGCAGAAACATTCATTTCACTCACAATTCGCTAACGTTTGCCATTCCGAGGCAGCTTCCGAAAGCGACACGATATGAAACGGCGACGTTGAACTTTTTATGGATCATCCCAAGTGCTTTTTAAAAGATTGGATACCCTGAGTTAAGAGGACGTAGGCTTAGGGGTTGGGGTGTATTTCAGTAGACTCAAATTGACTTTTTACGCCCATCCAAGTAAACACCCCAAAAAAAGACATTACGAAGTAATACCACTTTCCTCACATAAATAAAAAACATACTTTACAAAGAAATATAAAGCACACCAAATGACCCATTAGTGTTATTATATGCATACACTCATGCATATATAATATATTGTATACCTCCCCACAGCCGCACCCTTGCATACAGGCGAGTGGTCAGGAAACGACATAATCGCGTCCACTTCGGAGACTAATACTGATGACTCTTCCCAGATCCAAAATGAGAGCAAACATAATTCACAGGGGCAAGCTTGAGGGTAGGGGGGACTCATTCTGTGCAGCCGTGTAAACCAGCCAGGGAGGGAGGACTATGGGTAACAGACATCCACATAAAAGCAGCGGCGGTCAGATAAATGAATGGGTGGCTGAGGGGTGGAGAACGGGTGGGGTCTTTCCACAGTGCAAAAAGTCCATATGCCTTTAGTGGCAAGGTAGACGCTAAACGATGCTGGGACAAACCCTCTCTCCCTTCGTCACTCCGTGGATCAGACAAACAACTGGATGCGTTCGCGGATGGTCTGCCGACAGATGGGGCAGGCTTTGAGCACGGCGCTGCAGTCGATGCAGGAGGCGTGCCCGCACTGGAAGACCAGTTTGATTTGGTTGTCGATACAGATGGGGCAGGTGATCCGCTCTTCCATCTGCCGGTAGCGAGACTGGAGCTGCTCCAGGAGGTTATGCTGTTCAGAGTTCTCTGTCCCGGGGCTGGAGTCCACCTCGGTTTGGTCTGAGTGAGAGAACGCTTGATGAGAGAGGTGAAAAAGCACGTGACGTATGGAAAAAGAAAAATCCTATTCAACAATGGATTGAATAAATAAAAAGACAAATAAACAAACAAACAAATAAATAAATATAGAAGTGCATTCATAAACAGATGGATAAATAAATAAATAAATACAGAAATAGCTAAATAAATAAATATATTAATAAATAAATAGATACCGGTATATACATAAACACAAATAGCTAAATAAATAACACATAGGTAAATAATAACAAACATAATAAAATAATAACAAAATTAATTAAGATAAATAAATAAATAAATAAATGAATACATAAATAAATAGCTAAATAAATATATACATTAATAAATAAATAGATAAACATAAATGGCTAAATAAATAAATAAGTGCATACATAAACAGATAAATAAACACATAAATAGCGAAATAAATAAATATATTAATAAATAAATAGATACCGGTATATACGTAAACACATAAATAGCTAAATAAATAACACATATGTAAATAATAACAAACATAATAAAATAATAACAAAATTAATTAAGATAAATAAATAAATAAATAAATAGCTAAATAAATATATACATTAATAAATAAATAGATAAACATAAATGACTAAATTAATAAATAAGTGCATACATAAACAGATAAATAAACAAACGCAAATAGCGAAGTAAATAAAGAGTTTTCAATCACATCTTCTGTATATTAAAAAAAAACACAGTTCTTGCCCTAAAAACAAATAAATGCATAAACAGATAAATAAATAAACAAACACAAAAATAGCTAAATAAATACATACATTAATAAATAAATAGATAAACATATAAATGGCCAAATAAATAAATAAGTGCATAATTAAACAGATAAATAAACAAACACATAAATAGCGAAGTAAATAAAGAGTTTTCAATCGCATCTTCTGCGTATTAAAAAAAAAACACTGTTCTTGCTCTAAAACCAAATAAATGCATAAACAGATAAATAAATAAACACATAAATAGCGAAATAAATAAATATATTAATAAATAAATAGATACCGGTATATACGTAAACACATAAATAGCTAAATAAATAACACATAGGTAAATAATAACAAACATAATAAAATAATAACAAAATTAATTAAGATAAATAAATAAATAAATAAATAGCTAAATAAATATATACAATAATAAATAAATAGATAGATAAACATAAATGGCTAAATAAATAAATAAATAAGTGCATACATAAACATAAATAAACAAACACAAATAGCGAAGTAAATAGTTTTCAATCGCATCTTCTGTGTATTAAAAAAAAACACCGTTCTTGCTCTAAAAACAAATAAATGCATAAACAGATAAATAAATAAACACATAAATAGCGAAATAAATACATACATTAATAAATAGATAAACATATAAATGGCCAAATAAATACGTGCATATTTAAACAGATAAATAAACAAACACATAAATAGCGAAGTAAATAAAAGAGTTTTCAATCGCATCTTCTGTGTATTAAAAGAAAAACACTGTTCTTGCAGTTTTGGAAACAAAAAAGTGACATCGGTTGTCCTTTAATGAGTAATGCGTGAAACAGAAAAATAAAAATAAATAATTGGGGAAAAAAATCAGCAGCCAATTCGGCATGAGTGTATTTTGGAATGTGCACATTTCGGTGCTAATCCACATTAGCACATCTTTAAACCAAGCACCTTGACCGATGAATCGAAGAGGTAAGGAGTTTGTCTTACCTTGCCGAATTTTCTTGGTGATTGTGACTTGGCATTTAATGCATTTCTTCATCCGATGGGCGCACTCTGTGAAAGGCAATGACAACGTTGACGACACATTCCAAACACTGTTTGAAAATTGCCATTGGCTTGTCTTGTATTCAAAGCAATGATAAGAGATACAGACATCTTACCCGAAAAGAAAACGTCATTTTGAGTGCTATATTGTCTTATAATAAATGAGTAGAATGACGTCTGCGTCATCAACAGGGGAAAACCTAATTAACCAATAAAAAAAATGGACGTCCGAGTGATGTGTGCACTATTTTGTAACACATTGATTTATTATTTTTTTTAATGACACAATAAAATAACAATGACTATATACTAAATGTGGCCCGTGGTCAATTTTCACAGCTTTTGTCATAAAATCAATAACGTCTGGCCCGGATGCAGAATGAATCCATTGGAATCCATTGGGCAGTAACGCTGTTACTTGTGTGTGCTGAGTGCTGCCATCTAGAGGCTCAATTAGGAAAAGCAAATTAGTATACGAGTCATTGACTGAATGAGCCCCCCAATTTTCTAAAATGGCGACTTTCTACATCCAAAAAAAATTGAAAATGACGACAAACAATAAAAGAACAATTACTTTTGTTCAACTGTTATAAAAAGTTAATTAGCATTTTAAAAAGTGAAGCTAAGTGAATATTTAATTTTAATTTTTAATGTCAATTCAATTTTGATCAGTGACGTGCAGTCAGGGGAGGCAGGTGAGGCTGTGCCTCACCTGTAATCAAGGAAATATCAAATCAAAAATAAATTAAACAGTTATATTTATTTAGTGATTTGTACTTTAAAGTTCTTTTCCATTTAACTTCACCATTTTTTTGCTTTTTTTTTCCAAAATCGCTGAATTTTCACATTTACCGTTCAAATACTAAGTAGAGACGAGCGGTGAGGCAGCAGCTGGCTGAGCCTCACCATGGATTGCGCAATGACTATGCTAACTGTGCTGGCTTGCTCTGCAGTGAGACCGCATTGCAGTCCCTCTGCATATCACTATTAGTGTTCAAACACGTTTAGTATATGAACTAAATTTCTACAGTTTAGCTGGTGTATATAACGTAGTCACTTTACATTATAAACACTGTACTACAGTGTTTATTTTATTTTATTCTTATGTGATTTTTTTTTTTTTTTTATGTGATTAGGTGAGGCACACAGTTCTCCTGCCTCATGACAGGGGGCGCTGGTGATTACAGATTCTTCTTGCGCCTCCTCGGCTGCAGAATAATAGAATTAGTGAGAGCAAGCTATAGTAAACAGTTAGCAAGTTAAGTGCAACCATCCAGTAATTTTTTTCGTGTTGCTTGGCCTTATTTCCAGAATGGCGGATGACATATCTAAATTGAAAGAAATAGAGAGACTTTTAAAACTGAAGAAAGATAAGGAAGGCTTCTACAAAGAAGTTATCGATGCCTTTCTTCAGAAGGAGTGGCGCAAGGACTTCATTTATAAGTAAAGGTAACACGATAACGTTTTTTTAATTCTTTTTTTCAATGCTAGTTTCTATAAAGAATGCTGACATGACATTTTAAACAAAACACGTTAACTGTTGCTAATCAAATGGTGAATAAGCTACTCTGTAGAGTTCATATGTTTGTAAATCTGACTGTGATGACGTCAGTGCCTCACCAGCCATGAACCTCAGCGCACGTCACTGATTTTGATATGCATGATTCATATGAACCAAAACACATGCTTGAGATAGCTGAAATTAAAATAAAAAAAAACAAATGTGAGACACAGAATGGCTCGCTGTTATTTATAAAGAACATCCTTCCATTTTCAACACACCAAATCTGGCCCGCTTTGCAAAAACGTTGTGTACCCCTGGTCTACAATGACAGAAGCCACCAACGCACCTTCACAGGCCACACTGTGCTGGCAGGGGGAGAAAAGAACCAGCAGAGCCAGTTCGGAGCAGATGAGGCACTCGCTGGGTCCCGGCAACGTCGGAAGAACCAGATTGGTCATGGTGTTTGGCGTCGTGTGAACCCGGCGAATATTAGCAGCGCTCGGGCCCTGGCCGGACGTCACGGCTTGCAGGCGTTGCAATCTGAGAGTCGTACGACCGTTAGCTTTGAAGTCACAAATCGCGGCTCGTGTCATTTTTAAGGGTAAACACCTGTACTTCTCCGAGAAGCTTTTGATGAGCTGTTGCATGGCGCTGTCTGACACCAGGTCCAGGGGGGTCTTCCCCTTGTGGTTAGCGTAGCCGATGTCAGCGCCTTCCTGCGCCAGGAAGCAAGCGATCGCCACTCCAACGCTAAGCTCGGTAGTCCCCAGAAGGCCCGAAGCATTGAGCTGCAAGAGAGTGCGGGAGAGTTAAGGAACAGACAAAATGATTGGATGGCAGCCTCAAGAAACAAACGCACCTCATGACGAGAGGGGAACGAGCAGGGCTTATTGTCTAACATGAAAAAAAAAAAACGTTTCTGATTAATAATATGAGTCTTGTAAAGTGGAAATGGATATCTTTGAAATTCACTGAAATGGGTAGTCGTTGAATAAATAAATGAATTCTAATTAAATAATATTAAATAATAATAATAATACATTTAATTTCAAGCGCCTTTCAAAACACCCAAGGACACGTTCCAATAAAAACAAAGCACACAACAATAAAACCATAAGTAAAATGATAAATAATAAAATAGCAGATTGAATTAGATATTGAAAGCAATTTTAAACAGATGGGGTTTTGAGGTGGGACTTGAAAATAGGGAGGGAGTCAATATTACGGATGTTGGGTGGAAGTGAATTCCAGAGTTTGGGAGCAGAGCGGCTGAAAGCTCCGCATCCCATCGTGGTGAGACGGGCAGAGGGCACATAGAGGTGAAGGGAGGATGAGGATCTGAGGGACCGAGAGGGAACGGAGATTTGAAGCAGGTCAGACAGATGGGGAGGGGCAAGGTTATGGATGACTTAGAATGTAAACAGAAGTATTTTGAATATATATATACAGTAAAGTCTCGTTATATCGATATTGGATATATCGATAGTCCCGGTTATATCGATACTATTTCTATGCACGCACGGAGAAAATTACATGCAAACAGGGTCGGATATATCGATAGTCCCGGTTATATCGATATTTTTTCGGACTCCCTTGAATATCGATATAACGAGACTTTACTGTATATATATATATAATAATAAAATAATCATAATAATGAAAAAAAGGGAAACAAATAATATGAAATAAAAAAGTGAAAATACTGTATCCCACGAAGATTGTTGCAAGCTTTTCCAACGCCGCAATAATGAGGCCCTCTAAGGCCAATATGGCACACTTGCTGTAATATCGGATCTATTTATTTAGTATGTATTTATTGTATTTATTTATTTAGCTATCTATCTATCTGGTGTTTATCTATGTATTTATTTAATACATTATTTATGTATGTAAGTATTTATTTATTTGTGTATTCATTTATTAATTTGGATATTTATTTATGTGTTTATGTATGTATGTCTCTGTATGTAAGTAGTTATTTATTTGTGTTTCTTTCTTTATTGATTTCTTTATGTATTTGTGTTTCTGTATCTGGTTATTGATTGATTGATTTATTTTATTAATGTATTTATTCACTTATTTATGTGGTTGTTTATTTGTTTGTTTATTTAGTCATTTATTTAATAATTTCTTTATCTGTTTATTTGACTGTTTATTTATTTTTATATTTGTCTATTTATTTGTGTATTTTTTTTCATTCATTCATTTAATTTATCTATCTATCCATTTATCTGTGTACTTATGTTATTTCATTATTTCAGTCTTCTGTCTTCCCTTCATGATGTGCATGCAACGAAACGTTCTAAAAGAGCAGACACATTTCTTGGGGGGCGGCGCACATAATTTAGCAAGCGTATCACAAATGGGCCAGATAAATTCAGGGGTCAAATTATAGCAGTCAAGTTCTGATTTAGTGTCAGAGCGGGTGGACTCGTGCTAGAGTGGATCGCTAGTCATCATTTTAGCCACTTTAGTGAAATAGTTTGAAACTGTGAATTCAACCCGACAGACTTAATGAGAAAAGCAAAAGGAAAAGGGTTTAGTATCGTGCATGCGAGTCGTTTTGGCGGCCTCCCAAAATGCTGAGCTGTGCTGCAGTATTCGCGGACCGCAAAAGGTCATTCTTCATTGTGACGATGAAAGCGACATTAACTTACGTGGAAGTGGATGGACGTTTATAATGTGCCTCACAAAGCTCCCACTAAGGTTATCTTAATTACGGTGCCCGCTGCCAAAGCATCCGTCTGTTATCTATCGTGCCGTCAAGGAACTGTCAGCTGGCTTTGGGCGAGGAGGCAGAATCGGGCTTGAACTGGTTCCCCATTCGTTCATGCTCGTATTCAAACTCAAGGACAATTCAGAGACCATCTATCATATTTATATATATTTATATGCTAATTACTCGCTTGAATCGCACAAAAATATCCCCCAAATCATCAATGATTGTTTATCTAAAGTCAAAAGTGGGGAGTTTTTTTAATATAAATTAAAAATGTATATGTTCATTACTCGCTTGAATCACACAAAAATATCCCCCCAAGTAATTGATTTTTGTTTATCTAGAGCAGGGGTGTCAAAGTCATTTTTTGCCGTGGGCCACATTGTAGTTATGGTTTCCTCTCGAGGGCCGTTATGAATTTGGGGAACCCATTAGAATGTTAAAATCCCTTCAAATATTACATACAGAGCACACAGCAAATTAATGAATAACTCGTTTTCAAATCTGAAGTCAAGAATAATGACTTTTATTGTGGTTGACATCCGAAAATATGAAATTTTGGCTCAGATATTAGCAATCATCATGGAATTTAACAAGTTTGATTTGCTTTCGCGGGCCGAAAAAAATGATTTGGCGGGCCAGATTTGGCCCACGAGCCTTGACTTTGACACCTGTGATCTAGAGTAAAACGTTTGGAAGTTTTTTTATATAAATTAAAGATTTATATGCTAATTACTCGCTTCAATCACACAAAAAATATCCTACCAAAATAATTGATTATTGTTTATCTAGAGTAAAAAGTGGGAGTTTCTTTTTTTTTTATATAAATTAAATATTTATATGTTTGTTACTCGCTTGAATTGCACAAAAATATCCTACCAAATCATTAATTTTTGTTTATCTAGATTAAAAAGTTTGGATGTTTTTTTTTTTAAATAAATCAAAGATTTATATGCTAATTACTCACTTGAATTGCACAAAAATATCCTCCCAAAATAATTAATTATTTTTTTATGTAGAGTAAAAAGATAAATACACTGATAAATATAAACAAACTTAATATATCTCTTCTTTTCCTTTCGGCTTTTCCCTTTAAGGGGTCGCCACAGCGAATCAGTGTCCTCCATCTTCAGAGGTTTGATTTGCATGTTAGTTTTGGCCAAGCTTTTACGTCGGATGCCCTTCCTGACACAACCCTCTGTATTTATCCGGGCTTGGGACCGGCACAAGAAGACACTGGCTTATGTCCCCGATATAAAATCAAATAAATGAACAAATATAAACAAATCTAATAAATAAATGCCTAAATATATGAAAACAAATAAATGCACACACAAATGAATAAACAACTTATTTGTCCCATCATACCAAACTCACGAGTTACTAAAATGGCCCCAAGAGGATTGGAAGAGCACAAGACCCCTTTTTGCCATGTCACAGATGGATTGGGTGCGCTTCTTTCTTTCCCGGCTTCTCCACATTGAGACTCAAGACTTGCCCCGAGGAAGACACAATGAGACAATGTCTTTCTTGCCGCGCTCAACCGCAGGCGATCTGCAGAGCTCCATTTTGGTTCAAAATAGTTACATAGCCACGTTCAATTTTCGGCCATGTGGCTACACGGTTTCACAAACCTGCCTATGCTTGCTTGTTAAGCCATTGAGATTTTGTAGACGCTGTTGTTTTAATTTGTAACATACTGAAGGCAGAACATACCAGACAGACGATTTTAGGTTTCGAATGTTTGACAGGCCGTTAGGAATAAAGCGGCACCCTGCTCTGTCTACTTGGGCTAAACGATTGCAATGCCAGTTATTTGGAATACATCCACCCATCCATCCATTTTCTGAATTATCCTCACAAGGGTCACAGGGCATCCTGGAACCTATCCCTACTGTATTCAGGCAGTAGAATGGGGACACCCTGAACTGGTTTCCAGCCAATCACATGACACACAGATAAACAACCATTCACGCTCACCATCACACCAATGAATAATTTAGAGCTTTCCGTTAATTTGCCATGCATGTTCTTGGAATATAAGAAGAAACCGGAGTACCCAGAGAAAACTCACGTCAGAGGACATAGAAGCCCGCAGCCGGGATCAAATCCACAACCTCTGCACTGTGAGGTCAACACATTAACCACTATTCCACCGAGCACCTCATTTTTGGAATCAAATGAACTGAATCAGGAACATACAACATCGAAGGTTGAGTTTTTAAACTGGGAGTTTGCATGGGTGTTTGTTTAAAAAAAATAAAAAATAAACAAATGAAAAAAATAAGTAAATAAATAGATAAAAAAGTAAAAATAAATAAATACATAGTAAATAAATGAACACAAATATAAATGCATATATATATAAATACGTAAATAAATAAACGAATGAATGAATAAAACTACCATCCCTGTGGAAGAACAACCAATCAGAGCCGATGATTTTACCCTGCAGTAGAGAGACGTGGAGGCGCAAGTCTCGCCGCTCTCCTTGGTGCTGCTGGTGCCCCCGCCCCCTCCGAGCATCACATTGGCCAGCTGCGGTCGCACCAGAGCCACATGCATGGCGGTGTCGCCGTCCTCATCCTCCATGTTGACGTCGGCGCCTTCCACCACCAGAAGCTGGATCAGATCCGTGTGGCCTTGCGACACCGCCAGCTGTAACGGAGTCTGGTTGCGGTTGTTGCGGATGTTGGTGTCACAGCGTCCCTGTGGGGAGGGGGGGGGGATAAGAAGCCTCACGAAAGTCTACCTAAGAACATAATGACCTTTCCGCTGACGTTCCACACTCACCTCCTTAAGGAGGATCTCAGCGACGTCGCGGTGATTATTAAGGGAGGCCAGATGCAGGGCAGAAAAGCCGTCCTCTTTCTTCACGTCCACCAGTTGTCGCGCTCGGCCGAGAATCTTATCCGTGGCCCTGGAAAGACATCCGATGAGGCTCAAACTGATTTGATTGACAATCGGCTGCACAGCACTGAAACATTGTCCCAGTGGATCCATTTAAAAATGACAGTGTACCATTCGCTCGACCGTAGACATAATATACATGATAAAACTGTAAGAATTGACATGTAAAACAAGCGATTAATTTAATTAACTTAGTTAATTTAATTACTTTGATTTAACGTAAGTAATTTAATGTGATTTAATTCATGTTAATTGGTTAAATTAATGTAATTGATTCATTTTAATTAATGTGATTAATTTGATCACTTTTAATTTGTTTAAGCAGTGTCTGAAACTCAATAGACAAAAAGTTAGGGGACACCCGGGCAGACAACTCTGAAAAGTTGCCTGCCCGGACATAAAGTTGCCTGCCCCATTTTTCACAACTTGAAACACAATAAGACGATTAATCGCCAAAAAAAAAACATTGTTGCGAAGTATAAAGGATTTTTTTTAATTAAGGAAGTATCTACCACAAATGCTCCCTTGCTTAATTTATAGTAAATATCCCTTGCTGAAGATTTTGCTCCATTTGTCGTCGTGGTGCACAATGCAATGTTTGCGTTGCGTTGTCTGCTCAAATCCACGTGGACTCCTCTTTCTAAGCACCTTTCAAAACTCTCTAGTACCATTTTCAGTCACGGTATAGTCCAAACCACGAAACAGGCTTCTGATTGGCTGCCGGTGCAGAGTTTGCAAATTGCCAAACGAACATTCGTCTGGCAATTTGCATAAATATTGATATACTCACGCATTCTATGATGGCATGAACATGACTCACAGTTTGTTTCCTTTGAGAGCGGCGTGGTGCAAGAGGTTGAATCCTCTGTGGTTCTGCTGAGTGAAGTCGATGTTGGGCACCGCGACAAGAATCTCAATGATATTGCGGAAATCTTTTGCGATGGCATCGTGGAGAGGTGTGTCGCCATAGGAATCCTGAGTGGTTGGGGGGTAAGGGTGTGAAAAAGAGGCAAGAAGCGATATGTACGATGCTAGCGGTTTACACAAAAAAAATCCAGAATCATAATTGCATTATTATAGCTACACAATACAGTAAAATCACATTTGTAATTCGTCACGATTGTTTTATGTTATTTTGTAGATGAAATAGTCAATCTAGAAAATAAGAAAAGACAATCATGCTGAGTTGATTTTACTGTATTGTGTAGCTATAATAATGCAATTATAAGTCAGAATTTTTTGTACACATCTATTATATTCGGATTTTTTATATATATATATATTTATCTTCATTATATAAAATTATTTAGTTTTATTTGTGTATTTATTTAGGTTTTATATTATGTAATAAAATACATTGTAAATTATTTTTATTGAATGGATTTGCTTTATCGATGTATGACTCGTTTATTAGTAGTTAATGTATATATATATATATATATATATATATATATTATTATATATATATATATATATATATATATATAATTTTTTCATAATATCAAATTATTTACTGTTTCATTTCTGTATTTATTTAGATTTTATATTATATAATTTATATAGTTATAATATATTATATATTGTGTTTATTAAATAATATATACATAAACAAAATAATTATTAGATAATAAATACTTGTAATAATAATAATTTATTATATACAATTATGTACTCTCTTCCTCTTCCTTGTGAAAAGGCCTTTTGCTTAAAGCTGTATATTTAAAGGACAACCGACACCACTTTTTTGTTTCCTCACTGACACGCCGGCTGATAACACGCCGGCAGATATTTTTAGTCAAATGCAAAACATCAATAAAAATGACATAAAGTGTGCTAAATCTGCAAAAAATTGAGCTGCGAATTGGGCATTTTCAGAAAGTCCCGCCCCCAGTTCGTGACATCACGCCAAGACGTCTTGCCTTGCTCGAGAATCAAAACAATGGTTTCAGATTCGGAAAAGATGTTTTCTTGTTACTCATCCAGTTATGAATATGATTCAAATAGTTCTGAAGAGGACAGCATAAATGTTTGCAATCGATTAAAGAAGCTATTCCGTGTCATTTTGAGGCATCTGGACAGAAACGTAGCACCCAGAAAATGCAGAATATGGCGCCAAACTCAGTTGGAAATGGGTTGCTTTGTCTGTTTGGAATTTGTGTCAGCGAATATCAAATAGTTGTCTTGGTGCAACACACAACGATTCACCATCGCGTTATTTATGTGTTTTCCTTCTCATCTCTCCATCAACACAAAGTTTTCAGACCAAACAAAGTACCGCAAAATGCATTGTGTGTCCTTTTCTCGGTCAGGGGTGTTCCTTCCGTAACGTGACGTCAGGAATCGTCACCAACTCAAAAACAAGACTTCCGGAATATTCAGCGTGAGTCATAAAACGTAAAATATAGCTATATGAGGTGGAATCTTTGTAAAATACGCCCAGTAGAAGTAATTTGAAGCGATGTTACAAATTATGGACACAACTTGTCCGAAGGCGTCGGTTGTCCTTTAAATTACAGTTTAATATCAAATTTGGAATTCTGTGAGCGTTTGTAAAGCAGTGACACATTTTCAGTTGATTGGCCACGCAACTCAAGCGGATGAAGATGCTGCGAGTGAGCTCCAAGGCGGCTTCGGAAGAGACACTCAATTACTTTAATGGGGCTGAAGTGAAAGGTCACATTATAACAGAAAAATATGGTTGAGATTTGGAGAGTGCTTTAAAAGACCCCCGTGATATGAAGTAGGGGACAGTAAACTACGGCAGCGACTATAACATTTACAGCACATAAACTAATTTTCCTCATTGCTGTCAAAAAAAGAACAAATCCGCATGTAGAATCAACGTCGACAGAATTCTCACGGGATGAAGGAAAATCCCTCTTACCTGGAGATTAACATCAGCCGAATGTTCGGTTAGCACACGCACGACATCTGTGAAACCCTTGTTGACCGCAATGTGGAGCGCCGTGCACATAGAATTGTTCATGAGGTTCGCGTTGGCTCCTTTACTCAACAGTAGCCGTGCAATCTCTGCCTGGTTCCTGCAAGGGAGACAAAGAATTGAAATCCGTACACCACAGGTGTCAAAGTCAAGGGCCGGGGGCCAAATCTGGCCCTCCTTCAGCCCGTGAAAGCAAATCAAGCATGACAAGTGCCATGATGTTTGCTAAAGTCTGAACCAAAATTTCAAATTGTCCCATGTAAACCACAATAAAAGTCATTATTCTTGACTTCAGATTTTAAAACTAGTTATTAATTACCGGTAATTTGTTGTGCGTTCTGTATGCAATATATGGAGGAGATAAAACATTCTAATGGCCTCAACAAATTCATAACGGCCCTCGAGATGAAACCGGAACTACAATGTGGCCTGCGGCAAAAAACTACCTTGACAAGATTTAACATGGATTCAGATTGTGAAAAAAAAGTTCATTTACAGTGATACCTCGGTTTACGAACCCTTTGGCATAAGAACTTTTCGGTTTACGAATGTTAAATTAATGAAAATTTTACCTTGGCATATGAACTTTTTTGGGATACACACAATGACAATGAGTCGTGTCGTTCGCGAACAAGCCCGTTCTTCTAACAACAAAATGGCAGCCAACTGTTTTTGTCCTCTATTCCCCACACCCAGTCTTCGGTTAAAACCACGCGATTGGTCAAGAACGCAGCAGTGAGGGGAGGTGGTTTAAACATTAAAGAGACAGGCAGACGACAGTGAGAGAGTTTCAACTTTGATAGTTCTAAGGCAGAGTGTAGACTGCAAGGTTGAAATATCCCATCCATTAGGCTCCACAAACAACCCGCACAAGCCATCTGTACACTTGATGCAAAAAGCTATCAACCCAGCTAAACAGAACACAATTGATGAGGAACTAGATAAAACTATCACAGACAAAGCACCTACAAGGGATCATTCCTCAAGATGGTGAAAGAAGAAGGTTAGGCTGAGGAAACCGGCCACTCCATTCCATCAAGCCATCAACGACCATCACAAAGGTAAATAAAACAACTTTATTATAAGTACAGTTTATTTCTTTAATTATAATACCATAGCACATTTATTATACATGAAATAAGGTATATTTTGTGTACTTTTAAGGCTTAGAAAATTAGAAAGTAGAAAATTATGTTTTATGGTGACCTGGGAACGGATTATTCTCATTTTAATGGTTTCCTAAGGGAAATTATTTTTTGGGATACACACTTTTCGCCTTACACACTCTGTCTGGGAACCAATCAAGTTCATAAGCCAATGTATCACTGTATTTATTTTTTAACAAGTGGCAGCGACTTGGCAAAACTGTTTAACTATCGGGTTAATCCCCGATGAGACTATGAGAAGCAGCCCGTGCAAACACGTGATTGTCCGAGGTCCAATGAGGATGATTCAACACCTCAAAAATTTCATCCGAAGATTTCATTCCGAACAAAGAAAAAAAAAAACAGTGCCGACCCCTTACCCGAAGGCCGTGTAGTGTAACGCGGTATCCCCGTCTTCATCCTTGACTTCGACAGCGCTGTTGGCCTGGAGCAGGACCTTCACAACTTCCATGTGGCCTTGGTGGGCGGCAACCTGCAGTGCGGTTTTGCCCTGGTTCTTGATGTCCATCTGACAGGAACGTAAGCGCAGTTGACGATTCATCGCAGGGCAGAATGAGCAACAGCGGGCGCGAATTAACACTGGCTGGGAGTAATCTTGAGTGTGAGCATCCGCCACGTTGCTCGCACACGTGGGGCGTAATCCCAAGAGGTGGATCATCGTCGTCACCCGCAGATTCAAATATGTATGGGATCATCATGCACACATAAACAGCAAAGTCTTTCGCAATACATGCCATGTTTGTTCATTTAAAAAATAAAATATTGTCTTTGGAGATTCCTCACATGAATTTTCAACATTGATATTACAGTGTAATGTACTATTAACACATTCACGGCCAAATGATGTGAAAAAAATGTGTCCACTCCAGTGCCAGGGTTTTTGTCATTTTCACTCAAATTGCAGGAGCCACAAAAGATTGAGTTTTAGGACTACATAAACATTCAATGCAGCGTAAGAAACCTTAGACTCTCTTCTTTCATCAGAAAAAAAAAGTTTGTCAAGCTTATTTGGGTCTAGAGTTATCAGTAGTGGAAGTGGGGGCGGCTGTACAAATGGCAAATGCTGCCCCTTCGTGGGAGGGAAAATATGGCCAGATGTCTGACCGTAGCGTGATCCCTTGATCCATATACCCCCATGCCCCACCGCATTCCCAAGTTGGGAATGACGCTCAATAGCATGCTTTGCAATAACCAAATAAATTTGGTGAAAATGGCAGTGAATGAGTTAAAATCTCTCCTTCAATTGAATTGTAGAAATTACTTTTCTGGGAGTGACACTGAAGAATTATGTGCAGATATCGAATTGCCAAAATTCTAAATAAATAATAAATAATTAATAATAATAATAATAATAATAAATTTTGGGTGGCAGCTATTTCGCTTTTGAGTTTGGGTTTTTTTTTTTAGTTGATGGATTTAATTTAAGTAACCACAAATAAATTTATCATAATTAGAATTAATTTATTGTGATATCATTTGTATTCTAGTCTTGATTTATTCATGTATTTATTTTTAATGAGAGGGACTCATATTGGCAGATCACATGTCATACTTTAGTATTTCACTGCATACTTCCTGTGGGCTTGTCACAACCAACAGAGTGACCCTCCTTGCCCTCCCTGTATCACCAGGGCGAGGTGGGTCAAGGCATTACTGGGTGTAGGCAGGGCACGTCTCTCACACAGTCGCGAATTTTCATTGCAATATAGCCAGAGCGGCTTCGTGTTTTTGCTCATGTAATTTATGAATATGTGTGAGGCGGGTATCTTGTCATTGGTTGCCACGACAACAAAAATATAATTTATTTAGACTTGTTCTGTAAAAGTGTTTAATGTTTCTATGCGAAACTTTATGTGTGTGTTTTTCTAAAAAATCGTCTTCGATACTTTATTTATAATGTTTGTCATTGTCACTTGCGCTTCCGTGTCAGGTGTTTTAGATAAAAGCGAGTACGGCGAGACAGACGGAACAAAAGTCTCGAGAGAGAGAGAGAAAGCAGAGCAACTGTTCGATAGAGAACGACAGTCTCGAGAGAGAGACACAAGCAGAGCACAAAACACAAATAGTTTTCAAGAGACATTAGGAAAGAGTGTAAATCTTCCCACGACAGGACGCAAATAATAAAAGTGCAGCACTCACCTTATCGGGATACTTCTGCAACAACTCTCTAACTTTACTGGCACTGCCGTGTGCTGCCTCAATGACAAGCCGGCTGGGATTGTCCTGCTCTGTGGACTGTGGCAGCAATTTCTCCAACACTGAAATGACCGTACCTGAGTGGTGGCAGGGGGGGGAAAGGAGGACAGGAAGAGAGGGGACGGGATGGAATGGGATTGGATGGGAAGAGAGTGGGAAAATAATTAGATTCTTTTGTCTCCAAGCCCGTGATTGACAAAATGATAAAGCAAATGTGTCCCAAAAGCTGTTTGGAGCCTGAAACAACACCACAAAGCAAAAGGATGCTTTAGAATCGACAAACTTCAGGAATGAGTCAAAATGCCCCAGCCGTGCAAAGTGACACACACCCCCACACACACACACACAAAAATGACACTTGCAAACGCATGCGCAAAATACGTCAGAATGCCGAACATGCAATGGAGAAAACTGATTTCTAGTAAGAAAACCAAAGAAGACGAATGAAAAGGAGACAAAACGAAAGCTGCAAATACATGAAAGCGTCCATTCACGGTCGCCATTGAGCACTTGGGCGGCGTCAACATGGAAAGGCGAATGCGCAAACATGGAGCGTTTTAAGATCCGCCCCGTGATCCTGACGGAAGCCGTACTTCCAGATTCGTTGGGGTTCTCGGCCGTCATGAGGTTGGCGTCCATCTCCACGGGCTGGCCCGAGAGACACGCCGGGTTGAACGTCCAAGTCTGGCCTCCGAACGCCACCCGGAGGTCACCATCTGCATAGACTTTCAGCACCTTACCGAGCTGGCCGACCACCTGGCGGAAAGATCGCAAGTGAGGTGTGATAAGAAAGGCTTGATAGACACTGATCTCATATCTTGCCCCTTGCAGTGCGGTTTTTTTTAGAGAATAGCGATACGATCCAGGGTCATGTGACGAGAGTAAGAATGCGTACGGGAGCCATGCTGTCTGTCCACTCTCCGTGACCGGATTGCAGCCTCTTGACACTATCTATGTCCTCCAATACTCGTACGAGTTCCCCAACGCCAAACGTGTTCACCTACAAGAACAACAAATAAATAAATAAACACATTCATAAATTAACACACAAATGAATAAACGAGTAAATAAAAAAAATAAAAAAATATTTAAATAAAAAAATAAGTACATAAAAAATTAGAAAATACATAAAATAAAAAATAAGTACATTAAAAATGTAAATTACAAAAATTATAAAATAAGTAAATAAAAACATACAAAAAATAAGTAAATTAAAAGAAATCAAAAAGACACTGACTAGATACAAAATAAGTAAATACAAAATAAGTAAAATCTTCTTTTCCTTTTGGCTTTTCCCTTCAAGGGGTCGTCGCCACAGCGAATCAGTGTCCTCCATCTTCAGAGGTTTGATTCACATGTTTGTTTTGGCCAAGCTTTTACAAAATAACTAAAATAAGTAAATAAAAAATACAAATAAAAAACTAAGCATTCAACAAATTAAAAAGGCAAAATAAAATTAAATAAAAAAAATACAAAATTAGATGGATGGGGATGGAGATCGAGAAATGAGAGATGGAGAGGGACAGACAGACAGACAAACATACAGACAGATACAATAGATAGCTAACAAGCTAGCCAACTGATAGATATAGATTTGACAGTTAGCTAGCTGGCTGATAGCTCGATAGATAGTAACCACCTCAATTTTTAGGTGATAAAGTATACAGCGCTCAAAAACTGTTTTGATGAAAGCAGGAATCGTCCTCAAAGACAAAAAGGTCAGCGAGTACCTTGGTAAGGGCCCCCGGATGAAAAGTCCAGCGGATGTTGTTGCTGTACTGGACTCTGACATCTCCCCGGTCAGTGATTCTATGAACTGTCCCGATCCGGCAAATGTACTGCAAACACAAAGAGGCTGTTTAGCCCTGGGTCTTGCCCTCGACATTGCTTTGACCTCAATGTTAACTTTGGTAACAAGGACCTGAAGCGCTAACGCTGTTGTTTTCCATCACAACGACAAACACCAAAGTCCACGTGAGCCACTGGCATAATAGTATGTTAGCATGGTTTTTTTCTGATTACTAATTTAAAGGACAACCAACGTCTCCGGACAAGTTGTGTCCATAATTTGTAAAATGGCTTCAAATGACTTCTACTGAGCGTATTTTACAAAGATTCCACCGCATATAGCTATATTTTACGTTTTAAGACTCGCGCTGAATATTCAGGAAGTCTTGTTTTTGAGTTGATGAAGATCCCCTACGTGACGTCACGGAGGGAACGCCCCTGACCGTAAAAAAAGACGCATTGCAGCGGTCCTTCCATCACGTCAATGTATTTTGCTGTACTTGTTTGGTCTGGGCACCTCGTGTTGCACCCAAAAGAGGCCCGAAGGCCAGAAGAGGGCGTCCAAGCGGCATATATGGAATTTATCAGCCTGTGGAAATGGAGGGGGCCACAGGAGGTCGCCATTTTGTGCCTCTTTTTTTGGGTGAGAGATTTCCCCCCAATGTCGCCTCAAAATGGCACAAATAAATTCTTTAATCGATTGCAAACATGTATGCTTTCCTCTTCAGAACTATTTGAATCATATTCATAAATGGATGTGTAACAAGAAAGCATCTTCTCCGAATCTGAAGCCATTGTTTTGATTCACTAGCAATGCAAGATGTCTTGGCGCGACGTCACGAATTGGGGGCGGGACTTTCTGAAAATGCCCAATTCGCAGCTCAATTTTTTGCAGATTTTGGACACTTTAAGTCATTTTTATTGGTGTTTTGCATTTGAATAAAAATATCATCCTGCGTGTTTTGGGTATTTTAGATGCTATAAAACGTTTCTCAGATGTCAGTTAAAAAACAAAAAAGTGATGTCGGTAGTCCTTTAACTCCAAAGATTTCTATGGCGTTTTCAGATGCCACATATTTGATATAATTTAAATTAACATAATATGATTGTGTTGCATACTGTGGTTCAAAAAAATAAGTAAACAAATATGTATACAAATATATACGTATGTATATATTTGTATACGTTTTTTTGAATGGCATTACGCAACACAATCCAATGAGCGTGTGATGAACAAATTTGAGAATTAAAATCGGTGGGTACGTTTTCATGACCATATAATGTCTTCTGGATTGAAAACTATAACACTCCATATGGATGACAATCAATAGAAGACAGTATTAAAATACCTCTGCCATTTTTGGATTCCAACCCCCGTGACCCTCCTGCATTTGCCGCAGGATATCCACCTCCAAGAGACATTTGACTTTGTCACCCTGCTGGAAAGAATGGCCATCAGCACTCTCCTGGCGCTGCAGCTCTGCATGCTCCCCTGGATAGACAAATGAGTCGACGTTATTATTATTATTTTATTTACCCCGCTGCCAATTGCAAAACTACTGACGTTACTTTACGTAATGTACACAATATGTAAAGGAATCTAACTCACCAAGTACTGGCAAGTGGTCTTTGTAGTAGAACCCCCCTTGGCCATCAGAAACATATTTGAGGTCCACTTTTCCTTTATGCCCCATTCGATAGACATTGGTGGTCCCATTAGTCCAATTCACGCTAGCAACGCTGCGACCGGACTCCGTATCCCAGCCACGAATGTCCACTACCTTCCCAACTTTACCCTCCCCGCCTACACACAAGTAAACAAATCGTCAAGAGATCATCAGTGTTGGTAAACAGGAGATCAAGAGAGAGGTCTTTTGAAGACTGAGAGACGTCAGCAGCGTTACTCGAGGCATGAAGAAAAAGGGGAAGAAATGTCAACAACAGATTACAGCGAACGTAAGAGATCATGCCGGTGAAAATAGAAGGCGGTGAGGTCACAGCGTTCCGAGGTCGACACAAATGTGTGGCAAAAATAGATCAATTTCCCACTGCGGCATTGGCAGGTGGCGAAGTGCTTTTTTCCCCTCGGTGCCCGAACGCACCAGATCAACCAGTGACCCGTAAGGCTACGTGACAAGCTGGTGGTTATTGAGCATGCTCAGACTCCTTTGCAACACCCCCAGGTCTTTGATCTCAAAGCCTCTAAAAGGACATTTTGACTCATTTGCGCCAGCCCAGAAATGGGGAGTTTCTCTATGTTCAGGAACAACAAAAGCAGGAATAAACACAGAGTTTTCATTTTGTATTTGCCTTAAAGGACAACCGACGTCACTTTTTTGTTTTTTAACTGACATCAGAAAAACGTTTTATAGCAACTAAAATACCAAAAACACGCAGTATGATATTTTCATTCAAATGCAAAACACCAATAAAAATGACTTGGAAAAAAAAGTGTCCAAAATCTGCAAAAAAAATGAGCTGCGATTTGGGCATTTTCAGAAAGCCCCGCCCCCAGTTCGTGACGTCACGCCAAGACGTCTTGCATTGCTGGAGAATCAAAACAATGGCTTCAGATTCGGAGAATATGCTTTCTTGTTACACAACTAGTCATGAATATGATTCAAATAGTTCTGAAGAGGAAAGCATACATGTTTGCAATCGATTAAATAATTTATTCCGTGCCATTTTGAGGCAACATTGGGGGGAAATGTCTCACCCAAAAAGAGGCACAAAATGGCCACCGAGCTGTTGTGAGGAATGAATCAGCCCGGTTCAACAGGCTGATAAATTCCTTCCATGGAGCTTGGACGCCCTCTTCTGGCGCAACACGAGGTTTTCAGACCAAACAAGTACAGCAAAATACATTGACGTGATGGAAGGACTGCTACAATGTGTCTTTTTTTCGGTCAGGGGCATTCCTTTCGTGACGTCACGTACGGACTCGTCACCAACTCAAAAACAAGACTTCCTGAATATTCAGCGCGAGTCTTAAAACGTAAAATATAGCTATATGCGGTGGAATCTTTGTAAAATACGCTCAGTATAAGTCATTTGAAGCCATTTTACAAATTATGGACACTACTTGTCCGGCCGGAGACGTCGGTTGTCCTTTAAAGTAGCATTCATTTCTCGATTGCGCAACAGGAACTTCTCGCGTCCACAACCCAGAGGGGCATTTCTCTACACATCATTATTTTTAAGGTCGACGATGTGAACATGGCGGGTGAAGGGGCTTTGGGTTATGAAAAAGCTGCAGTAAAGAATCGGGACAGCGACATGGAAATGGCGAAAGGCATAACGGGCATGTGCAGGCATGTTAACATGACGCGAGGTCGGGCGAGCCGAGCGGCAGATGAATAGAAACACTTTGAAAAACAATCCCCGGGCAAGACGGCAGTACAATCGGCAATTCAAGATGACAGGGAGGGTGGGGGGCGGCAACCCTGTCAAAAACCACTCACCATCTTGGTTGCCCCAGTCCCAGTCAGGTCCACGGACCACCTTCACCCCCTGGAAGATTCCTTTCAGGATAAACCGAGGGAGGTTCTGCCTGGGTGCCAAACTGACCCTGTGACGAAAACATGGAGAGACAATAAAGGAAACTCTTTGAAAGCATGGCACTTTTTGTCCTCGAACACAAACAGTAGGGTAACAAAACACAATGTCCGATCTTTGAAACACGTCACAAACCAAATCAATGTAGCTCACCCGTCATGAATTGGTACATACAGACGATACATATCACTGCATAATTGCGTGATATTTAGCAGAACAAAAAGGGAAGGTTCAGACCGACTGAATCAACGATTAAATAAACTAATCATCCATCCATTTTCCGTACCACTTATTCCTCATTAGGGTTGCGGGAGGTGCTGGAGCCAAGCCAAACCGTCTTCGGACACTAAGCGGGGGACACCCTGAATTGGTTGCCAGACAATTGCAGGGCATACAAAGACATACAACAGTCACACTCACACCTAGGGCCAATAAACTTATAAATAAACACATAAATAAATAAACAAGCCAACAAACAAACAAACAAGGAAGCAAGCAAACAAACAAATAAATAAATACATAAATAAATAGGCGGATAATACACCCCAAAAAAATTGGTGGGCTGCACCAATGTGAGTTTGACACACATGTCCTGGGAAAATTCAATTTCCATGAATTTGTTTTGATAAAATATGAACTCACGATACCGCCTCTTAAATGACACCTTTCCAGATCCACTCAAATATTTTATTAGATTAAAACAAACAAACAAACAAATAAATAAATAAAACAGGCTCCCATGAGCATCACTTGGTACATCCTCTACTCAATAATCAAATTCAGGAAACTTACCTTATGGTAAAGATTTGATCAGATCTTGGTGCAAAGGAACTGCCTATTCCCATACTTTCTCGAAAAGATCAAACGCCAACGCTCATCTCAACTGAATAACATCGCAGAATGGTTCAAAAAACAACAACAAAAAACAAACGGAGTCTAGTGAATGCCGTCAATAAATGTCAGTGAAGCTTCGTTGACCAGGAATCTAACTTGAAGGCTTTATCTAGCTTCACATTCAAATGTGAAGCTTCAGTTTAATTCATTCTCTGGACAGACTTGTCCAGTTTCCTAAAAATCTCCAGCAGAAGACGGCAGCAAACATCCGAGCTCGGAAAGAGCTACTGTAGTGGAATAGTGTGCTTTTGAAGATAGCTGCTTGGAGGCTAATCCTTGAAAGCAGAGCTTTAAGAGAGCGAGCAAGCTCAGGGCAATGCATTGGTGTTGCCTTAAACGCTTAAGAGGAGCCAAGTTCACACCAGGCATCTCGACGTCATGTGTTGATTGTTGTTGAATCCCGTTGAGCTCTTTTCACGGTGGCCCGGGTCACGACAACACTCACAACTTTTGCGCTGTACAATAGCTAGTGGCTATGAAAGCTTTTCCGCTGGCAAAACTAGGCGCTCCAAGGTATTATTTTGAATATCCGAACAGGCTGCGTTGCTGTCAGTGACAGCAACGACTGCTCACTGGTTGAGAAAAATTCTTTACAGGAAAAATTGAGGATCCATGGCAAGGGATGACAAAAAAAAAAAAAAAATACAGTAAAGTCTTGTTATATCGATAGTACTGCTTATTACGATACTATTTCTATGAACGCAAGGAGAAAATTTACATGCCGCAGGATCGGATATATCGATAGTCCGGTTATATCGATATTTTTTCCGACTCCTGAGAATATCGATATAACAAGACTTTACTGTAATTAATTTTACACAAGCCAGTTGGACTTGTTAAATTTAGGGTGTGCACCAGAGAAAGCTGTTTAATTCCACAGGTCTTCTGTAAATTTTAATCAGAGATGGTGACATGTGTCGCTTTATGCATGATTATGTTTTTTTTAGATTAGACAGTGGAGAAATGTCCATTTCACAGCAGCAAACTTATGAAAGGAAGAGGAAAGGAAATGAAATATCAAAATAACAAAAATATATTTAGATTCCTAGTCCATTGGCTTTTAGAGACATTTTCATTTTTAACTGTGGTTTTCTGTTTTGTTCATTTTAGGGGGGGGGGGGGGGGCATTCTGCCCGTTGCTTATCATTGGGGGGGGGGGGGTGATCGCGGGAGGTTGGTTAAATATCTTTTTTCTTATTGAGACACAGAGAGGCAAAATAATAGCATGTTGGCTCAGCGAGCTTTAATAAAGTGTTATTTATTAGAACGCTATCCTTGTTAATGACCCGATGACGTGACAAGAAGAAAGCAAAGCCAACCAACGGCATTATCCAAACAGACATTCTGAGAAAGACAACAGCTCTATTAAGGGATCAAGATTTCTAATCCTGAAAGACCAAATGTCACCTTTCTGACCAGACGGGATCGCAGCAGTAGAGCTACAACTCCTATCCTCGGTCAACAAGTCAGCCAAGGTTTACCTTCAGTGAGCTATCAGACAAGCACGCAAGCGTCAAAGCAGCTGTTGTATTGCAAAACACAAAGTGACTGACAAATGTCAAGTCCGCAGGGATTATGTTGGGATATCAGAGCATCGTGGTTCAATGAAATCCCGCAAAATAAAATGTACTCAGTACGGGATTATTGTTCAGTGGGAAAGGCTTCAACCTGTTGGAAGTTGTGCGGCTTGATATGCGAGAGCAGGTGGACATGCCCAGATAAATTCCCAGATGCTGCGTGTGGGTTGTTTGGGTGTCAGAGGCGATTAACTAACTGCGGAGCGACCATCTCATAAACATATGGCACACACGTATGCTCTTTCGAGCACCGTCAGCGTGTGGAAGCATGCACGCACACAAACACACATACCACGATGTATACTGACCACAATTAACAAAATTATAAATAATAAGAATTTACTCACCACACCCTCGCATGCAAATTTGAGTGATTCGGAAATAAAATTGGTTATTAATAATTCATTTAAAAAACTCGTCTTTCCTAGTACAGTAGTTTGTTCATGAGTGTAGTTTAATTTTAATAAGGCGTGTTTCTGCCACCTATGATTAGGACCCAAGCTATGGACCAGAGGAAGGGGAATGTAGCACGTCTGAGCCTCTCCATAAATTGACTTTATTGACAATGTGAGTGGGCAAGTAGCACCAAAGTGCCTCAAAATTAATTGTATTAGTTATTAACATAACTTCATAGATCACGATACTCACACATTTCTTTGTCACTGCTATTATGTGCTAAAAAAGTGTTTTGTTTTTTTTTCAATATGAGTTTTTTTTTCTTAAGTATTGAAAGAGTAGCGATGGCTTTTTATTTTGGATGTCAAATTTCTCCACAACATCTTCATAACGATATATTAAATCTCTAATGGAAATAAATACTGTAGCACCATATTCGGCACATCAATGCAACTTCATTTGGCCTTTTAACATTAGTTGTCAATGTACAAAACATCGATGCTCATTCATTTTTTAACAAAAGAAACACTCATGTAGGGTCATATAATTTCCATCGAATGCAATTGGATAAACACTTGCTAACAATTCCATTCCATAACAAAAACGTGAAATGAACTTCAAATAGAACAACTTGAGCCGGAGCATAGGAGTTAGAACAAGGATCTCCACTGAAACCAGACTAAAATGTCTATTCCAAAAACAAAAAACGTTGGGCCCCATGACTGCCATTAAGACGCGCTCCAGGGGGAAAATTATCAGACAGAGAGAAAAAAAAATGAAATGAAAACATTGCATAGTGCAGAACTTTCTGTCACCCAATGCATCTCACACAAAATCCTAGACAAAAGTTAATCAGAATCTTCTCTTTCAACCAAAAGCAATAATTCATTTGAGAAATGCATGATGTTGAAAATTTATTATTATTATTATTATTATTGATAGGATTATAAAAGGTAAATCTGTGAAACAATATATAATTTCTTCACATTATGTAAGCACAGGGCTGTATTGATTGAGTAGGAAGGATAAAGTAACACTCCGCAAATACAAAATGGCACCGCTGAGCAGGGTGTGGAGTGTGGTGGGGGGTATTCAGCTCAACTTCTGCGAAAAATCAATCTCTGTTACACCAAACTGCAAGTGGTGTCAAACTATTAGATAATAGGTAGTAGGCAAGAACAACATTTCAGTTATCACAGTAGCATTTCACAGGAGTGGGGGGAAAAAAAACACGCCACTGCTTTGTTCATAGGAGATTGAGAAAGAGAAAGCTAACAGGTACATTGCTTCCGTTTATTAGACCACCAGTCAAAAAGACCATCCAAGCATCAACTGCATGAAGGCAGACGTGGTCAAATTCACTGAGCTCTTTGCCGTTTTGCTCCTTCTGAAGGACTTAATTTAATATTTTCAGTTTAAATGACACAAAAAAACAAATTATAACCAATCAAGGAAAGAGGGTGGGGGTAGCAAACAACAAAATGCCACCCCACCTCCCACACTCCCAAAAAAGCATAAAGAAACAGCTATATACACTGTCCTTTTAATAATTGTCACTACTATTTTAGGTGTGGTTTTTAGCTTTGAAAAAAAATACATTTGAAAAAATAATATAGGACCAAATATAGACAGAGACAGACAGATATACAGACGGCAGGCTAGCCAGCTAGGTATCGAGCTCGCCGGCTAGCTAGCCAGCCAGCCAGCCTGTCAGCTAGCTAGCCAGGCACCCAGCAAGATAGCTATCCAGCAAGGTAGCTAGCTAGCCAGCTAGATAGCCAGCAAGATAGCCGGCTAGCTAGCCAGCCAGCCTGTCAGCTAGCTAGCCAGGCACCCAGTTAGCTAGTTAGCTAACTACCTAGAGATAAAGATATTTATTTACACTAAAATATATCTGTTACATAAAATATGTAGGTCATACATATATCGCCTCATTTAAATGAGTACAGGACATCCTGATGACATTCAGGGAGCGCCGGCAGCAGATTGGAGCGCTGCGGTGAACTGATGCAGAAGAGTGCATTCTACAACTTAGGCCAGTAAATTGGGATACACGGGATGCTTGGAATCAGCTCACTAATCGTTGTAGGGCAGCCGGCATGGCTCGCGTTGGGTTTACGTGAGCTAAATCGAACACGCAAAAACATCGCACACCAGCAGTCTTGCGATAATGATGACATTATATCTATGAGACTTTCCAAAGAATGTCCCATAATTGGAATTCATGGCCCTTTTAGGGATAGCAATTACTACATTGGACAGTTTATCAGGTTACAGGGTCAACAAAAGGGTTAATATCCGGGTACACACTGACTAACCCTTGAGAATAAAAATCGAAAAAATATATTGTCTCTGCAATGCAAAAGACCTTTAAAATATGTTGAGCGGACAGGTTATGTGAACTGAAGCGATGTATTGGAGGAAAACACCTGCCTGAGTATCCACGCTGGGCAATGACTGCACATAATCACACAATAATAAAATTACATTAATTCACTGTTTCGGCTGAAATACAGAATCAGTCATTGGTTTCCTTTTAATAATAATACATATTATTTCTAAGCGCCTTTCAAAACTCTCAAGGACACTTTACAGTCATGGGGCTGTTGAATGACATCTATTTGTCTCAAATGTTCCGTCTCTGTTATCAATGCCATTTAAATAAAAAAATCCGATTTAGGTGTTATTTCACATTTAATTTATTTACTTATTTATTTATGTGGTTTATTAATTTGGTTCATTTGTTTATTTATTTTGTTTGGGTATTTATGTATTTGGTTTATTTCATTTATTTATTTATTTATATATTGATTTATGCATGTAATAATGTAATCATCTATTAATGTAACTATTTATTTTATACATATTTATATTATTATTTATTTATATATATTTATTATTTATATGTATCCTCTATTTATCCTATTTATTTCTCTATTTATTTATTTGTTTGTTTATTTTTGCAGATACCTTGCTCATATGCACAAGATTAGTAGGAAACGGTATGTGTCATTCTGCTAACCGCCCCAAAAATAAATAAATTAGCCATGAATAGCATTACTGGAAAGTAAATGGAAAACACTCATCTATACAGAAAAAAAAACAAAGCAGACTGTCGGTCCTTTAAGTTCTACATTTAACCCCTCTGATTTTACCAGCGGGGTTTGGTCCAACAACACAATGACGACCGAGATTAAATTAAAGGTGATGAAGCATCCCGAAGAAGAATACTTACGGCTGAGAATGTGCCGTCTCATAACGCTCAAACGAGTGGCTCAGGTCATGTTTGTTGTTCATGTAGCAATGTGTGCACAGGTCATAGTCAAAGCACACTTTGCACTTCCATCGCATTCCCATGATGCCGTGTTTCTTGCAACTGTCGCAGATGATATTGGAGTGACGCACGCCTGCGGCAGATGAAGGCGTAAAAATTCAGTGAGGCAGAAGAAGGAATATTGATGCAAAACAACAGACACGTGGCAACACTCAACTTTGTCACAGATGAACGCAGCAAAACGCTAACAGTATGAATGTCTTTTAGCAAGTAACCATCGTCAGACTGGTGTTGGTTTTCCCCAGCCACTTCAGTGTCTGTGGACAACCGACGCCTCCGGACAAGTTGTGTCCATAATTTGTAAAATCACTTGAAATGACTTCCATTGAGTGTATTCTACAAAGATTCCACCGCATATCGCTATATTTTACGTTTTAAGACTGAATATTCAGGAAGTCTTGTTTTCAAGTTGGTGACGAGTCCTGACGTCACGTCACGGAGGGAACGCCCCTGACCGAGAAAGCGACACACAATGCATTTTGGGTACTTTGTTTGGTCTGAAAACATCGTGTTGATCCGTGTTGATGGTGAAATTAGAAGGAAAACACATCAATAACGCAATTGTGAATTTTTGTGTGTTGCACCAAGACTGCTATTTGATACTAGCTGACACAAATTCTCAGCAGACAAATCAGCCCATTTCCAACGGGGCTTGGGCGCCATCTTGTGCATTTTCTGGGACGCTACATTGGAGTCCTGACGGCTCGAATTGATCAGAATCAGAATCATCTTTATTGCCAAGTATGTAGGACACACAAGGAATTTGTTTCCGGTAGAACACGCTGCACTAGTATCGTCGTCAAAAAAACTGCTAAGTGGCACTATACAGTTCCATTTTGGCTACTGTTGAAGAGTTCAAAGAGTTAATGGCTTGGGGGAAGAAGCTGTTTAAATGTCTGCTGGATTTGGTGCGCATGGATCGGTAGCGCCTGCCTGAGGGGAGTAGCTGGAAAAGGTGGTGGGCAGGGTGCGGAGGGTCCAGTAGGATTTTCCGCGCCCTTGTTCGGATTCTTGCAGTGTGCAAGTCCTCGAGAGTGGGTAGGGCGGTGCCAATGATTTTTTCCGCCGTCCTAACTGTCCGTTGTACTTCTTTAATCTATTGCAAACATTTATGCTTTCCTCTTCAGAACTATTTGAATCATATTCATAACTGGATGAATAACAAGAAAGCATCTTTTCCGAATCTGAAGCCACTGTTTTGATTCTAGAGCACGGCAAGACGTCCTGGTGTGACATCACAAACAAGGGGGCGGGACCTTCTGAGACTCGCCATTTTAGGGGTCATTTTGAAGTAGTTTTGGGACACTAACTCATTTTTATTGGAGGTTTGCATTTGACTAAAAATATCAGCCTGCGTGTTTTGGGTATTTTAGATGCTATAAAACGTTTTTCTGATGTCAGTTAGGAAACGAAAAAAATGTGTCGGTTGTCCTTTAAGCTGCATTGAATATTTATGTAGTCCTATAACTCAATACTGTGCGGGTCCTGAAATTTCAGTGAAAATGAAAACACCCTTGCACTGGAGTGGACACATTGTCTGGCAGTGAATGAGTTAAAACCACAGAAGATCCCATTTTGTCGACCCAAGCCAAAAAAGTGCTTACCGATTTGAGCGTTGTCATACAGCAGCAAGTCGTAGGCGGACTGGTAACCGGTGCGGTAGTTGGTCCTCGTGCCGCTGTCCCACTGAACGACCACCGTCTTGTCCGGGGTGGTGGTGCTCCCTTGCCGCCCAATCTCCACTACGGTCCCCACGTGGCCCTCGCCATCATCCTGGTTCCCCCATTTCCAGTCCGTGCCACGAACTACCCGCATGCCCACCTCCATGCTGCCTTTACCGCGGCCCGGCTTCGGGGCTGCGCTTAAAGACGGACGCCTGGTAGCGCTGTCGCTTCCGCTGCGCCTCCGGGCCTTTGTGCAGGCCCGCGCCGATGAGAGTGCAGGGAGGGAGGGTACCAAGGTGGGTTCCAGGAACAGATCAGGGGGAACTGAAAGATGAGGAGAAAAAAGAAAACAAATCAAATCTCGGAGTTTGTTTTTCTAGCTTGCGTTATCCAAGACTTTGCGATTGCTTGATTCGAGAGAAGGGAGGTGCATGACATCACGCATGCACGTACAGAACAAAAAAATCTAAACAACAAAGCCCTCTGGCATACTATTCACCAAGACATGAATGTTCTATTTTTGTGACAAACCAAAAAAGCAAAACCACCATGAACAGGCAGTAACTCTGTCCGCCATTTTAGTTGATATTTATAGAGCACAAAGAACTCCCACACTGGCACTTTTGACTGATAGCTTGTTTCATTTGGAATAATGTCAACAGGAAAGCAGCAGCAATTATGGGAGAAACTAAAATTGAAGTGTAGATTGAAACCATCTCAGTCATTTCCAGGGGACAACTCATGACATCGATTGGTCGCACAGGACATCGAGGCGTCCATTTTATGGTGTGTCGTAATGTCTCTTCAAATGTTCAATTGAATGAAAGAAATGATCGTTTAAGCTCATAAATGGACTTATTGTGTTCTTATTTTTGTCTTTTGAACCGGTTTTTCAGCCAGTCACAGGGCACACAGAGACGACCAATCATTCACACAACCATAGACAATTTTAGAGTACTCAGAGAAAACCCAGAGTTTTGGATTACGCTGCAAACATGTAAGAGTTATTCATTATAAATCCATTTGATAAAGTTCCAACTTAACTCATTCACAGCCACACGATGTGCAAAAATGTGTCAAAGTCAGCTTTATTGTCAAATATGCTAATATGCATGACATACAGCACAGATGAAATTACTGTCCTCTCGGACCCAGCATGCAAGGCACTTATAATTACTCCACTCCACTCCAGTGCCAGGGTTTTAGTCATATACATTCGGGAATGGCTGTGAATGAGTTAAATATTTAATTCCAATTGTCGAATGAATGCTTTGAAAGGGTGAACAGTGTGATCCAACAAAACCACAATTATCATGCCAAAAAAAAAAAACAAGTTCAGCTTGTTTGCTCATGAATGAATGTTTCATAGTCAAATCATCCCCTACCCCCATTGAGGCATTTCAAAGACCGGTGAACAAACATGGTGAAAAACAACAGGTTGAAAAACACTGGTTTCAATTCCTGCTTTGGTAAGAAAAACAATATTATAAATATTTGTTATTACCTATGAGAATTTTACATTTTCGGCAGGGATTTTGGCAAGTATCATGGAAGTTGGCCAGTTTCATTGGCTTTTGGGCCACAAAAAAAGTGATGTGGCGGGCCAGATCTGGCCCTCGAGTCTTGAGTTTGATACCCGTGGTGCAAAACCTCTTTGTCTCACTATCACCTGTTTTAAGCATCCGTCGTGCATCCAGATTTTTTTCCTTGGAAATTTAACCCAAAGAAAAAGATAAGTAAATACTACCACCATCACCCCACTCCGTCACACAGACACACACACAACACCCCCCCCCCCCCCCCTTCAAAGAGGCCACCCACTGTCTGTTTGGTCATCGTGAGCATGTGCAGAGTAAGAAACGTGGACTTACACATCAAAAGATAAACTGGCGAGGACTAGCACAGACAAGTCAAAGCCATGCTAGATTCAAGCGAGAACTCCTACACAACCAGTTCAGGGCAAAAAAAAAAAAAAAAAATCCACAGATCGCAAGAACAAATAAGAGACAAATGCTATTTTTTGCTCTGCATGGCATCATACTCAAATGTGTTTCGTCCATGGCTGCAACCAACGATTACACGGGTTCAAACAGTGGCTCGCGAAAGCAAATGACACTGGCCAACTTGAATGATGCTTGCCAAACTCTCGACTGAAAATTAAAAATTCCCATAGGTAATAAATAAAACACATTGTAAACATTTTCTTGTAACCTAATCAGTAATTGAAACCAGTGTTTTTTAAAACATTTTTTTTCACCACTTTTGTTCACTAATCTTTGAAATGCCTCAAAAAAAGGAAATGGGTGGGTGAGGGGGAGATTTGACTGTCAAACATTTATTCATGACCAAACAAGCTGAACTTGATTTTGTTGTTGTTGTTGTTGTTGTTGGGGGTCTCCAATTTTGAGGTTACACCGTTCACGCTATCAAAACATTCAGTAGACCAGGGGTGTCAAAGTCATTTTTTTGCCACGGGCCACATTGTCGTTATGGTTTCCTCTTGAGGGCCGTTATGAATTTGGGGAACCCAATAGAATGTTTAATCCCTTCCTCATATTACATATAGAGCGCACAACAAATTAATGAATAACTAGTTTTCAAATCTGAAGTCAAGAATAATGACTGTTATTGTGGTTTACATCCCAAAATATGAAATTTTGGTTAGGATTTTAGCAAGCATCATGGAATTTCACAAGTTTGATTTGCTTTCGCGGGCTGAAGAAAATGATGTGGCGGGCCAGATTTGGCCCCCGGGCCTTGACTTTGACACCCGTGCAGTAGACGATATTAAGTACATCTTTCAATCTTAGATGACAAACCAATCTTCCAAATGACGTTTATTGGGCTGAATCCCAATCACACCGGTTTTATAATCAAAGCAATAACTGAAATTCCAAAGACTTGAACACATTTCAATTCAACGATGCCCAAATAATGAATCCGTTCTTTAAAATTAAAGATCGATTAACTTTGCAAATTTCCCCATTGTGGAACGATGAAAGGTTTTCTGATTTAATTGATGTGTAATAAATTAATTTCAATTTGGGGCTGATCATTGCAGTGCTAAATTTGATCTTTTGTTCAGAGATTCCATTTCAAACTGGGAGATAAATTCATGTGTGACATCCTGGAAACAACGGCAAATTCCAAAACAGACTCTTGACTGAATTTGAAAAAAAATCTAGCCAATTTCTTTTTTTGGGGAAATACTGACCACGAGGCTCGAGTCAAAAGGACTCACTCTCGGTGCTCACACCTTCTAAAAAGGAAACATCGTCTCAATTTAGCTTTCAAGGTGACAGGATGACGGAGACAAAAACAATTCCCTGCGCAGAAACTGATTAGGTGAGCCCTTTTTGAGAGTCAAATATAGTTACAAGTTATAAATAGGTTTCGACAGAGGCTTTTTTTCAGTTTTTTTTTTTCAAAAGGCACCATGAGTAAGAGAGTGTTGAAATGTAGCCTGTTTATCATAAACCTTACAGCTTTCAGGGAATTTGACACATTCAGAAGAAATTCCAAGTAGAACGGGAAACAGTGTTTTACTTCGAAGGTTTCTTTGTTTTTCTAGACAAAATAAACAGAGCCCAAGAACCATTTCAGGTGTTGCACACGTGATTGAAGGCAACCTTGATGTTGATTTTTAAAACAAGTTGCTTCCAGTGAGTTCAAAAGAGGTGAAGGATTAAAGATCTCAGCCCTCAACAACAGATGGACCGGTGACTGTCCTCCACGCTTCAAGACAACATCAACCTCTTCCACACATAAACAACAAGCGGAAGACAGGTGTTAGTCCACAACATAATTTATACAAACATGATGGCCAGGGGTCCGAAAGTGACGAGGATGACCACGTCTCCCAGGGCCGAATACTTTAACCCACAGGTGTCAAAGTCAAGGCCCGCGGGCCAAATCGGGCCCGCCACATCATTTTTTTCGGCCCGCGAAAGCAAATCAAACTTGTTAAATTCCATGATGATTGCTAAAATCTGAGCCAAAATTTCATATTTTTGGATGTCAACCACAATAAAAGTCATTATTCTTGACTTCAGATTTGAAAACGAGTTATTCATTAATTTGCTGTGTGCTCTATATGTAATATTTGAAGGGATTTAAACATTCTAATGGGTTCCCCAAATTCATAACGGCCCTCGAGAGGAAACCATAACTACAATGTGGCCCGCTGCAAAAAAATGACTTTGACACCCCTGCTTTAACCCAATCCCTGAGGTATTAAAAAGAGACATAATGAGGACAGCCAAAATTCTAAATTCTTGCCATTCTGTTCAAAAATGTTTTAAATCAAATCTATTCTACAGCAATTACTATCCTTATAGTATATATTTTCAATGCATCCATCCATTTTCCGATCCACTTTGTCCTCACAAAGGTCACGGGTGTGTGGGAGTCTATCCCAGCTGTCTTGGACCAGTAGGCAAGGGACACCCTGAACCGGTTGCCAGCCAATCATGGGTCATATATAGAAGTACTACCACTAGAGTGGACAATCACGCCTTGGGACATTTTAGCGCATTCCATTAAGCTACCACTCGTGTTTATGGAATGTGGGAGGAAACCGAAGTACCCTGAGAAAACCCACCTAGGCAGGAGTGCTAACTTGTCATCCAAAGTGTCCGCTGGGCTGAGAGAATATTCATAAAAAATGTTTTGACACGCAATGAGCTTTGAAATGGTTAAAACTGGCTTTGTGTTAGCATAAAGATGAGACCTCACAGCCACCTCCACCCCCACTTGTCAGTGTTTAGGTCGCGCAGTGCAAAGATATACGACGTGTTTGTCAGTCTTGACACAAGCAGGCCTGGCTGAGTTCACTGATAATCATCTGTGGAGCTGCTCCGAAATGGAAAAATGAATCATGCTCACATGCGCGGCTGTTTGAAGCATGTGGCTTTTATCCACACACACTCCAGCCCTTGTTTTGAATACAATTACACTGGAAGTGGTAGAATTGTGTGGTGGACACGCCACGTTAAGGTGGAAAGAAAAATCAGGATGCTGGTAACTTTTCTGCCATTTTCCCATGGACACAAGAGTTCTTGAATGATTTGATACTTGGCCACAATTCATTTTTAGTCAAGGAGATACAGTTTGAAATACAAAACTACTATTGATCAACTCATGAACTCTTAATGAATCTGATTTAGGACAGGAGCATTAAAATTTTGGGAAAAAAAGCTTTTTTTTTTTTTTTTTTTGGGGGGGGGGGGGGGGGGTCCAAAATAACCATATTTGTGCACATTGTCATATATTGTCATTTGAATTAGCATACCAGTATCCAGCAGTGAGCCTTCAGTAGTGCTACGTCTGAATTAATCCAAACCCAAATAAGTATTTTCAGACTATAATAATAATAATACATGTCATTTAGAAGTGCCTTTCAAAACTCTGAAGGATGCTTTACAGTCACAGAATAAAACTTTTTTTTTCTGCTGAACAACAGTTACTGCAGCTACAGCTGCGACTTCTTCTTTTCTTCTTTTCCTTTCGGATTTTCCCTTCAAGGAGTTCTCTACCTGAATGTAAAAAGGTTCGGGTGCAGGATGAGCAGCTGCGACTCATAAGAAAAATGGGGGTGATTTACCAGTAGTCCACTAGAGGGTGCCGTTAGCCAGGAAATAAGGCCTGTGAGAAATCTGATTGGTTAAAACAACAGTTATCAAAACGTATTTTATTTTAGAGGGCCCGAAGAACTGATTGTGAAGGCGTTCGGGTAGACTTCTGACCCTAGTAACAAATGATGGCTGAAATGTGATTGGTTAAATGACATCTGGAAGCAGAAAACGGGGGGATATCAATGAAAGGAAGCTGAAAGACAATTTGGAATTATTGAATAATAATTTATGGACGAAATCTAATTAACATCAGTCTGTGATCCAGATATTTTTAGGCCAGCAGCAATGACGGTCCACCACTGCCAGTTTCACATGATTAAAAAAAAGCCTGGTGGGCAATTTAGTGTAAGAAGAAGATTGTTTGCAAGAGCGAGAGTTTGATGATACAGGTCAGTTAGTGTAAATAAATTTAAATGGTGACAAACAAAAAAAAAGAATGGGTACTTTTGCAAAAAATTCAAACAAAAGTAAAAAGCAAGGAAATAAAATGACAGCCGAAGAACTTTGGATTAGTATTCTTAATATTAATTTAACATAATCCTAAAAATAAATCATTTTAATTTTTTCAATAAAAAAAACGCATTTTAAAAATTTGTAAACAACAAGAACAGATGCACCACATAAAATAGACCAGCGGGTTGCAACGCCGCTAATCACGACTAAAACGCAATGGTATCCGCACACCTTTAAAGGACAACCGACGTCTCCGTACAATTTGTGTCTATAATTTGTAAAATGGCTTCAAATGACTTCTACTGGGCGGATTTTAATAAGATTCTACAGCATATAGCTATATTTTACGTTTTAAGACTCGCGCTGAATATTCAGGAAGTCTTGTTTTCGAGTTGGTGACGAGTCCGTACGTGACGTCAGAAAAGGACCGCCTCCTTACCGTAAAAAAGACGCATTGTAGCGTCTTTCCATCACGTCAATGTATTTTGCTGTACTGTTTTTTTTTTAACCCATATCTTACACCCAAAAGCCGCCAGGAATATATCAACCTGTGGAAACGGGCAGATTCATTCTTCACCGGAGCTGGTCGCCATTTTGTGCCTCTTTTTTTGTGAGAGATTGTCCCCCAATGTTGCCTCAAAATGGCCCAAATAAATTCTTTAATCGATTGCAAACATGTATGCTTTCCTCTTCAGAACTATTTGAATCATATTCATAACTGGATGTGTAACAAGAAAGCATATTCTCTGAATCTGAAGCCATTGTTTTGATTCACAAGCAATGCAAGACGTCTTGCAGTGACGTCACAAACTAGGGGCGGGACTTTCTGAAAATGCCCAATTCGCAGCTCAATTTTTTTTGCAGATTTTGGACACTTTAAGTCATTTTTATTGGTGTTTTGCATTTGACTAAAAATATCATACTTCATGTTTTGGGTATTTTAGATGCTATAAAACGTTTTTCTGGTGTCAGTTAAAAAACAAAAAAGTGACATCGGTTGTCCTTTAACACTGCGTACTGTACATAAAAAAAAGCGGCTGAAACTGGCTGATGTCAGTATCGCTCGATGGCCAAAGGACTTTGCCAAAAATCAATACAAGCCCTGAGTAAATAACCCATCAGAACACATTTCTTCACAAAGGTGACGAGGTTAAATAAGACGCTACATTTTCCCATTTCAATCCACACCGTCCAAACACCCAAACGGGACGTCGACGTTTTCCAAAACGTCAGCAAAGAGACTTTAAAACCAACTCCAGTTTCATTCAACGCCATCGACCTTTCAAGGATAAACAAACGCGCTTTCACAAATGATCACGGATGAAGATACTCACTCCCAATGGTCTTCAGGCCGCTTTTGAATATGTCAGGCAACTGGATGTGCCGCGACAACGCCATTTTTTCCGGGTAGGACGGCAGACGGGACGGTTTAGGAAAGCGCCGTGCAGCAAGCAGTCATCTCACTAATGGGGGAGTGAAGCCTCTCGGCCGCAGTCTTTGTATTTGGTTTGAAAGTGAACCTTGCCCTTTTGTTTTTGGAACAGGCTGCTTTTCGTCTCCCTCACTGACAGTTGTTGCTCAAGGACATGGCTCGAGCTGTCTTATCAATGATAGCCATGCTTGTTTAAGCGAGGTAATCAAATTAAATTAGGAAAAAAAAGAGGGGACGGTCACACAAAGACACTGTGTCCTATGGAAAAGAACTTTGGAATATCTCAAAGGGCAAAAACGTAAAGTACCTTTTTGATCATTTCTTCTCAAGTCCGAGTCAACATTAGGTCACATGCTGGTCCTTGCATATTTTCTACATATTTGGTACAAACCTGAACCAAAAAAAAAATCAAAAGATGAGAACATGACAGGAAGTGTTCAAGGGAATTTGAAAACAAAGTGAGGACTGAGTGATATTGGCCCAAAGCGCATATCAACAGTATGAATTGTAACCTTTCATGGTAAGCATAGAAATAAATTGAGTGTGTAAAATACATTTCAATCAAGTCATTTTGAATGGTTTCTATCACCCTTGAGCAAATACCAGAAATGAGATTGTATCTAATTTTGAGAACAACCATTGTGTCGATCTCAAAACTCAAACTGACTGTGCGCCGTCTGATGCAAAGTCATGCAACCAAATACAAATGACAATTGTAATTCTATAAATATTTTAGATAATGTTTGCTCTCTTCAACTCCTGTCATTGTATCGATATGTGTGTGTAATAAATAGATGAGCGAATGGCCTCTCAGATACATTTGGATTCCACTGAGATTCTATTTGGATGTCTTTGAGATTCCATTGAGATTCAATTGGATTCTATTTGGATTTCTTGGGATTCCATTGAGATTCAATTTGGATTCCATCAAGATTCAATTGAGATTCATTGAGATTTTATTTTGATTCAATGAAATTAAAGTTGGATTCCATTGAGATTCCATTTGGATTTAAATATAAAGCTTGGTGCAAGGAAAAGGCTTCAAAATCCACTGTGCATACATCTTTATCCAATGGATCAGGATCCATTTGTATTGATCGATTCATGTTGATGAATATCTGACAGATTTTTTGAATCATGTTTTCTCAACATTCTTTGGCCTAAAACGTTTTTGGAGTGAGAAAGATATTTTGTCAGACCACCCAAAAAAAAGTCATAAAAACTCGATTCAATAGTGCGTGGTCAGATGAGTGACGTACAAGTTTTTCTTTTTTTTCCTAAACACAAGTCATCATTATGACTCCCCTCTCACCAAAACTGCTTTCTTCCACCTTAAAACATTTTATCCTTTGTCCATCTTGTAAAGTGTCTGAGTACAAAGAAAAGCACTTTCAAAATTAAATGTAGTATTATCTCGATTGTTATTATGTGTTTTTTTTTTACTCACAAGTACCATATGATGGAAGCAAACTCAATTTACAATAAGCAGCACTTTGGCAAATATTAAGAAAAAATATTCAAGCAGTCTCTTGCCAGGTTAATGTACTGTCAAACAAAAACATTATTTTGTGCCATTAATTTAATCCTCTATAATAAAAAAATCATCAACGACAGTACTACTGTACTAGATACTACAAGTCGGGCCCAAGAGGCTGAAGTGGTATTTGACACATACTGTAACTTGTACTTTGGTTGAGTGGCATAATTGGTGCAGCACTGTAGCTTCCTAGCAAGCTTAAATTGCTTACTCGTTGGTCAAAAGTGAGATGTTGTTCTCTTTAATTTTTTTAAGTTGTTGAATTTTCTATAAAGCGTTGTTACGGTGGAAGCTGTTGTGAATGCGCTATATATATAAAGATGTATTTTACTAGTAGAGGAAACTATTAGTAAGAGAGTTTGATTTATTTACGCACTGAATTGTCTTACATGAGGATAAAGTGCGTACTCGTACACGGACCTTACGATGGCTGTCAATGATATCAATTCAATCGTCGAATGCCTGTGAAGATAATTACACATTCAAAACACACAGCGACGTCCTAGGCGAAATAACCCCATAGTCGGCTGTCAAGTGAAAATCACCTGCTTTCCGCTCACAAGCCACGACAGAAGCACTTTCTTCACACAAAGTGATACTCGGTCAGTTGGGAGAACGTACGAACAGACCACTCCGAACCAAACCAGACTACTAGTGACCGACATATTGAGTTTGTCTGGAGATGACTAGAGGACTTGGTGCGTGTTATTAGCCTGTCAAACGCTGACGCTAGCAAGCTAACCCATGTTTGGCAACGTTGATTGACGTGGAAAAACAATTTCTTTCACAGTGCAGTTACTCACCGGATCTTTGTCAAGGGTGTCTACTTTGTGTCAAGCAATAATCCCATAATCCGGTCTCAGATCAACAACGGCATGGGTACTTTTAAAGGGAATAAATGTGTACAAAACTGGAGGGGGTCGCAGCACACGGCCATGACAACACGCCCATGTGTGACGTCATGAAGGATGGGGCATTCGGGTACTCCTGTTAATATGATTACGGGATTTTGTTACTAATTTTATAAGGATGTACGGTAATTACCTAGGTGACTATTCAATCGTATAGTCATTGATGGATGGATGGATGGATGGATGGATGGGTGGATGGATGGATGGATGGATGGATGGATGGATGGATGGATGGATGGATGGATGGATGGATGGATGGATGGATGGATGGATGGATGGATGGATGGATGGATAAACGGCGTAGAAAATTGATGGTTGGTTAATCACAATACAGTTGTCCTGCCTTTTCGTGGTTAATTGGTCGCAGCAGAGGGAACATGTGAACCAACCACCTCCGGACAATTTTATAAAGTTCGATTAACTTGGCTTGGTTTTTTTTATGTGAGTGGAGCACAAGTGGTGGTAATAGTAGTAGTCGTAATCTTAGTACCCGTTTTATTGTCTGTATAATACCCAATTGAGAGACCCCAGTTACATTCATCAGGAAATTACGCACTCAACACTGTAAATCAAGTCATGTCATACGTGGCTTTGTAAAACTTGATCATTTACATTCATTGGTTACTAAGAAAAAAACATCAAAGCACGAGTTTGGCCGGCCGTGTTTTATCACCCTCGTCAAAGTACAACTGGAGGGGATCCTAATTATTTCTACGAGATCGAAGACTTCTAGAATGAAATGCAGTGAACAGATTTAGCTGCATAAAGATTTTAAGCATCATCGCAAGGTGGCTAGGTTGAAGTTCGACAAAAAAAAAATAATTCGGATATTCAAACACAACACCGCTTTCCAGTAGTAAAGCACATTTTAACGATGGTCCAACAGCACCCCCTGCTGGTCAATTTAAGTTTGCAACGCGACTTTTTGGTCGTTCAGTGGAACGCCCCAATGACGACAATTTATATGATCCGCCCACAATTTCATGTATTAGTCTGTAATATAAAAAAAACGAACACAACGTATTAAAGCGTCATCAATTTTTATTACAAAGCAAAGCAAAGAGACACTATTTGGCTGGCACTCCCCCAAAAGAAATAACACATTGTAAAAAATGACAGTATCTTGAAACAAAGGAGTACCAAAATCAACATTGTATCGTTATTTAGTGGCATCTGCTTCAAAAGAAATATGGCAACTATCCATTGACCTTAAAACCGATTAATTTAATTTATTACGTGTCTGAGAGAGAAAAAGCTAAACTCTCTATTTCCACACTACACATAAATTAAGACAATAAATTAAAGCATGTCAAGTACACAGTCAACTGAATATGAATCATAGTAAAGGCAGGCTGCCCCTAGGTGCCAAAATGATGCCAAAAACGTAGAACAGTCCCATGAGCAAGTTCAGCTTGGCTGTTTTCTGGGGGATTTTGGTGTAGCACCTGCTACGAAACTGCTTCTCCAGGGGGAAGGCCATCGGCAGCGAGAGCAAGGGCAGCGCCATGCTGATGGTGTAGCGAGTAGCCAGAATGCAAAAAAGCACGTAAGGGATGAAGAGCAGCAGGTTGTAGAGAACGTAGGAGAGCGTTGGCCCGATGAGGATGGCCAGCGTGACGATGCCCGCCTGCTTGTCCGAGTCCATGTCTCGGGTATTGTTGCTATGGAGGATGGCCTCCGTGTTGAGGGCCAGTGGGATGGCGTATACGAGCGGCAGGACCGACAGGTAGCCCACTTGCACGGCGTGTGCGAACATGACGGCCAGGGGTCCGAAAGTGATCAGGATGACCACGTCTCCCAGGGCCACGTACTTTAAACCAATTCCTGAGGGATTAAAAAGAGACGCCATGAGGACAAGCAAAATTCAAAATTCTTGCCAATCGCAGGCCACATAGAGACAAACGACCATTCGTGCTCACACTCACACTTCAAGACAATTTGGGAGCGTTCAATCAGTCTGTCATGCATGTTTTGGGAATGAGGGAGGAAACCGGAGTACCCGGAGAAAACCCACACTGGCCCGGGAAGAGCATACAAACGCCACACAATCAAATTATTTGAATGACTGCAGTGCCATTTCTGTGCAAGTTTATTTGCAGTCAAAGCAAAATGAAGGAAATTTCACAAAGTAATAAACAGCTAAAGTTGTCTGGAATGTCATTGTTATTTGCTGGAGGTGTGTGGGGGTTATTTGTGGATAGGAACACTGTAGTTTAAAAGTGAAAAATGTATACAGCACTGGTATCAAAGTTAAGGCCCAGGGGCCAAATCGGGTTCGCCACTTCATTTTATTCGGTCCACGAAAGCAAATCACGCACGTTAAGTGACATGATGCTTGTCCGAACTAAAATTTCAAATTGTCGTATGCAATCCACAATGAGTTTTTTTAAACTTTAAATTATCAAACAAGTTATTCATAATAATAATAATAATAATAATAATAATAATAATAATAATAATAATAATAATTTCTAAGCGCCTTTCAAAACTCTCAAGGACACTTTACAGTTACGGGATAAGAACTTGTTTTGTGTGCGGGTGAGCAGCGTTCACTCGATCCAGAAGTAACATTCACTGCCATTTCCAAATTTATTCGCGAATTGAAAAGCAAGACGTGGAGCGCCATTCCTGAATTTGTTCAGGTTTTGGTTTGTTTTGCAGGGCGTGACGATAAAGTGCTGGTCAGACCTCTGGCAATGGTCTTCCCTTTTTTCCTCTCCAAGCGCTTTGTTACAGCTTCAGCTGTTGAAGCGCTATATAAATCAATATGTATGTATTGTATTTTGTACAGCTGCACCCATTTCAAGCTCAGATAACTCCCGGAATTTAGGATTGAAATGTGTTTTTGTGGTGTTACTTACCCCCTGTGTACAAAAAAGAGCTGGATAGGCCCCCGAAGTAAATAAGGGCGAGATGTTCCAGTTTGAGTGTAGACAGAAAAAAGAGCAACGTGGCACACAAGCACCCCAAAGAGTACAACAAGGCTCCAAACATGACAACGTCCTGGGGCGCCAGGATTTCATCCACTAGAGTCCTGTCATCGCTTTTCTTGTGGTCGATACCTTTGGAGAAATCGTAGTAGGTGTTGACCAGGTTACCGGCACCGTGCACCACCAACACGGCCACCGCGCACACCATGAGGACGACCAAATCCACTGATCCTTCCAGTTTATACGCCAGCGCGCTGCCGAGGGCCACCGGAGTGAGCGAGGCGCTAAAACTCCACGGCCTGAGCGCTAACACGTAAGCGGCGCACGTGTGCCTGACGTCGGAGGCCACGCGGGCCATTCTGGACACATGGTTGGCGCCGGGGATGTGACCTGCCTGCTGAGAGTTATTTGTCGCTGTGTGCCACAGTTGCCCATTGAGGCCGTTGGATCCGGCCAGAACAAATGTTTCAGCCATGCCGCACTTGTGCTCCTTCGCCATTTCTTCGGGAAGTTATTAATAGAAGCGGTGACAACGCACACTGTCAAAGTCAGGTGTTCCTGGAAAAGGACAAACATATTTGTGACACACGCTTTTTAATCAACGCAGATGACTTTTGCTAATCGAGGCGACTAACTTGGTTTGAATTAAATAAACATGTGGAATGAGCACCAAACAGAACAACCGCTAATTGGAATATTTAAAGGGGAAGTTGACAGAAAATGTTTCTTCATAACAGAAGATTCTATGCAGCCTTTATTCAAAACATAGCATTTTTACATAGCATTTTTGATTAATATCGCATTTGTAGAATATGAGTTGAAAAGTATCTAAATCTGAACTGTCAGGGTGTGGTCTAGGTAAGGAAAATCACTAAACATAGATTTTGTATATATATTTTAAAAAGTAATAGTAATAATCAGTGTTGAAATGGTCCAAATCACATATTTTTTAAGCCTCTATTTAACCGAATACACTACAAAGAAAAGAAGATTAAAGTGCAAAGAGATCAACATTATTGGTTTTATCAAGTAATCATTAACTTTAATTTTTAGGACGTGAACTTATTATACCACTGTGTTACATCACATTTTCTTTATTATTTTACTTCATTGGAATGGGCTTTGTATTTTAAAACGTATTCCACGGACCTAATAAGGCATAAAATAAAGCTTTCGTCATATTTTACTTTTGAAAACAATATAATCACTGGATTCATAAAAACATTAGACAACATTGTGGTCGTATATTAGCACTACCGCCAAAGATTGTCTCTCATTAAAATACATAATTTATTCAGAACGCCACAATCTGAATTGGCACTAAATAATGTACCACGCGGGTGCATTGGCAAGGTTCACTTTGCGTCTACTTTCGAGGCTAACTCGTGAGATTACAGGATTAAAGCTAACTAGCTAGCCACTGAATGCTAGCGTTCAGTTTGTCCGGACAGCATGAAAAGTCACACGGCGCTTTCTTACGGGTTATGGCTTCCCCCGGAGAACCGAAGAATCATTTTGGTCACAGGCAGGCATCGCTGGCTACACACAAGGACAATAAGGACAAGAAAAGCGCGTTCAAATGCTCCGTATCAACTTGGAGTGGTCTCGTCTTGGTGGCCATTCGACTGCGCCTAGAACAGCCCCCACTCGGAAAATTGAAGTCAAGGCAGCCGACACATCGATTCTTAATACATTGTATTACGGTAATTTGCCCCCAACGAGCGGCTTTGTTCACCTTCAAAATAAAAGCATTCGTCCACATCAGCGGTTTGGATTTCGAATCATGTCACTAAATACTTTACTGTAATTAATTCGCAGCCGGGCAACGATGAGTTCATACTGGGAGAATGACAACTCTCCAAGAAGCGTTTTGTAGTTGTGATAGAAAATAAAGTATGTGTTAACTCGTTCAATAACTAAAAATGTACTTGGTTTAAAATAAATAAGATTTTTTTTGTTCACTCTCAACCACAGCAATTCCAATTTGAGAGTTTTAATTTCCCTTATGTGAACTAATGTGTGATTGATCACCAAGAGATTATTTTAGAACTTTTTAACGTCCAAACCGGTGTGACGCCCATGCATGTGTCAAACCACTTATGTTGAAGGTGGAAACGTCACTCGGTGACGACAGATTACCGTAATCCAGAGTAGTGAAAATCTTTTTTTGACTTCAAATTTTCGAGGGTGGCGTGACCGTCGAGCCATTCACCCTTAATGCATCTGACTGGCATCATTTCCTTGGTGACGCGTTCAACCGCCTAAAAGGCTCGACGAGACCACACGGAAAACGATTATTCCGACCTTTTAAATGCATTCTAGAGTAACCGCGTCTGTAATGTAATGATTAGTACACATAGTTAACACTACAACAATTAGACAAAACAAACATCTTTTTTTAAACTTATTACATTTTGCCCCACTTTGTTTAAAAAAAAAATGAATATATTTCTTCTTAAATTACAAATTCCTTAAATCTGTTCAAAATGGTGGCTTTCTAGTCATCCCTCGCCAGATCGCAGGTCGCGTTTTTGCTCTCGCACAGTCTTGTTCAATTTATATAATAATAATACATTTCAACAACAATAATACATCATGCATCTTGTTTCGATCACACGCTTGACCAGGGGTTGGCAACCTACGGCTCCGGACTCGCATGATGTTCTTTCACCCCTCTATCAGGCTCTGCATGCGCGAGGAAAACGAATTATTAATGTACAATAGAAATACGTATACTATGTTGCTGTATTTGATTTACAAACGAGTATTACATGTTCTATAACCACTAGATGTCAGTGTTTGTTGCTATTTAACTACAACATTATTCAGATGAAAATTACTATCAGTTCTGTTACTAGTCTAATTTTGTTTCGCATGTTTTTGTACTGCATTTTGTTATTAATTTTTTTGGGCCATAAATGTGTGCATTTGATTTCTTGTGTCGTTACACATATATTTTATTCACAAACTTGCATGGTCATAAATTACATGTACCGGGGTCGTTTCAAACAAAAGGAAATTCTGTTAAAAGGAAAGATTGGGGAACGCAAATATGATTCATTTGCATACAAACAAACAATCAAAAAAGTAATGTTTTTACTTACGTCTTATTATTAAAAGTTTATTGTGATTGTGGTTTAAAGTGATACTGAATTGCGTTTAAGCAGTACTGCTTCTTTTATCAGTGTTTTTTTTTTTTTTTTTTGGGGAGGGAGGGGGGGTGTATGTATTTCCAATTCTGACATTGTGACAGAATGTGAGTAATTTTGCCACTTCTGGTAAAAGCAGCAGAGCTGCATATAAATTGAGGCGTGGGGGCGGAGGGGGGTAAGGGGGTGTCGGGTGAAAAATTGAAGCCAAGTTTCAAGTCGTACGTCACGTGCAAGTGCAGCCGCCAGACAGCTAAGACTCGAGAAGTGTGCCGTGACTCCGGGATGGACAGAGAGCGTTTGGTTCCAATTAGAGCGTCTCGACGCTGACCCGCTGCCCCGCGTGCGGTAATGTGAAACCAAGCCCCTCGTGGCGCGGCACAGCGAGCAGGCGAGCGGAGCTGCACAGTGCGCACTTCACGTTACACGTCCCTTTCCCACTCGGGACACGCAGACGCACGGCGGAGCGAGGGCAATGGCCACCGAGTAGTGTTTTTTTTCCCCGACGCCGTTCTCTAGGAGGCTTCCAGCACGCCGCCGCGGCCATGGGGGGGAGCTGTCCGAGGAGGAGGCGGTGGGGGTGGTGGGCGACTCTTCTGGCATCCGCGTTGCTCAGCCTCCTGCTCGGAGGGATGCCCCGTGGCGCCGCGTTCCCATCGTGGAGAACCGAGGTATGCTGCTGCTGCTACAGACTCCTGTGGGGTCATTCGTGTCGTTTTTGTTAGTTACAATATCCCAGCTGACTTTACAATCCAAGAAGGCTAGTTGGTTCTCTTGAATGTCCTCACGAGTAAATTTAATGTTGAAGTCTACAGAGTTGAGATGATCTGTGAAGGATTGAATTTCTTGTTTCTTAATTATGACAAAAGTATCGTCCACATATCTAAACCAGTGTCTAGGTTTTGTCCCTGGGAAGGATGTGAGGGCCTGTTTCTCCATCTCTTCCATGTAAAGATTAGCCACTATGGGTGAAACTGGTGAGCCCATAGCACAACCATGGATTTGTTTATAAAATTTTTCCCGAAATTGAAAATACGTAGTATTAAGGCAGATTTCTAATAATTGGCAGATGTGATCCGGTTTCAGTTTGGTTCTTTCATGCAGAGAAACATCCGCCAGCAGCCTCGTCCTCACCACTGAGACTGCTGCTGGGGTTGGGACAGATGTAAAGAGAGAAGTCACATCGTATGATGCCAAAGTTTCCTCAGGTTCCAATATGAGGTCTTTGATCCTCTCTACAAACCCTGTGGTGTTCTCTACGTGGTATTCCGTGTTACCAACCAACGGAGCTAAAATAGTTTTTAAATATTTGGCTACATTGTATGTAGAGGAGTCAATGCTACAAACAATGGGTCGGAGGGGGAACCCTTCTTTATGTATTTTTGGCAGGCCATAGATACATGGCGTGGCCTCTCCCGGGTATAATCTAAAATACATCTGTTTGTCTATATGTTTTCCTTTCTCTAGCTTTTGGAGACAGTCAATCATTTCTTTCTTGTATCTATTGGAAGGGTCCCTTTTTAGTTGCTCATACGTGTTAGAATCACTGATTAACCTATTTATTTTGTCTTCATAATCCAATGTGTTGAGCAGCACTGTGCATCTGCCCTTGTCTGCTGGCAAAATAGTAATATTTTTGTCTTTTTGTAGAGTAGTTAACGCCTTTCTCTCTTCTAATGTTATGTTGGACGGAGGAAGTTTGGCACTACTGAGAAGAGCTGATATTTTAATGCGTAGATCATCTGCCTCTGCATACGAAAGTTTGTTATTTTTAATAGCCGATTCAGTAGCTGTGATATAATCTATTGTAGGTATAGTTTTAGGAGTCACTGAGAAATTTAAACCTTTGGTAAGTACCGCCTTTTCTGTCTCTGAGAGATCTCTGTCTGACAAATTTTTGATCCAATTCTCCCTTGCAAACTGTTCATACCTAATTTTACGCGTGTTTACCAGTAGCTGAGATTGTTTCAGTAAAAGTAATTTTTGAAATTTACCCTTTTGTCTCTCTTTGGTTTTGCTGTGGTGCCTCATATAACCGGATTTAGTAAATTCACACACTTCCTGATAGATTTTGTGGGTAAGATTAGTTTTTAATCGCTGATAATAAGTTTCTATTTCTGACTGTTTGTTTTTTATCTCTATGTTAAGTCTCCTAATTCGCAAATTTAGAATTTTCCTGGTATAATTTTGTTGCATTTTATCGGCTAAGTATCCGGGTTCCAGGGGTGCTTGCTTCAAGCATTTAGGAATTAACCGGCTCTGTCTACATCTAAGATTGAATCTGAGGTGGTTCTTTAAATCAGCTAATTTAAAGGTGGCCTTTTCTAAGTTACGTACCAGCAGAAGGATGTCTCTCCCAAAGTTGGCAGCAATACGTCTGTGTAAGCTCTCAGTCGTACAGGAGTGGTCCATCGATGAGAAGGTTTCTTCAGCCGTCATCTGTACAAAAGTGAAGGTTTCGGACGTTTCGCCTCCTATCCAAGAGGCTTCGTCAGCGAACTAAAGTCTGACTGGTCGTATCGGCCCCATTTATATATCCCTAATGTCCAGACCTGGTGGCGCCGGACACAGCTATGATAGGTCCCTACTCTCAGGTTGGGGGAGGCGCGGGACCCCCCCCTGTGGCCCCACTGATTGTTCCTACATTCCTGACTAACGATTGGCCTATTACACCCACTCCCCCCGGTATCACCTCATCAGCATAACGACCCTCATCAGCATTGCGAAAGTTGCCTAACCTGTTTTGCCTGAGCAGGCTATTGTATGAACGATCCAAATTGAACCTCACACCACCAGACCGGTTTAATGAAGGATTTTGTTGTTTTATAAGAATCGCCTCTTTTACCCCCCTTTCAAACCATCTATGTTCTTTCGCTAAGATTTTAACCTCATTGTCGTCAAATGAGTGGTTAGTAGCTTTTAGGTGCAAATGTACTGCCGATTGAGGCCCACTAGTATTATCCCTGCGATGTTGATAAAGTCTTTTTTTGAGAATTTGTTGAGTCTCCCCAATGTACTGCTCTTTACAATTTTCATACTTACAATGTATGGAATAAACTACATTACTTTGTTTTTCATTTGGTAGCCTATCTTTTGGATGCACTAATTTTTGCCTTAACGTGTTTATCGGTTTGAAATAAGTAGGAATTTTATGTTGCCAAAGGACTCTTTGTAATTTTGGGAGAGACATCCTTCTGCTGGTACGTAACTTAGAAAAGGCCACCTTTAAATTAGCTGATTTAAAGAACCACCTCAGATTCAATCTTAGATGTAGACAGAGCCGGTTAATTCCTAAATGCTTGAAGCAAGCACCCCTGGAACCCGGATACTTAGCCGATAAAATGCAACAAAATTATACCAGGAAAATTCTAAATTTGCGAATTAGGAGACTTAACATAGAGATAAAAAACAAACAGTCAGAAATAGAAACTTATTATCAGCGATTAAAAACTAATCTTACCCACAAAATCTATCAGGAAGTGTGTGAATTTACTAAATCCGGTTATATGAGGCACCACAGCAAAACCAAAGAGAGACAAAAGGGTAAATTTCAAAAATTACTTTTACTGAAACAATCTCAGCTACTGGTAAACACGCGTAAAATTAGGTATGAACAGTTTGCAAGGGAGAATTGGATCAAAAATTTGTCAGACAGAGATCTCTCAGAGACAGAAAAGGCGGTACTTACCAAAGGTTTAAATTTCTCAGTGACTCCTAAAACTATACCTACAATAGATTATATCACAGCTACTGAATCGGCTATTAAAAATAACAAACTTTCGTATGCAGAGGCAGATGATCTACGCATTAAAATATCAGCTCTTCTCAGTAGTGCCAAACTTCCTCCGTCCAACATAACATTAGAAGAGAGAAAGGCGTTAACTACTCTACAAAAAGACAAAAATATTACTATTTTGCCAGCAGACAAGGGCAGATGCACAGTGCTGCTCAACACATTGGATTATGAAGACAAAATAAATAGGTTAATCAGTGATTCTAACACGTATGAGCAACTAAAAAGGGACCCTTCCAATAGATACAAGAAAGAAATGATTGACTGTCTCCAAAAGCTAGAGAAAGGAAAACATATAGACAAACAGATGTATTTTAGATTATACCCGGGAGAGGCCACGCCATGTATCTATGGCCTGCCAAAAATACATAAAGAAGGGTTCCCCCTCCGACCCATTGTTTGTAGCATTGACTCCTCTACATACAATGTAGCCAAATATTTAAAAACTATTTTAGCTCCGTTGGTTGGTAACACGGAATACCACGTAGAGAACACCACAGGGTTTGTAGAGAGGATCAAAGACCTCATATTGGAACCTGAGGAAACTTTGGCATCATACGATGTGACTTCTCTCTTTACATCTGTCCCAACCCCAGCAGCAGTCTCAGTGGTGAGGACGAGGCTGCTGGCGGATGTTTCTCTGCATGAAAGAACCAAACTGAAACCGGATCACATCTGCCAATTATTAGAAATCTGCCTTAATACTACGTATTTTCAATTTCGGGAAAAATTTTATAAACAAATCCATGGTTGTGCTATGGGCTCACCAGTTTCACCCATAGTGGCTAATCTTTACATGGAAGAGATGGAGAAACAGGCCCTCACATCCTTCCCAGGGACAAAACCTAGACACTGGTTTAGATATGTGGACGATACTTTTGTCATAATTAAGAAACAAGAAATTCAATCCTTCACAGATCATCTCAACTCTGTAGACTTCAACATTAAATTTACTCGTGAGGACATTCAAGAGAACCAACTAGCCTTCTTGGATTGTAAAGTAATTATAAAAGAGGACAGAGCGCTAAAAACAGAAGTCTTTAGGAAGGCTACGCACACTGACCAATACTTACTTTTTGACTCTAACCACCCTTTACAACATAAACTAGGAGTTATCAGAACCCTCCAGCATAGGGCTAAACTAATACCAACTAGCACTGAAGGTAGAGAAAAGGAGTCAAAACATATCAGGAGAGCACTCACTAACTGTGGGTACCCTCAGTGGTCATTCAACAAATGTCAGAAAGAAAGAATAGCGAACGAAACCAATAATTCTCAAGATTCTAAAAGGAGAGGAGTAGCAGTACCGTACATTGCAGGAGTTTCTGAAAAATTACAAAGAGTCCTTTGGCAACATAAAATTCCTACTTATTTCAAACCGATAAACACGTTAAGGCAAAAATTAGTGCATCCAAAAGATAGGCTACCAAATGAAAAACAAAGTAATGTCTTTATTTCATTTTGCATGGAAAACGATTTCAGCATATACATCCAACATCAGGTTTATGTCGTCCCGTCTTTATCCTCACCAGTAATAAAATGTATCACACCAGAAAACAACAACTACAATATCCGACTACTAGTGATGGGAAAATGAAGCATATGAAGCACTTGTGATATTTTGGACTCCTAATGGTTTTCTTGGTTTAAATATGAAGTTTAGTGCAAAGGAAATGTCGTAAAATCCATTGCGTCTTTCAACCAAGAGTGCCATCTAGAGCAGTCAAAAATGATCACAAGTGCTTCATGAAGCTTCACTTGACCATCACTACTGACTACAATATGGATTATTATGAATGTTCACACAGCAATTCAGCATTATCGCTATTCAACTGTATGTCCATATGCACGTTTTCCTCAAAAGTAAAATATTTGAGCGCGCTAGTGGAATGACTATGTGCCGAATTCCACTTTTGACCTTTGGGTAAGCAATGAAATCTGTTTGGGGAAACTACTGCACTGTACTAACGCGACAATGTGCTGCTTGTACTATTCATGACGCAATCCTATGAGGCTAGCGCTTACTAGCATATGTAAAAACATGATAAACAGCCGGATGACATTTCTGCGAGTGACACCATGTCACATTACAAATGGTGATTGCGACACAAGACGGTATTAAGAATTGGGACAACTACCCGCATCAGAACCTCTGGATAAAATTAATTCGTTGAACTTCTCCTTAACCTCATGTCATCCTCCCACGGATGTTTGCGTGCAGTTCCTCCTCAATTTACCTTTTGCAGTTGGACCTCACAGCTAAGCAAATCAGGTATTTTGAAAAGTTTGGTTGTCTCTCAGATTTTGCTAATTAACGTTTAAAGGACAACCGACACCTCCCGACAAGTTGTGTCCATAATTTGTAAAATCACTTCAAATGACTTCTACTGAGCGTATTTTACAGATTCCACCGCATATAGCTATATTTTATGTTCCAAGACTCGCGCTGAATATTCAGGAAGTCTTGTTTTCGAGTTGGTGACGATTCCCTACGTGACGTAACGGAGGGAACGCCCGTGACCGAGAAAGCGACACACAATGCATTTTGGGGACTTTTTTTTCATCTGAAAACACAGTGTTGATCGCGAAATTAGAAGGAAAACTACATACATAACGCAATGGTGAATCGTTGTGTGTCGCAGCCAATTGCGGTAACACGCATAAAGAAGATGTAAGTTTACACAAATTCCCAGCGGACAAATCAGCACATTTCCAACACAGCTTGTGTGCCATTTGTGCATTTTCTGGGCGCTACATTGCAGTCCAAACGCCTCAAAATGACACGGAAGGACTTCTATAATCAATTGCAAACATTTATGCTTTCCTCTTCAGAACTATTTGAATCATATTCATAACTGGATGAGTAACAAGAAAGCATCTTCTCCGAATCTGAACTCTTTGAATCCATTGTTTTGATTCTGGATCATGGCAGTGTGTGACCAATAGTGACGTCATGAACAAGGGGGCGGGACTTTCTGAATCTGCCCAGTTCCGAGCTCATTTTGTGGCAGTTTTGGGACACTTTAAGTCATTTTTATTGGTGTTTTGCATTTGACTAAAAATATCACCGTGCATGTTTTGGGTATTTTAGATGCTATAAATCGTTTTTCTGATGTCAGTTTGGAAAAAATAAATGGTGTCGGTTTTCCTTTAATGTGCTGCCTTGCACATATCCGTTGCACAGATTTTAATCACACTTCGCATTGGGCTCGCACTGGTCATAGCCGTTGTTTTTGTTCTGTGGTAGCGACATGTAAGTAGAAATTGCGTACGTTTTTTTACTTGTTTCACGCCACACTATTTTGAAAATTTTGGAAAAAAAAATCGCATGGACGTGACAGAATGGAATTTGATACTTAAATGTCATGTTTTTGTTTTATTGGAGTAGCTTTTTGCTTGCAATACTCGCGTGGCTTGTAATACCGCACACAAATTCCTTGCGCGATCTGCATATTTGGCAAATAAAGATGATTCTGATTCCAAAGAAATATCGTCATAAATATTACAACCCCAGGAAAAAAATAAATAAATGGAATGGAAATTTCAGACGTTCTTTCATTTGATTAATTTTGACCTGGTGGTCAACTGCAGGGTTCGATCCCAGCTGCGACCTCCCCGTGTGGAGTTTGCATGTTCTCCCCAGGCCCGTGTGTGTTTTCTCCGGGTACTCCGGTTTCTTCCAACTGTAGAATGTCCCTGAGGGTGAGAGCGGATGGTAGTTTACAATACAATACATTTCATCCTAATTTGTATAGCGCTTTTACAACAGCTGCAGCTGTAACTAACTGCTTCACATAATAGTCAACACAAAGCAAAATAATAAACACAACAGCAACATAAAAACATGGACAGTTGTGCAATCTTTATGGCTTTCCCCGGGTCCTCTATGATGTTTGAGTACAAGACAAAAACTATATTACATGAAGCAGCTCTAGATGAAAGCGGAGATGATGCAAGCATCCTTTTCACTAGTGGATCAGAGACGTCATGGTAGAATGTGTACGTCTACAAGCTAAATTTTGTACTACTGCCCTAAGACAACGACTCTTGTGAGGTTAAGCGGATCAGAATATGGACAATTTTTGGAATATGGACAAATTATCGCCGTGAAAGCACGGCAACTTCACTCGGCTATCATCAAGAGGCAACTACATCAACTACCTTCACAAAGGTAAATAAAATCACTTTATCATACAGTACAGTTTATTTCTTTAATTACAATACAATAGCACATTTATTATACATAAAGTAAGGTATATTTTGTGTAGTTTTAAGGCTTATTTCGTAGAAAAGTATATTTTATGGGGACCTGGAAACGGATTATTCTCATTTTAATGGTTTCCTATGGGAAATTAATGTTTGGAAGACACACTTTTCGATTTACACACACTTTCTGGGAACCAATTAAGTTTGTAAGATGAGATATCACTGTAGAACTAAAAAAATAAAAATAATCCCCGATTCTGAAACGCTCCTAACTCCAAAAAATAATACTGATTTTTTTATGTTAACTGCAAAGGCCAAAAAGTTTCTTTTTTTCCCCCATTTTCACAGCGCTTGTACGAGTCAATCAGGGAGCTTTGCAACTGTTACACTTTTTACACTATTTTACACTATTTTTTATCGGCTGTGCCCATCATGAGAAATGGCTTGATTTTACTTCCTGCTATGTTTTCTCATTATCTGTCCATCCATGCTAGTCCGGTGTGGTTATGTAACATCCTGAAATAAGCATCTGCAGCAGGAGAGGCGGCCAGACAAATGAGATTAGTGCCTAATGAGACTTTTCATATCCTTCTAAATATTTTTTTAAAAGAAAAAAAAAATGGTAATATCAGCTGGGAAAGGATGAGGCAATCGCTCCCAAAGATTCTCGGTGTTAGACTAAAATGTTTAGCCTTCAACTCGGCTGTGTTTAGTCTGGAGTGTTTTGTCGTTTCGGTTTCATATCCAGTCGTCAACGTGTAGTATTAGGAATGAGCGACGAAACGTGGCCGGGAATTTCATTCAGGTCCCATGTATTAAGTGAATATAAAGTTTAACGTAAGAGTGAGAGGAAAGCGTGCGACTGTGTGCCTTCAGGGGTTCATTTTGGAAAGGAAGCAACGGAAGCGTTGCATCTATTTATCTTGATTGGGTGAGGCTTGAAAGAGGAAGTTGCGGGTTAGCAGGAAAAATGCGATGCTGAATTCAGGCTTTCAAATGGTTTTTCACAAAATGCCAAATAAAAAGGGGAGATGAGTTGTTTTTAAAGGTAAATATAACGTTAGTATCATCGGTGCAGCGTTAAATCGTTTACACCAGTCAGAGATCATTTTCAGGGGGTTCCTATTAATGATGGGAAAACGAACCTTTGTGAAGCCAAGACAATAGTCAGGACAATAGGAACAATCAGTGGAGCCGCAGGGAGTAGTCCTCTGTTCCCCCTAACCTGAGAGCAGGGACCTATCATAGCAGTGTCCGGCACCGCCATGTCTGGACAGTAGGGATATATATATATATATATATATATATATATATATATATATATATATATATATACACACACAGTAAAGTCTCGTTATATCGATATCGGATATATCGATAGTCCCGGTTATATCAATACTATTTCTATGCACGCACGGAGAAAATTACATGCAAACAGGGTCGGATATATCGATAGTCCCGGTTATATTGATATTTTTTCGGACTCCCTTGAATATCGATATAACGAGACTTTACTGTATATATATATATATATATATATATATATATATATATATAGGGCCGATACTACCAGTCAGACTTTAGTTTGCTGAAGAAGCATCTTGGATAGGAAGCGAAACGTCCGACACCTTCAAAGAAGTACAGATGACGACTGAAGAAACCTTTTCATCGATGGACCACTCCTGTACGGCTGAGAGCTTACACTGACGAACCTTTGTGAAGCAATTGTGATATTTTTAGAATCCTACGGATGGTTTTAGATTAGATTAGATGAGCCTTTATTTGTCTCACAGTGGAGCAGCTGTAAAGGCAGCCACTATCGCCATCTTGAAGTCAAAAACAACACAGTCTTCAATCTTTAGCACTTTCTTTACCTTCTTTGTTGTACGAAGCAGTTCTAGATGAAAGAGGAGAGGATTATAGCGTCTTTCTCACCAGTGGATCAGGGACATGGTCAAATATGCACGTCTGCTACAAACTAAATGTTGAAAGCAAACACAAAGCTGTAGCCTCCATTGACGAAAAGAGATTGTCTCACATCTCCTGTCCCATCTAAATCCACTTCAATTCCAAGCTACGACAGTTCCACATACGCATCGGCGCTCTGCGCTGATGGAATTTTTTTTTTGCTCTTGGGTTAAATATGAATGTCGGTGTAAAGGAAATGTCTTACAAATCCACTTCTTTAAAACGAGAGTGTCGTTGACAGGAGTAAAAAAATATCACAAGTGCTTCATGAAGCTTCACTTGCCTATCACTAGTTCCTATATCAGAATCAGAAAACCTTTAATAGTCCAAAGATGGAGAAATTTGCAAAAATCCCAAAGTCACATATCATAATAGCACATGCTCGTCCAGAATGACTTGATGAGATGTCAGAATGAAATAACTTCTTAAGTATTTAAAAAAAAAAAAAGTGAGCTCAAAGCTATACGCGTCACTTTGTAGAATGAAGTTAGCGTGATGGCAAGTAAGCTAAGAGTGCTTAAACATCAAAGCACGTGAGCAGTGAAAAAAAATACAACGCGTCGGCACTGAGTTGGCTGCTGCCGGATAAATTAGGCAGTGGGCATCAGCTCTTTAAGTTGAATAAATGACAGCAGAAACTCAGGCCATATTTTACAATAATAGCGTCGTATTAGCAATACCATCTGAGTTTAGCATAGCGTGTTTATGATGCTTTATAAGGGCGATTAAAATAAATACATACCTTTTAACTAGTATTGAGTTCGCCATACATCTTTAGAGAAAGTTGTTCTGTTGCCATAAAGGGACATAAGTCTTCTTGTGCCGGTCCCAAGGCCGGATATATACAGAGGGTTGTGTCAGGAAGGGCGTCCGACGTAAAAGCTTAGCCAAATCAAACATGCCAATCAAACCTCTGAAGATGGAGGACACTGATTCGCTGTGATGACCCCTTGAAGGGAACAGCAGAAAGGAAAAGAAGACTTGTGAGTATTATCATTGTCTATCTTTGTGTATTGCGCCATCATTTCTGTTCAAATATCCATTGCTTAAAGGATTATGTCACTGCAACAGACAACAAGGCTGATTATTAGCCCGTCTATGCAATTTTTCATTGTTCGATAGCATTTAGCTATATCCAATTCATCAAGCACGAGCTGTTTTAAATACACAACTTGTGATTTTCTTTTTTGATATTTTTTCGGCTCAAAGTGGCTATGCATTTTCATGAATGTCCGTTCAAAATGAGAGCGAAGCGTTCACCATCGTTAGTAAAAGTCGATCCCGTCTTCGTGAAAGTGCAAACAAATGACGAATACAGTGAGACCTCAACTTACGAACTTAATTGGTTCCCAGAAGAGTGTGTAAGGCGAAAAGTGTGTATCTCCCAAAAAAAATTCCCGTAGAAAACCATTAAAATGGGAATAATCCGTTCCCAGGTTTCCATAAAATATACTTTTCAACTAAATAAGCCTTACAACTACACACAACATACCTTATTCTATGTATAATAAATGTGCTATTGTGTTGTAATGAAAGAAATACACTGCATTGTATCATAAAGTCACTTTATTTACATTTGTGATGGTCATTTATGGCTTGATGAAATGGCGTTGGAGGTCGAAGGTCAAAGGGAATTGCTGTTTGGAAAGAGAGGCGCATTACATGAGGACTGTAATTAAAGAAATAAACTGTTCTGTCAAATAAAGTTTTATTTACCTTTTTGATGGTCGTTGATGGCTTATGGAAGGAGAGTCACCTTCCATAAGGACTGTTGGTAACTTAACCTTTGGTGCTGTTCGGTCGTGTGCTTCCGCCGAAGATCACTCCGCCAGCCGTGGTGGGTGTGTATTATGAAAATAGTGCTTATTATAAGGTTTAATTTTCATAAATTTGACGTTTGTAAGACAAAAAGTTTGTAAGTTGAGATCTCACTGTATTGCTGTGTCGTGTCGCAGATTATTTATAAGAGAATTGAACTGTCGAGGCACCAGGCGCTAACCTGTGAAAGCTTGACAAAAAAAAGTCTCAATTCCACGTGTTTTTACCAAAGCCCCATCAAACTTCATGTTTGGAAAGCACTTTCACTGCTGACTTCTTCATTTTCCGCCAGGTGGAATTCCAGCAGATGAAAACATAGCAAGTGTTTGACTTGCAAAGGCAATGAAATAGTAGCAGGCTCGCGCAGTCGTTACCGTTACATGACAAATGGAATTTATGCTTGCACTGCCTTCGGACGCTTGTGTTCTGCCAAAAAACAGTCATCCATCTCTCTCAATTTCCTCAGAAGCTTCCTCAAATCTTCGTCGGGCCACCGCCAAAGCCCTAAAAACTCTTTGAGGGATTAATCAAAGATTTTTCTTTGTCCAAGGAAGAAGCTTACACCACCGTGTTGCTCATCGGAATGCGCAAAGAGGCCCACTCGCATGTGCTGCACCTCTCCAGGAACAAGCGCTACACCCTCACCCCGGAGAAGCTCAAATGGGACAAGTTAAAGCTCACCTACAAGTATTCTCAATCTAAATTTCCTACGAACGACAGTTGTATCGTCAGTGGAACCGTATAAATGCCAATTTCCACCTTTGTTTGCTATCTGCGATACATTTTCCGCCATGACAAATAACCGAACTCGCAAGGCTAATCGCTCTCTCTCTCTCTCTATATATATATATATATATATATATATATATATATATATATATATATATATATATATATATATATATATATATATATATATATATATATATATATATATATATATGAGAGTAATCCATTCCGTTATCCCGTAATTCAAACCATTTGTATCCCAAAGCAGTTTTCCACATTGAAATAAATGGAAACAAATTTAATTCGTGCCAGGCTCGCCCAAAAAGGAACAATAAAAGTGTTACAATTTATTAGTCATAATAATAACGTGATTTTTTTTTTTAATTATGTATTTATTTTTCAGAGGACAAATACGTGTCTGCAAGCACGATGATGTCTCTCTATGTATGTGACTAAAATTTGTGTTTACATTGCCACCGCTTTGATGCTTCAATCGTGATAACAGCACCAAGTGGATTTGTTAGTCCATCTATGGCATTTACTGTATCATATATTGTCAGCATTCGGTGAAAGCTCGTAAAGGCTTTGGGGTTGTTGCATATCAGCACAACTCTCTTATTTTCACAAGCAAATCATTTTGGCAAGTCAAAATGTGTTTAACCTGACCCCCCATGACTGAAACCAGCACTGTGTTTGAGCGCTGGCGTCACCGCCATAATGTGCCTTGCCTATTGGCCTTACTTCAGCTGGGATGGACGGAAGGATGGATTTGATTTTTGGTTGACTTTCACGGGTTCCACTGTGCCTGCAATACAAAAAATACATGTTTATTTCATTTTAAAATGAAGCCGCTTCAAAATAATCCCAATGTGATTGCAGATAAATTTGCCGATTCTAAACCACGGGGATTCTGATTTGTATGATGTCCCGCTGCTGTCAAAACGACTTGTGGTATGTTTTCAATCAGGTTGCTGTCCTACCCGACAAATCTGATCAATGCCACAGACACGCGACGAGGCATCGCCAAGGCTTTCGCTATGTGGAGCGACGTCTCTCCTTTCAGTTTCCGAGAGGTGCCAGCGGACCAGGAGGCGGACATTAAAATCGGTGGGTAAGAAGACCTCCAGCCGTGCGGTCGTGCCCGAAGCCAGCCGCCAGACTCCTTAAATCATCAAACCGCCAGTCGTCTAGTCAAGACCAGACTGCATTTTTAAATGAAAAAAAAAAAAAAAAAAAAAAAAAAAACAGACTTAACAACTTCCATGCGTGTCATGTCTTATTGAGGCCTTCAAAAACTCAACCCTGATCTGTCTCATCAGCACTTTGGCTCTGTCCTACCATCTGCAGAAAGATCACTTTGCAATGCGCTTTGTCATCCCACGGCTGTGGTACAAACCGAGGCGAAATATTTGAGTGGAAACGAAAATGCGAGGAGGGGTGGGTCCCTGCACTGTGGTGGTGGGGAGTAGTAAAGCAAGCTCTTTGCTACTGCCCATTTTTCAGCTCTCTATACTTGGGCAGCGTGGCTTGGATGAGCGCTAGCTAGCTTTGAAACAATTTGTGATGGAACTCAAATTGTTTTTTTTCACGCAAAAATGTTGACTATGTGTGACGGGTGTCACAAAAGTGACTGTCTTGAGCTCCGTGTTGCTGCCGTCTTAATAATACCAGACGCGTGGATGTGTCTTTTTATGTCTTTGATTTCTGCAACACAGTATGACAGAAGGGATGGGTGAAGTCGCATGGGTTTCGTCTTGTGATTAACATAAGTCTCGTCCAAGTAGTTCTAAATATGCAAAACATTGTAGATAACAAAACAGAATGAACAACCTGTGATTGTATAGTGGTTATTTACAGAAAAAGAGAATACAACACAAGTTAACTGTTATTTACATGATGTCCTTGAACGCATCACATGCAGAGACGTCGGCGTAAACACGCGGTGCGCTGGATAATGGCGGCACAGTTCAGCACGCCACTAACCCTCACGGCCAAATGAAACACGACAAAAGAAACGAAATATTGTACAATAAAACGAAATGAAACAATCATTACCTGCAACACATATGGCAGAAGGGATGGGTGAAGTCGCATGGGTTTCGTCTTGTGATTAACTGCGCAACAGAAAAGCACTATGAAGCACATGTACTTCAAAGTTCCACTCGACAAAACTTGAATAATGACACAAAAAATAATCTGGACTCGAAAAGAATTAGGGAACTAATTAGATAACACTAGACAGTACAAAAGGGGAAACAATATAAGATATTGTCATGAAAATGCGAGTTAATCCAGACCATCAGAGAAACGCAACTCACTTTAAATCTCGTCCAAGTAGTTCTGAAACTATGGGCGGGACTTAGTGCCACACTACGCGCCGTTGCGTCACTTCCGTCATAATTTAATAATTTTAGTGCACAACTCCGTTACATATGTACTGTCAAGTAAGGAAAGGGGGTAACTTGTTCGCATGCAGAGAAGCTTTGAAAGGCGCTTCTAAATAAAATGTATTATTATTATTATAAATTATTATATATAAATTATATTATTAGAAACTTTATTTTGGGGTTCACCAGATGCATTTTAAATGGTGGCGGGTGTGCCGGGTGTCATTTATCACAAGTTTGAATGCATTGGCTAATTCCGAGTGGGGCCATATCCTGATCTAGTAGAGCAGGGGTGTCAAAGTAATTTTTTGCCGCGGGCCACATTGTAGTTATGGTTTCCTCTCGAGGGCCGTTATGAATTTGGGGAACCCATTAGAATGTTTAAATCCCTTCAAATATTACATATAGAGCACACAGCAAATTAATGAATAACTTGTTTTCAAATCTGAAGTCAAGAATAATGACTTTTATTGTGGTTGACATCCAAAAATTTGAAATTTTGGCTCAGATTTTAGCAATCATCATGGAATTAACAAGTTTGATTTGCTTTCGCGGGCCGAAAAAAATGATGTGGCGGGCCGGATTTGGCCCGCGGGCTTTGACTTTGACACCTGTGTAGTAGAGGGTATGCACAGTTTTGCAACCACACTATATCCCCTTTTAGAGTTACATATTTTGGGGAGCTGCTTAGGTTATACGTTGCAGCCAATAGCGGAAAAGGTTTTGAAATGATTTCTCTTGGCCATTGTGCTTTGAAAAAAAACATTAGCAAACAGGGGTGTGTCGACTTTTTCGACAAGCAATATCGATGCGTGTGTGTTTATGGCAGGCTTCTACCCGGTCAACCACACAGACTGTCTGCAGTCCTACTTGCACCACTGTTTTGATGGTATCACGGGAGAATTGGCACACGCATTTTTCCCGCCGACGGGCGAGATCCACTTTGACGATTACGAATATTGGATTCTGGGGAACATGCGCTTCAGCTGGAAAAAAGGTACGTAGGTTCGAATCCGGCCCGGGGGTGTGTGGCCCGAATGTACCTATTCAGCGGTCTTACATTTCAGGGGTTTGGCTGACTGATTTGGTCCACGTGGCCACACACGAGATCGGGCACGTGCTGGGTCTGATGCACTCCAGGGACCCGAAAGCCATCATGCACCTGAACGCAACGCTGACTGGTCGCAAACTCATCACGCAGGATGAGGTGTGGGGTTTGCATCGTCTATACGGTACGATTTCAAATCACCCTTTTAATCAGCCCCCTTTAATTCGTAAAGGGTAAAACATGGATCGAGAGATCGTTGCAATTGTTCATTTGCCACCAAATGTAGCAACAAAGTAAGGGTGGTGGGGGAGTGTCAGAGATATGACAGTTAGACACTGTGGACAGAGACTCGGAACCAGAAAGAGTGTCCCTACTGCCATCAGGAAACGCAGTCATCTATGACATACGTCTGAATTCTGCGCCCCTCTGCCAAGCTATTTATTGAGAGTATATGCAAATTAAAGTGATATATTAGTAAAACATAGTTTTCTTGATTAGAATGCCACGCCAATGGACGTTCTGAGCACCAACAGATGTAAGCAATAAAACATTGTGTTTCCCATGAACTGATAAGTTTGTATCCTGGCTAATGACCTCTTCCTGTGAAAAGGAGTTTGAAGTCCGAAATTACCCCTGTGATATGTACTTCCCCAAGTCGTAAATGACTCCTGTGAAGCTGACCGTTTAAATTGCTGTGTCTGTTGACCTGATTGACCCCAGGTTGCCCGTGCTACACTTGTGTATTGAGTCTATTGAGTGTTGACTAAGCATACAACAGCATGAAACTTTTAAATATGATAACTTCTTATTCTCTAATCTCGATCAGGGAGGTAAAAAAACATGGAGGTTATACAGCAATATGGCCGTTTCTTATGAGCGGAAGGCCTGTTTTGTTTTCGTCCAATGTATTGGTTGCAGCTCGGAGCTGACAAAGTCCAACCAGAACCCCCTAAAAACATGGCGGATGACCACATTGTATTGATTGTTTTTTTTTTAATGTCTGCCCTGAACACTTTGCGGCTTCTTTTGATTTTATATAATGTTTTATTATAATGTATTATGTTTATTTATTTGACAGTTTGTTTATTGCTATTTATTTACTTATTTATTTATATATTTATTTATTTGTGTATTTAGTTGCCTGTTTATTGCCATTTATTGGCTTATTTATTTATTTATTTAATCAAAGACCAGTCCTATTATTTACGTTACTTTTTCAAATGTGACTATTTTCCACTCGTTTCATTTTAATTTCAAACCATTTTTATCTTGGAAAATTCCAATTTCTTCTCAAAAGAGGATTTATCTTTTTTTTTGTCTGATGCAACTTTAGTCTAATAAAATCACAACTTTTATTGCCCCAAAAAATACGAATTTCCCATGATATAACATTGAAGTTTTCTCAAAAATTGGCAACTTTTTGAATCCGGTACTATTCAGGGCAATACACATGTTATAATTAATTGGTGTTAGGATTGTAAATGGAGTCTTTGTAGAAATTACCTCCTCCCCCATTACATATAGAAAGCTTTAGAAGCCCTGCCAAAGTGAACTAAAATATACCAGCTGGTGGAAACCTTTATGTTATCATATACTGTCGGTGATCCGCATCGTGTCTCCTTTCTCCCCCTCCCCCTAGGATGCTTGGACCGGTTTTTCATCTGTCCGGCGTGGGCTCGGAAAGGCTATTGTGAAAGCAAGCGCAAACTGATGCAGAAGCACTGCCCGTCCAGCTGTGATTTCTGTTATGGTAAGATAGCGACGGTCCAAGTTGGATGGGAGAAAGTGTTTTCTCCGTCCATCGTTCCGAGGAGCCGTTTGCGAATGCGGTGACGTGGGCCAATAGTTCCAAGCCAATAAAACACTGTCCTGCGTTCATGGTGCACATCAGTGGCAGCAGGCAGGCTGCAATGAACTTTTTTTGGGGGGGGCAAGGGGGCTGTACGTTTGCTACATAATTGTGTCAGAGGGCCCGGCTTGCGTAATAGCAAAACTGCTCCCTTTGCAAGGTTTCGAGCGTCTGCAAAGGGGACAGAGCAAAGAGGCAAGAGGAGACGACTCCTTGGCTCACTCTAATCTGTTGCTCATTGTTGATTGGGAGACGTCGTACGGCTGTGGAAAATTCCTGAGCCCTTCCAAACCGCTGGAATTTCAGACTGTGGCTCCAGGGTTAGAGACACGCCAGGTCATTTCGCATTTCTGTTTCATTAGTGAGCGCGTCTCCTCTCCAGCCGCACTTTCACTTAATAGTGAGGTTGGCCGCAGCTAAATTGCGAAAGAGATATGGTCAGTGCGATAAATTGGGGGCCTGCGTCTCTCCAATAAAAGACAATTTGATATCAATTTTTATTATGCTATATATATATATATATATATATATATATATATATATATATATATATATATATATATATATATATACAGTAAAGTCTCGTTATATCGATATTCAAGGGAGTCCGAAAAAATATCGATATAACCGGGACTATCGATATATCCGACCCTGTTTGCATGTAATTTTCTCCGTGCGTGCATAGAAATAGTATCGATATAACCGGGACTATCTATATATCCGATATCGATATAACGAGACTTTACTGTATATGTACAGTATATACATATTTGTTGGAAAGATATGCCCATTTTATTGTAAGATCAGAGCATTGCTAATTTGAATGTAATTGCACCGTTGACCATTTGATAAGTTTGTGTTACTTCCGGGTTGAGTGAACATTAGCCCGTCTGAATGCTACTCAGCCGCAGAAATAAATATGTAACTGTAAAGTTTCTTTGAGAGTTTTGAAAGGCGCTTATAAATCACATGTACAATTATCTATCCATCCATTATCTGTACCGCTTATTCCTCATTAGGGTCGCGGAGGTGCTGGAGTCTAACCCAAGCGTCTTCGGGCCTTAGGCTTGGGACACTCTGAATTGATTGCCAGCTAATCGCAGGGCACACAAAGACAAACAACCAGTCACTCTCACATTCACACAGAGGGACAATTTGGAGTGTTCAATCAGTCTGCCATGCATGTTTTTGGAATGTGGGAGGAAACCTAAGTGGGAGAACATGCTAATGGCGCACAGGAAGGCCAGACCGGGTCTTGAACTCGCGACCTCTGCATTATTATGATGATGATGATGATGGTTATTGTTATTATTATTATTGCTACTATTATTATTAGTAGTAGTACTAGTAGTAGTATCGGTAGTAGTAGTAGTTGTAGTGGTACAGTAGTAGTAGTAGTAGTAGTCATCGTAGTAGAAGTAGTGTATTTTCTTTTTGACTTTCCCCTACGGGGGTCACCACAGCGAATCGGTGTCCTCCGTCTTCGGAGGTTTGATTCGCTTGTTTGTTTTGGCAAAGCTTTTACGTCGGATGCCATCATTCAGTCATTCCTCAATCTCCAGTGCTATTGACATATTTTACTATCCTTGACGTCATTGCCTTTTATCAATCATCATCTTTCTTAAATTCAGACAATTTCTTGTTCTGTAGCCACAAGGGCACACAAGCCAGTGTCTTATTATGCCGGTCCCAAGCCTGGATAAATACAGAGGGTTGTGTCAGGGAGGGCATCCGACGTGGAAGCTTCGCCGGAACAAACGTGCGAGTCGGGCCTCTGAAGATTGAGGACGCTGATTCGCTGTGGTGACACCTGAGGGGAGGGGTCGAAGGGAAGGTATACTACTACTACTACTGCTGCTAATAATAGTGGTGATAATAATAATAATAATAGTACTATCATCATCGTCATCATCATCATCCTCATCAGTATTAGTATTAGTATTAGTATTTGGGAGCCTTTTACTGAGCGAGTTGCTTGTTCTGTAGCCACAAAGGGACATAAGTCTTCTTGTGCCGGTCCCAAGCCCGAATAAATAAAGAGGGTTGTGTCAGGAAGGGCATCCGACGTAAAAGCTTGGCCAAAACAAACATGCGTATCATACCTCTGAAGATGGAGGTTACTGATTCGTTGTGGCGACCCCTTGAAGGGAAAAGCCGAAAGGAAAAGAAGAAGACATATTTATTTATACAGTGTATAAAGCGTACTTTAGTGTATTTAGTTTGGTGATTATATTGCATTTTTTCTGAAGCAAAATATGTACCTTGGCTCAACAGGCTGGAAAACACCGATCTTATAATTATGCTCCTCAATAAAAGCTTAAATGATTAAATAATTCTTCTGTAAACTGAAATGGTGGAACTGATGTGTTTTCCAAAAACAGATATCAAATGGACGGATGGTTTGTAAATCAATTTTATACGATCTGTATTTGTTGAAGTGATTCGAATCAGTTTGTCATCCGATTTTCCGTGTTCACTCATCTTTGTCAGCTGCGCCAACAGACTTTGGCGTCATCTAGTCCGAACTGTGATACGTCTTTGGAATGATCATTCAGAGCAGCGTTAATTTGACAATGCTTTACACTGTAATCTAGGTTTGTTTACATTTGAAAAATTAATCGTAACAGCTACTTTTAACAAAATGATGTCAAAGGTGAAAGTTTTGCCAGTTTTGCCGCATTCCCCGTAGCCTACGACACCCTTTGCATTTGTGCAAGCAAGCTCCAGAATGCCACACAATCCCAGTATCTCTTCCATGCTTTCAAAATTGCGGGCAGGTCATTGTTTCCTTTTTCATGTGTGATCCCAAATCAGAATTCCCATTCCCAACTGTGGCTCCCACGCCGAAACCTCCAAGGACCAAACACAAGCTCGTGGTCGAGGGAAAAAAGCTGACGTTCCGGTGCGGGAAGAAAATCGCGTCGAAGAAAGGCAAAGTATTGTGCGTACGATCGGCGTCGGTTCACCTTGTGTGCCGCCATTTGCTGCGCTTCCTCACCGACTTCTTTACTTTTAGCTGGTACAAAGACGGCGAGCTTCTGGAATTCTCGCACCCGAACTACATCTCCTTGAAGGACGATCACATCACGATCGTGGCCAACGCCATCAACGAGGGCACGTACACCTGCATTGTGAAGAAGAAAGACAAAGTTCTCACCAACTACTCATGGAGAGTGCGTGTGCGATTCTGAAGGTCATGCCGGCCGGCTCTGAGCTCAACACGCGGTGCACACGCTTCATTCACTTGGGCACATATTTCTTTCTTTAACTCTGTTTCATGTACTGTTGACGGTCACTGTGCAAATCTCATGATGTGAGCAAAATAAAATCAATATTCCATGGGGATGAGAAACGCACCCTGGGGGATCCCCGCGGAGGCATCTTCACACATTCACTTTTTTGATTCTGACAAACTAACCCAACCCAAGATAATCACCCTTGGCGGACATCTCTAAAATAATACTAAAGCTGTATCAAAATATGTAAAATCCCACTGCTCACATTTGAGTGAGGTGAGCCACATGTGGGAAGCAGCTGCCTCGGCGCAAAAACTGCAAGCACAATAAGCAGATGACATCCATGTGGCAGCTTCAAGGCCAACAAATCGTAAAACAACAAGAACGACACGTTGCACGGTAGAAACTTTGCCTGAAGAACACCCACCCCCTCTCCAGTGACGTGCAGGTGAGGTTCATGGCTGGTGAGGCACTGACGTCATCACAGTCAGATTTACAAACATATGAACTCTACAGAGTAGCTTATTCACCATTTGATTGGCAACAGTCAGCATTCTTTATAAACTGTAGCATAGAAAAAAGAATGAAAAAAACTTTCTTATCGTGTTACCTTTACTTATAAATGAAGCCCATGCGCCGCTCCTTCTGAAGGCATCGATACCTTCTTTGTAGAAGCCTTCCTTATCTATCTTCAGTTTTAAGTCTCTCTATTTCTTTCAATTTAGATATGTAATCCTCCATTCTGAAAATAAGGCCAAGCAACACGAAACATGTCTGGAAGGTTGCACTTAATTTGCTAATTGTTTACTGTAGCTTGCTCTCACTAATTCTATTATTCAGCAGCCGAGGAGGCACAAGAAGAATCTGTAATCACCAGCGCCCCCTGTCACGAGGCAGGAGAACTGTGTGTCTTACCTATGCACACTGTTGTGATAAAAATAAAATAATCACTGTAGTACAGTGTTTATAATGTAAAGTGACTCTACATTATATACACCAGTTAAACTGTAGAAATTTAGTTCACATACTAAAAGTGTTTGAACACTTTAATCGCGATATGCAGAGGGACAGCAATGCGGTCTCACTTCAGGGCAAGCCAGCAGTTAGAATAGTGATTGCGCAATCCATGGTGAGGCTCAGCCGGCTGCTGCCTCACTGCTCGTCTCTTCTTAGTATTTCAACAGGAAATGTGAAAATTCAGCGATTTTGCAAAAAAAAAAATAAAAAAAAAATGGTGAAGTTAAATGGAAAAGAACTTCAAAGTACAAATCACTAAATAAATATAACTGTTTAATTTGTTTTCATTTGATATTTCCATGATGACAAGTGAGGCACAGCCTCACCTGCCTCCCCTGACTACACGTCATTGCCCCTCTCCCACTAGCTTCATGTTAACGCGAAATGTGATTGACAGGTAAACAGGATTTAAATCAAAAATATAATTTTGTGATTTTCGTTCATAAAAAGACAGACAAAAAAATTCTGGAACGGATTACCTTTGTCAAGGCAGAATATTTGAAAGCAATTCTTGGAGTGGATGTCATTCGGTGGGCCAATGTAACAATCGGCTTGGGAAAAAAGCTCATCCCTGCAAATTCGCTCAAATTCCATGAAGCACAAAAGGAACAATGTAGTCAACAGCCCGTATGAACCGACCGAATCGAAACCAAAACTGGTTTGTTCGCTATTTTTTTTTATTATTTTTTTAAAGGACAACCGACACCATTTTTTTGTTTCCTAACTGACATCAGAAAAACGTTTTATAGCATCTAAAATACCCAAAAAAACGCAGGCTGATATTTTGTCAATTGAAAAACACCAATAAAAATGACTTAAAGTCTCCCAAAACTACTTCAAAAGTATCTAAGAAAGTTTCAGTTTCAGAAGGTCCCGCCCCCTTGTTCGTGACGTCACGCCAAGATGTCTTGCCTTGCTCGAGAATCAAAACAATGGCTTCAAATTCGGAGAAGATGCTTTCTTCTAACAGTTAGAAGAAAGCATCTTCTTATTTGATTAGAATCTAACTCATCCAGTTATGAATATGATTCAAATAGTTCTGAAGAGGAAAGCATAAATGTCTGCAATCGATTGAAGAAGTCATTCCGTGTCATTTTGAGGCATCTGGATGAAATATAGCGTCCCAGAAAATGCACAAGATGGCGCCCAAGCTCCATTGGAAATGGGCTGATTTGTCTGCTGGGAATTTGTGTCAGCATGTATCAAATAGTAGTCTTGGTGCAACACACAACGATTCACCATCACGTTATTTATGTGTTTTCCTTCTAATTTTGCCATCAACACGGATCAACACGAAGTTTTCAGACCAAACAAAGTACCCAAAATGCATTATGTGTCGCTTTCTCGGTCAGGGGCGTTCCAAACGTGACGTGACGACAGGACTCGTCACCAACTCGAAAACAAGACTTCCTGAATATGCAGTGTGGGTCTTAAAACGTAAAATATAGCGATGTGCGGTGGAATCTTTGTAAAATACGGGCAGTCAAAGTCATTTAAAGTGATTTTACAAATTATGGACAAAACTTGTCCAGGGCGTCGGTTGTCCTTCAAGGCATTAACAAGATTTTTCTCCAACCTCTGCGTGTACAATATCTGGACCCTCAGGGACATGTGGAACACCTCATACACCTCACTTGCTCTCGTCTGATGGTCTGGTGCCAAACATAATCAGTCACGCGACGCACCAGCTGGTCTTCTTCCACACATCAGGTGGAACGCTGAAACAGAAGAGCTCCACTGGAGCCCATCAAACTCAATAACTGACTTTTCTCGGTCTGTCTGTTTTGTTAAGGCGTCACAGCATCTTAGACTGAGCAGATGTGGGCTGCTGAATTGTGTGTTTTTTTTGTTTTTTTTTGGTGGAGCGCAAATCCCTAGTTGATTTATTTGATTCCAACACTGAATAGTAACGGCGGACGGCATGTAGAATGACATCACCACCCCCATTTACGAAGGTTTCCTTTTTTTTGTTCGTTTTTCTTTATTTTTGATTAAAAAAAAACCAAAATATATCGCCTTGATGTTTGAGTGAACAGACAGATTGGAGTAGCTGTGCCGGATAGCAAGTAAATTACCTACCTCCATCATCACGCTGTTCAGTAAATTGAAAAAAACAAAGGAAACTCAAAAATAATATACAAAAAGGGGTGGGGGGTGGGAGGGGGTTGGTAACACAGGTGGAGGAGAGCCTGAGCATTTGGGAAACACGTCATAGCGACCATTCTTGCTCTGAGACGGTCCTGGTCGACAGTTTGCGCCAATCTGGCATATTATTCTGTTCTTTGCGCTTCAGTCCAGTGGCAGTGTTCTTCTTTCTCAGCCATGGAAGTCCCGTTTAGAATTTAAGGCTGAATCCGGGTCCGACTGCGGATGCCCCCTGATTGCTGGTGGTCAGGTGAAAGCCCGTGTCCTTCAGGTCGTCGTCCCCCTGCGGACAGAGGAGTCCAACAACACGGGCAGAGGTTGGAGACTGAGAAGAGGTGACAAAATCAAGACTAGATCCTGTATCAATCAAAGTGGAATAATCTTCAAAAGTGGCTGTAAGATGGCTATCTGGCTATGTATTACCTATTTATTTGCTATCCATTAGCTAGCTAGCTAGCTTTCTATCTATTTTAGTTACTTCGGGGTTGAGTGAACGCTGGCGCATGTGGCTGCCGCTGCTCACCCACAGAAAAAATTTATCCTATGACTGTAAAGTGACCTTCAGAGTTTTGATAGGCGCTTATAAATGAAATGTATTATTATTATTATTATTATTATTATTATTATTATTATTATTATTATAATACAATGGTGAATCGTTGTGTGTTGCACTAAGACTACTATTTGATACTAGCTGACACAAATCAGCCCATTTCCAACGGAGCTCGGGCGCCATCTTGTGCATTTTCTGGGACGCTACATTGCAGTCCAAACGCCTCAAAATGACACGGAAGGACTTCTTTAATCGATTGCAAACATTTATGCTTTCCTCTTCAGAACTATTTGAATCATATTCATAACTGGATGATATCAAGAAGTCATATTCTCCCATTGTTTTGATTCTCGAGCAAGGCAAGACGTCTTGGCGTGACATCACGAACAACGGGGCGGCACCTTCTGAAACTGGCCATTTCCCGTTTCATTTTGAAGTCGTTTTTGGACACTTTAACTCATTTTTATTTTATTTTTATTGTTTTTCATTTGACTAAAATATTAGCTAGCTAGCTGGCTGGCTATCTAGCTAGGTAGCTGTTGGTTATCGATTGACTAGTTAGCTAGCTTTCTAACTATTTGAGTTACTTCCGGGTTGAGTGAATGCAGGCGCGTGTGGCTGCCGCTGCTCATCCACAGAAAAACTTATCCTATGAGTTTTGAAAGGCGCTTATAAATGAAATGTATTATTATTATTATAAAAATATCAGCCAGCGTGTTTTGGGTATTTTAGATGCTATAAAACGTTTTTCTGATGTCAGTTAAGAAACAAAAAAGTGACGTCGGTTGTCCTTTTAAAGGGTCGACCATACTTTGTACATGACAGAAATTGATCCTGTCATCGACTCGATTGTTGTGATCAAAATCGATTCTTTTGAAGCGGTTATGAGTAAAAGGTACAATTCCCAATGCGGCGGAAATTAAACTCCCATCGTGGGTACAGTCGGATTCCCCGTAGTACCACTGTTGAAAACATTAAGGAACGTCAGTCGGCACATCATGGAAAACGCAAGAGGGAACTCGGCAGACACAAAGCAGAGGCTTGTCGGCCTTTAATCTATTTAACACAAGCGTCCTTCGGAAAGCCTACTCGCCGGCTGGCTTTTATGTCATGGAGAAAATGGAAGCTAATGGCCTTACCAGTTGACTGTAGCCCAGACCTCCCTCGGGCGGCCGAGGGCTAGTGCCTCTTTTTACCCTCTGTTGCTCACTTTTGGCCGGCCATGTGGGGAACATGGAGGGCTCGATGGGCAGCGGCGTTTCGCGGAAGTACTCGTGCTTGAGCCCCTCGTCGCACAGGATCCGCTTGGCGGGACAGTAGGTGAGGAATCTGGAAGGGAATCCATCGTTATTTTGGAGAGGGAGGCGCTAGCGAGGGTAACTTAGGTTATCAAACTTGTATTTTTCAGGACGGTCTTGAAGAATAACAACCAGAGAGAAGGAACATTCGGAAAGATTTAACAGCAACAGTCAAGTTGTTAAAAATTGTCATTGGGCATCTTGGGGATATTATCTTCGCTCGTCACCGGTTGTCGTGGATACGGAAGCAATACAAAACATTTAGTATTGCTGTAAAACAGGGGCCGCAGTGAGCATCTGTTTGAGACAGCCTGAACTGAGCATTCAGTGATTTTTTTCTTCTTGTCCTCATTAACATAAACTTGTTTAAACTCATTAACGAATTAACTCATTAACACCAGACAATGTGAAGAAAAAAAACGTGTCCACTCCAGTTCCAGGGTTTTTGTCATTTTCACTCCAATTGCAGGTCCCACAGAAGTTTTAGGACTCCATCAACATTAAATTCAGCCGAAGAAACCTTAGACTCTCGTCTTTCATCAAAAAAAAAAAAGAGTTAATTCCGAAATTATATGGGTTTGGGGTTATATGAGCTTGAAATGGGGGCAGCTGTACAAAATAGAATACAATACATACATATTGATTTGTATGGCGCTTTAGCAACAGCTGAAGCTCTAGCAAAGGATTAACATGGACAAAATGCAAATGCTGCCCCCTCGTGGAAGGGGAAAACTTTGCCAGAGGTGTGATCAGCGCTTTATCGGCATCTCCGCAAGAAAAACCAAAATCCAAACAAATTCAGGAATTGTGCTCCTCATCATGCTTTTCGAATACATTTGGGAATTCAGTAAAGGAGTTTAAAAAAAAGTCAACTTTCTGGCTTTCCAAAAAAAAAAAAAAGGAAATAAATATGTAAAAAAATTAATATGTGCTACAAAAAGATATACCACGCCGGAAGATCTTAACATCGTGGTGGGAATATTTTAGATTGCCATTCTGGCGACACTTGAATGTGAACTTGCGAGTGATCCCAACTGCGTCTCTCTTGGATTTGGGAAGCTTGGCGGGCGTCAAGTGTGCTGCGTCAAGTGTGCTGCCAACGTATTATACCTTTCGATATTCATTCAGCAACTCCATCCGACATTTTTCAAACAAGAGTCGACTTTGCATGGACTGAATCACTGCCGTGTTTTCTTTTCTTTTTAACGGCTGGAAGGGGCCCAAAAAGTCTCAGTGAACCGCGATCCTCACGCTGCGCAGTGCATGTTTCTCTTTTACAGGTGCCTGCAACAACTTTGTGGGTGGGTGACAAGATCTGGGAAAGTCAAGTCTCTCTCTCTTCTCTCTCTCTCTCTCTCTCACTCTCTCTCTCTCTCTCTCTCTCTCTCTCTCTCTCTCTCTCATCTTTCTGCTCTCTTTCTCTCCCCTCTCTCAGTCTCTCTCCCTTTCTCTCCTCTTTCTTTCTCTCTCGCATTCTTCCTCTCATTCTCTCCTCTCTCACGTTCTGCCTCTTTCCCTCCCTCTCTCTCACTCTTTTGCTGTCTCTCTCTCTCTCTCTCACTCTTTTGCCCTCTCTCTCACTGCTTCTCTCTCTCCCTCCCTCCCTCTCTCACACTCTGTCACTTTCTCTCTATTGCTCACTCTTTTTCTCTCTTTCACTGCTTTTCTCCCTCCCTCCCTCTGTCACACTCTCTCACTTTCGCTCTCTTGGTCACTGTTTTGCTCCCTCTCTTTTGCTCTCCCTCCCTCCCTCTGTCACACTCTCTCACTTTCGCTCTCTTGGTCACTGTTTTGCTCCCTCTCTTTTGCTCTCCCTCTTTCACTCCCTCTCTCTTTTTTTTTTTCTCTCTCTCTCTCTCTCTCTCTCTCTCTCTCTCACCCCATCTCACCCCCCTCTCAGCAGTGGGCTACCGTTGTCATGTTTTTACGCAAGACGGCCAGAAAAGCACAGTGTGAATAAAAAGCTGCGGAGCCAACAAAGGAACAACGTAAGAATGCGTTGATGTGTGAGGGAGTTTTTTTCCCCGCCCAGCTGCCAAATCCTACTGATGTATCTGTTTGACATTTTGCCTGCACCTCACATCTCATTTTGGCATCCTGTCAGCGAGGACTAAATAACATTGTCAGGGGAAGGGTTTACTTGACGGCGTTATGTCAAACTACCACATAAATGTGACGTTTTCGCTGAAGATAAACCCAAACTTGCCAAAGTGAGTCAGACGGCAGACCACTTTGGGCCCCCCTCACCCCTGGCCGGCGCCGCCTTCAATATCAAACGGTGAAATGAACTCACTTGTTCATTAAGTCGAATCCCTGGTCGGAGAGCAGCGCACCAAAGCGCTTACGCAGGTTGTTGTAGGGATGCTCTGTGAAAGTCATCTTCTTCACGGCGGGCAGCTCATTGTAACCCGGCCAGATTTTCTCACTGGGTGAGCCCAGATCCTAATAAGACCACACAAACAACACATAACCAAACCTCTCATTGGAACGGCAGATGGATATTTCCACTCAACCGGACGTGCTCAAAAGCTTCAACGCAGGTAATGAGGGAGGAACAATTTGAGAGGCTCAAATCAGTCCAAACTTATCCAGACAACGAAAGTGGGGCTGCTTAGTGTTTTAGTGTAGCAGCACCACGCCATGGTCACATTCAGAGCTGCAAACTGAGCTCACCCGCTACGCAACGCGTAGTTAAGTGATTTACAAGCTCTCAACACCTTCACGACGAAGACAAATGTGAACGTTTACCTTGAATATTTTATTGATTTGGTCGATTTCAGATTTTCCAGGAAAAAGAGGTTTCTGGGTGAGGAGCTCTCCAAATATGCATCCCACAGACCACATGTCGACAGCTGTGGAGTATTCCTGCGGGAGAAGGGCGGGTGAAAAAAAAAAAACACACACAGCGGCGGTCCATAAAAACGTAACGCAGACAGTCTGCCTGGCACGTTTCAACTTGGGTTTGTCTGGCCTGCGAAAGTGGATGTGCTGTGACGACCGCTGGAGCTTTTCCACGTGTAAATCATCTTGCGTAAAAGTCTAATTTGCTAAGCTAAGGGATTTGCAGATGTTGCTTTATGTTTGGAAATATACTTTAGGGATAAAAATATCAGCGGCGACAACATGGTCATCAACCAACCGCCGCCCCGACACCTCCATACGCTTTTTACCTTGGCTCCGAGCAGCAGCTCCGGCGATCTGTACCACAGGGTCACCACGACAGGAGTGTAGGGCTTCAGCGGGGAACCGTACTCACGGGCTAAACCAAAGTCACCGACCTAAAATTGCAGAACAATAATGTTATGTCATATTGTTGCAAGGAAAAGAAAAAAAAGTGGTAGTGGGGTGGGGGGTTCAATTAGGGTTTTAAGCTGTTGGATATGTTCAACTGATAACGATCAAGTGGATATGTTCAATTATTATTTTTCTTAAGTAATCAATTAATCGTTCTTTTTTTCCTTTTTTAAAACAATTCATGCAATCAGTCTGAATTGTTTTTTTAATAAGGTGTTCAATTCCTACGTCGCTATTACTCCAAAACAAGCAATTGCTTGAAACAGAAATTGCAATTAAAATAAACAAACAAAAACATAATAAAACAAAACGACAAATAAAAACTACAATCTGCACCATTTATGATTCAGTTACATTTCATCTTTGGATTTTTTTTTGTCCAATTCACATCACCCAGATTTTTTTTGTGTTAAATTTCTATGCCGCTATTTCTCTAAAAGAGCAAATTGCTTCAAACAGACATTGCATTTAAAGGACAACCGACGTCTCCAGACAAGTTGTGTCCATAATTTGTAAAATGGCTTCAAATGACTTCTACTGAGCTTATTTTAAAAAGATTCCACCGCATATAGCTATATTTTACGTTTTAAGACTCTCGCTGAATATTCAGGAAGTCTTGTTTTTGAGTTGGTGATGAGTCCGTATGTGACGTCACTAAAGGAATTCCCCCTGACCAAAGAAAAGACACATTGTAGCAGTCCTTCCATCACGTCAATGTATTTTGCTGTATTGTTTGGTCTGAAAACCTTGTGTTGCACCCAAAAGCCGCCAGAAGAGGGTGCCCAAGCTCCATATAAGGAATTTATCAGCCTGTGGAAACGGAGGTGGCCACAGGAGGTCGCTATTTTGTGCATCTTTTCTGATGATCGCTTCTCCCCAGTGTTGCCTCAAAATAGCATGGAATAAATTCTTTAATCGATTGCAAACATGTATGCTTTCCTCTTCAGAACTATTTGAATCATATTCATAACTGGAGGTGTAACAAGAAAGCATATTCTCCGAATCTGAAGCCATTGTTTTGATTCTCAAGCAATGCAAGACGTCTTGGCGTGACGTCACAAACTGGAGGCGGGACTTTCTGAAAATGCCCAATTCGCAGCTCAATTTTTTGCAGATTTTGGACACTTTAAGTCATTTTTATTGGTGTTTTGCATTTGACTAAAAATATCATACTGCATGTTTTGGGTATTTTAGATGCTATAAAACGTTTTTCTGATGTCAGTTAAGAAACAAAAAAGTGACGTCGGTTGTCCTTTAAATAAATAAAATGAACCATCTATTATTCAGTTACACTGCTGGTATGGAAAATGTCAGAAAATAGGAGGAATATTCATTTCCTTCATTTCCTTAAATAATCAATTAATTATTTGATTTCTTTTGTCTAATTCACCCCATCAGTCTGAGTTTTCTATCTATATATTACTCAAAAGCAGGATATTTCTTTAGACATACATCACAATAAACGAATGAATAAATAAATAAATAAATAAACTAATGAATGAATGAATGTTGTCCGTGACACTCTGACGAAGGCGGAAGTATATGCCGAAACACGTCGGGTAATTGAACACCTAAAAAACACTGTCTGTAAGAAACTAAGAAAATCTGTTGTAAATTAATAAATGTTGTTTTTTGCACAAATTATGATTTGGTTACTCGGTAACGTGTCAGAAAACGGGAGGAAATGTTATGAGATAATCACCGCTCACGTATAAGTCGAGCATGGTATTCCAATTACAACACAAACCAAATTACCAAAATGGATTTACATTTCATTTGAGTTTAAACACGGTTTACAAAACGCCATTCCTGTTGCTAATCCTGCAGCACCAAAGAAAGCAAGAAAAACAGAAAAGAGTTGCTTGAAGCCAACCCACCTTCAGGATGCCCTTGTGACTAAGCAGCAGGTTGGAGGTCTTCAGGTCCCGGTGGAGAATCCAGTTGTCATGGAGATGACGGACCCCTCGAAGTAGTTGAATCATCAACGTTTTGACTTCTCCTGCGAGCGGATTGAACGGCGCCGTTTCGGCAGAGTTAACGGCTGCGGTAGGCATCGCTTGGCAATCGCCAGTTGATTCGTTACCTGGCAGGAAAGGCTGCTTCATGGTTTCCATCAGACTCTTCAAGTCATGCTCAACGTAGTTCATCACAATGTAGATCTTGTCCATGTTACTTCCCACAACTATTTCCTACGAGGCATTAGAGCACATGTGTCAAAGTCAAGGCCCGGGGGCCAAATTTGGCCCACCACATTATGTTATTCGGCCCGCGAAAGCAAATCATACATGTAAAGAAAGTCAAAACTCAAATTTCAAATTATCATATAAAAGCCACAATAACAGGTATTATTCTTGACTTCAGATTTGAAAACTAATTATTTATTAATTTGTTGTGTGCTCTGTATGTAATATGTGGAGGGGATGAAACATTCATATGGCTTCCTCAAATTCGTAACGCTCCCTGAGAGGAAACTGTAACTACAGTGTGGCCCCCCAGCAAAAAAATGAGTCTGACACCATTATTAGAGGTTAGACATAAAAAAATATAAACGCACACATAAATTTAAAAAAAAAAGTTTTCTCACCCTCACTGTGACAATGTTGGGGTGCTGCGCTTTCATGATGGTATTGATTTCTCGCAAGGACGTGATCGGGAAGCCCTCCTTCTCCTTCTCCATTTTGAGCCTTTTTAATGCCACAATTTCATCTGTCAACATAAACGCAATGGAAAGACGTCAGAGCGACAACACCTTCGAGCCAATCGGGTGCATGTCACGTCAAATTCATTACCCGTCTTTTTGTCCTTGGCTCTGTACACCACACCGTACGTGCCCTCCTCAATTCGGTTGAGGCATTGGAATTCTTCGACGCTGCGGCAGCCCTGAAAGACGAGGGCAGGTGATGAGTCACAATCCAAACAGGGGGGGGGGGGGGGTGCATGCAGGATGTGTTCTATTTCATTGAATTCAAAACAAGATTGGGTTAAATTGCAAAGAAGACATTTTTGAGCGGTTGTGGGCTTTTGGATATTTATTTTATATGAGATAAATAAACAGATTGGCATATTCATTCATGTTTCATTTGCCTTCATTTTAATGTGAGTCTCACCTATAGGACCACAACAGTGAACGCGAGCGCGTGTGGCTGCCGCTGCTCACCTACAGAAAAACTGATCCTGTGACTGTAAAGTGACCTTGAGAGTTTTGAAAGGTGCTTATAAATGAAATGTATTATTATTTCGGAACAATAAATCTGATGGTGCAAGGGTGTTGCCAGTAGGGTCGGGCGGGTTATTACTTTTTTACGTCGGGACTGGGTAATGTCTTTTTTGGGGGGGAGGGGGGCGTTAATAAATGAGAGATAAAAGCGGACTTTGTAAAAAAAAAAAAAAATCTAAAAATAAATAAATAAATAGATATAAAATAGATAGGGATGGATGCACAGACAGATAAAATCCAGAGGACTTTAATCTCTGATGAATGAAATTAACAATTGGAAACTACATTTGGTATTTCATTAACGTCTCTGTGTGATAGTAAAATTGGTTTGATGTATGTGATAAATATGTCCCCATCCTCCAAGAGCTCCACTGGCTACCGGTCAAATATAGAATCAACTTTAAAAATTCTTTATACATTTAAAGCTATCCATAACCTATTTAAAATGTCATTTTCCGTGTAGCTCTTTCTCTTGTTTCTATTTATAACTATTTTATTTATTGTATTCTATTTGTGATTGTATTTTATTTATTATCATACCTATGCTTGTCTGTGACTGCAAAGTGTCCCTGAGCGCTTTGAAAGGCGCTTAAAATGAAATGTATTATTATTATTATTATTATTATTATTATTATTATATAAGCAAAGAAAACCAAAATGAGGAAGTGGGCAAACACTATTTTCACAGCACTGCTAGGAATACGACTGCTTTGACACGCACCTGTAAAGCAGGCAAATATTTGGGCAGCTCCTTCTTGAGCTCCACAGGTGAAATCGGCGGGGAGTCAGGAATGTAGTTTCCTTCGGGTGTTGGGGAGCGTGAATGAGTCTGCGATTGAGGGGTCGGGTCGCCGTCCCCTGCCTCTTCATCTTCTTCTTCTTCTTCTTCTTCATCTTCCATCTCCTCACCGCTTTCCTCAGTATCGTGGTCGAACCGAGATTCGGGTACTGTTGGATGAAGGTTTAAGATGAGGAGTCGAAAAGTGCAGAATATCAGGAACAGTCAAGTAAAAAAAAATGGCGGCGAGCGGCATGACACCAGTGATAATAATTGATTGGGGGGGCTGACCTGCCGGTATATGATTTCCGTTTTCCTGCTCCTCCGCAAAGTCCTCCTCTGACTGCTCCCCCTCACTTACTTCATCTGTAATAAAGGAGGCGTCAAAGTTAAGGGACATATGCACTGCCCTTCAATCATTCACAGCACAACAATGCAGGATGGCTGATTACCTGCGGTCTGTTCAGATCTGTCTGAGCCAGAGATCGAGAGTGACTCTCCTTCCTCTTCTGCTTCCCCATCTTCCTCCTCTCCTTCTTCTTCTTCTTCTTCTTCACCACCATCGGTCTTGCTGCTGGACTCTTCCTCCCCCTCTTCCTCCTCTGAACCAGATCTTGAGGCTTGATTAAAAGATGTGAGGAATGAATGATAACCAGCAGTGAGTGTTTACATCCGTTTGTGCGCCGATCATGGCGGTTTCTCTCGTGATTTGTTTTGCCCCATTGATGAAATGCCATAAAAATGCAAACATGCAAATGAGCCGGCGTTGATGACAAAACATGCAGTGCTGTCAAAGGTTACAGAATCACAGGTGAATGCTCGTCACGCATTGGGACTGTTCCCAATATTAAAATAATAGCTCGCTACCACTCTTCCCACCCGACTGCCCCAGAGTAGCCACCAGTCACGTCCGAGCCTGTTTGTGATGTTCTGAGGCTGATTATAATCGCACGAGCGGCAAAACACACTAATGCTATGTTAGCCTTTCTGGCATTTGACACGCCCTAAAAAATGTGGCGACCAATATATCAAGATATAATACTCAGTTGCATCCCTCCTTTCAAACCCCTTGTTATATTTGTTGCATTTTTATTGTTTAATAAAATCCTTGCGTCCCTAAGATGAACCACAAAAATTAATTGACTGATAAATGAATGAATAAATAAAAAACACACAAATAAATAATTAAATGGATGAAGGATAAATAAATAAATGGATAAATAAATACAGTAAAGTCTCGTTATATCGATATTCAAGGGAGTCCGAAAAAATATCGATATAACCGGGACTATCGATATATCCGATATCGATATAACGAGACTTTACTGTACATGGATTTCCGAAAATATTTTAAATATCAAACTTTTCCCTCAAACAATGCCATGGAGGAGCAAAATTGCCCAAATCCAGCAGACATTGAAACAGCTTCTTCCCCCAAGCCATTAACTCTTTAACCAGTAACCCAAATAGAGCATAGTGCCTCTCTGCAATTTTTTTGATGATGATACTAGTGCAGCGTGTTCTACCAGAAACAAATTCCTTGTGTGCTCTACATACTTGGCAATAAAGATGATTCTGATTCAGATAGCTCTTCAGTGGGGAACATAAAAAAATGTTGAGCCTTACCAGCGGAAGACTCAGCAGAGCTGGTTTTCCTTTCGCTGTCACTGATGTCCTGAAGGTCTGCGAGTAAGTCTTGAACCTCAGGCCTCTCCTCCTTTGATGCTACGAGCAAAATATGAGTACGAAAAAAAATAAAAATGAAACAGACCCAATGGAAAATGTTATTCAGCCATAAACTCACTCAATTTCCGGATTTCACCTGATTCCGTTTTCTCCCGTGGAACATGAGCAGGACTGCGGCTGCGGTGAGTCTGCTTCGGTTTCTCTTCTGGTACCATTCGCTGGTGTGACGACACTGCGGACCAAAAAAGGTGGCTCTTTTATTTGACCGAACATGAAGCTGCTCTTCAGAGTGAAATCTCCAGGTTTTACTTCTCCAATGTTGCATTTTAAGATTGTTATTTTGCTAGCTTTATGATTATTTTAGGAGGCACATTTAATTCAATTAAAAAACGACATTTAAAGGACAACTGACACCTCAGGACAAGTTGTGTCCATAATTTGTAAAATCGCCTAAAATGACTTCTACTGAGCGTGTTTTACAAAGATTCCGCCGCATATAGCTATATTTTACGTTTTAAGACTTGCGCTAAATATTCAGGAAATCTTGTTTTTGAGTTGGTGACGAGTCCTCAACGCCCCTGACCGAAAAAAGGACACATTGTATCAGTCCTTCCATCACGTCAATGCATTTTGCTGTACTTGTTTGGTCTGAAAACTTTGTGTTGCACCAAAAAGAGGCACAAGAGGGCAACAAAGCTCTGTGTAAGGAATTAATCAGCCTGTGGAAACGGGCAAGTAAATAAACAAACAAAAAATAAAGAAACAGGTAAATAAATCAATGCAGAAATAAATAAACAAATCTGCGTGTAAAAAAATACACATATAAATAAATGACAAATCAAACAAATACATAAACACACAAATAAATAGACAAACACACAAATAAGCAAATAAAAAAATAAAATAAAATAAAGAAAGAAGCAAACAAACAATAAATAAATAAATACATACATAAAGTGGGCTGCAGGTGCTCAGTTTTTTTGTTGTTCTGAATGCATTGCTACAGATATTGGATGAGGTGTTAGCAAATATTTAAAATGCAGATGAGTGAGTGTGGAGAAAAATGTGATTGTCACGTCCCTAAAGCGATCGACAAGGCAACCGTGCAAGACGCCAGCCGGATTTGACTACTGACCGTCTCGTCGCCCCTCCCGTTCTTTACGTCGTTCATCGGCTCTCCTCTCTCGGTCCTTCTGCTCTCGTTGCTCTTTCTGCTGCTCGCGCAGTTTCCTGTCACGCTCGCGCTGCCGCTCTTGCTGTTCCAGACGGTCCCTGTGGTCCAAAAAAAACCCAGGAGATTCCAATCGGGGTCTGTCCGGACAACCAGAAGCCCAATTTCATCAATGCAATTTTTTTGGGAGGGGAGGTGTCAAATATTATAACATACACAACAATGTTAAGACTGCAGCAATGCTAAACAAATGAACAAACTTTAGTGTCATGAGTCTACTGCACAGGTGTCAAAGTCAAGGCCTCGGGGCCAAATCTGGCCCGCCACACCATTTTATTCAGCCCACAAAATAAAATAAAATGTGAGAAATTCCATGATGCTTTCTAAAGTCTGAAACAAAATTTCAAAAAGTTGTCATATGCATATCACAACAACAGTCATTATTTTCTGACTTCATACTTGAAAACGAGTTATTCATGAATTTGTTGTGCGCTCCAGATGTAATATGTGGAGGGGATGAAACATTCTATTGGCTTCCCCAATTTGATAACAGCCTCTGAGAGGAAATCATAACTGCAACGTGGCCCGCGGCAAAGAAATGAGTTTGACACCCATGGTCGACTGGTATGACAACCACATCCACGAAATCAAAAGAAATCATCTTCAAAGATTTTTCACACAAGGCTGAGAAGACACAAACACACACTAAACAAATTCTGCTAGTTTGCACAATATGAGATTAGCAATAAAATGCACCATTTTTTGGATCCATCTCGGGGAGCAGCCATTGAGCCACTTGCTGTGGACCAAAAATGACATCACAGTCGCTCAAGGACCGACCAATCAGGCCTGAGGTGTTTTCTGATCTCGGTCACGTCACACTCACAAGCTAAGCTCTGATTTGTTGTTTCCTGAGCGACTGTGATGTCATTTTTGGTCGATGGCAATGAGCAAAATGGCGGAGGGCTGGAGGGAACAATACGGCTAGCTGGTTGAGCAATGTGTCAATGTGTCCACGCCCACCAAATTTTTGTTTTGACCAATCGCGACAACAGATAAAAATGTCATCGGCTAATTTGGATCATCTGAGTGCGTGATTCTTGATACAGATGGCATCATGGCAACGTAAAAAAAAAAATCTCCATTGTGTTCACCTCTCTCTGCGCGAATGAGCTCTGGCCTGCTCCCGTCGTTTCTGCCTCTCCCAGTCTTGCCGGGCTTTGTCTTCTTCCCATTGACGCTTCCTGCGATCTCGCTCCCTTTCTTTATCTTTGACCCGGGCGTGCTTCGTCGCTGTTGAGGAAATATACCTTCAGTGAATGGACGCCCGCCGCGTATTTAACTCATTCACTACCAGACGATGCTTTTCAATTTCCGGATAAATCCGTCAATGTCAGTGAATGAGTTAAAGGACAACCAACGTCACTTTTTTGTTTCCGAACTGACATCAGAAAAAAGTTTTTTAGCATCTAAAATACCCAAAACACGCAGTATGATATTTTTAGTCAAATGCAAAACACCAATAAAAATGACTTAAAGTGTCTAAAAAGTACTTCAATTTGAAACCGGAAGTGGACAGTTTCAGAAGGTCCCGCCCCCATGTTCGTGGTGTCACGGCAAGACGTCTTGCCTTGCTTGAGAATCAAAACAAGGGCTTCAGATTCGGAGAATATACTTTCTTGTTATTCATCCAGTTATGAATATGATTCAAATAGTTCTGAAGAACAAAGCATACATGTTTGCAATCGATTAAAGAATTTATTCCGTGTCATTTTGAGGCATCAGGGGTGGGAAATGTCGCACCCAAAAAAGGCAGAAAATGGCGACAAAGCCATGTAAGGAATTAATCAGCCCGTTTCCACAAGCTGATTAATTCCTTACATGGAGCTTTGTCGCCCTCTTCTGCCTCTTTTTGGTCCTACATGACGTTTTCAGACCAAAGTACAGCGAAATGCATTGACGTGATGGAAGGACAGCTACAATGTGTCCTTTTTTCGGTCAGGGGCATTCCTTCAGTGACGTAGGGTGAGGACTCGTCACCAACTCAAAAACAAGACTTCCGGAATATTCAACGCGAGTCTTAAAATGTAAAATATAGCTATATGCGGTGGAATCTTATTAAAATACGCTCAGTAGAAGTCATTTAAAGACATTATACAAATTATGGACACAACTTGTCCGGGGACGTCGGTTGTCCTTTAAATTTGAAAGGCGGTTTAGTTCCAAAGTCCCTTACCACCCTCAGCTGAGTGGCTGCGGCGACGTCGTTTGTCTTTTCTCTTCTCCTCCTTTCTGTGATGAGATTTGTCCTTCCTTGCAACTTGCTGTGGAGGCTTTATAGCGAGTGAATCATCTTCCTCGCCTCTGTATTCCCAAATACAAATAAAAATACAATAATGAGGTATTTCGCAACAAAAAAGTTCCCTTAGACCGTTGTCATTTTTTTCACAACATCAGCACAGTAGCTTGATGTTTCGCACAAGCACCTGTCCTCTGTGGAATCTTGACGGGTGTAGGGGGAATTGCGAATTGTTATTTCCATCCTTTGATCCCGTAGTTCTCCTTCCTCCGGGGTCTCGCGTTTGGATTCCCGAGCATCCGCCTGTGGAGCAACGCTTTGGGAATTCTGTTGTTTAAAAACAAATGGGAATTAACCATTGAGTCACGTGAATACAAAATGCAGGAAACACACCTTAATCTCCAAAAAAAGAATGTTCTAATTATTTGTTTATAGATAATGTAAGGGGGAAAATGACACTTTTTGTTATTAAATAAATGTACATTTTCATCAATTTACATTGTCTGGTTGCTTGGTATCAGTTCGCTCTTCTAATTCTTTTCTGCGTTTTTTCTCCAGGAGTATTTCATCAAGAGTTTTAACTTTCCAGGTCTCTTTTTCGTCCCCCATCAGCAGCCACTCCCCACGACCTGCATTCCAGAAATACAAACACAAAAATGAAGAGAAATCACAAATTTGGCAAAGACAAATATTCATCATTCCTATCAAACTAACCAGTCTTATTTAATTATAAAATTGACTGAATTGTGTTCACACTGCTTATTATACAGGGTGCCCAGGAAATACATATTTCCGCAGGAGGTATTAACAAATGTTTCCTCTAATATAGTTTGAAGTTATAAAAGCACAGGGCACCACGAGATGGCAGGCATCACTAAATCACATTGTCATCTGGTGTTGGATTTGCCTTTATTAGTCTTGCAGTGGAGAAATTTACATTTCACAGCAGCAAAGTCTGCAAACTGCAATTATTTTTTTTACCAAACATTGTGTCGTCATTGATATATTTAACAGTGAAAAGTAATGTAAACGCGCATGGTGGCTTGGACAAGCAGCACAAGGGCGAAATATAATCAAGGTAAAGTGAGCAGGTTTATAACCCAAAGTGAATAAATTGATAATCTGAACATTTTTAATGGCATGCAGGCCAAAGTACATTTCATTGAATGAGTTGGATTTAGTGGGGGGGATAACAAAACCTGACCATGTTGTATAAATGATGAAATCTTTGTTGATTAGTTTGATATTTAATTTGGGTTGATTCATCAATTAATTGCTGCACCTCAAATTCTATTTGATCATGTTTCTTGATCAAGTACAACATTGTCGTATGGTATTTTTTTAAATTAAATTTGGGGCATGCTTTTCTACTTTCATTCCTTTCATCACTTTGCCGCTGTGAAATGTAAATTTCTCCACTGTGAGACTAATAAAGGCAAATCCAATCCAATCCAATATGAGAATTGTTTTCTTTTCCTTTTGGCTTTTCCCTTCGGGGGTCGCCACAGCGGAGAATTGTAATTGGATGTATATAAACTAGGATGATTTGAGTATCACCATTTCGATTTACTAATGATCACAGAAGTATTTAACTCGCATTTCAAGGTAACAGGGCAAAAGCTTCAATCTGCGTTCTAACATTTCTGATTGTGGCGAATATGCTTTGCCGTTTGCAAAATTTATCTGAACTCAAAACCATTGCTCCAAATTACCGTTAGATGACGCACATTCACTCTTATACCATTCAATACATAAAATATTGTTTAGCACACACTTGTAAAAGGCGTCAAGGAGAATTATGACCTGATGAACAAGCTCCACATGACCTAAATTTGTGAAAAACAGTGTACTGTACAAAATTTGAAAAAGAAAATAACTACGGTTTACGCACACGCTGTTCGGCACATTCCCAAATCGAGGGGCGCTTTCATCATTTACCAGCCGATAATACAATCGTATTAATGGTTTGACCTCATTTAATCACGCAGGTGTAGAAGAAACTTCAAATTTCAAAACACAACCGGCTAACATCAACTAGCTAAGCATCGGCGGGAGCGACATTTCCTCAAACTACATGAAGCTTACTTATGGTGGGACGAGGAATTGTTGCTTATCAAAAGGGGCGAATGAAAAAGGAAATGACTGTGTGTTTACATTATTACAATGCACGCGCTAGAACACGACATGAGATAGATTTGTCATAGAGGAAGTCGTACATTACGAACCTGGAATATGGTCAGCGGGACTGTGGCACACCGGAAGTGAAAAAACCGTTTCTTCTTCGTTGTGTTAAAAAAAACTACCGACTACCCAACGAAATATTAGTTGGTGCCCCCCTTCTGTTTCGGACTGTGGACTATTTCCATAGCGGTTTTACATGTTCAATCTTCGAGTCGCCACAGCGAATCAGTGTCTTCCATCTTCAGTTTTTATTGAATATTTAAGAAGAAAACATAATCATTCGATGTTTTTAAACATTTTTTGAAGAGAAACAAAAACAACAAAATAGACTGACACACGAATAAGTGTAAAACTATACATTTTACTGAATATGCTGTGGACAATCATGTCCGCCAGTCGGTGCATAGAAACTCATGTTTTTGTACCATTAAAAATGAACTTGAAGACATGTACAGGTATTTGTCCGAATGGGTCCATTTTATTGGCATCCATTGAACCACTTTCATTACAGAAATAAAACTACCCTACTGGTAGACTCCTGATTGTACACTGTGGTTATGCAGAGAAATACAAACAGCACACCGTGAGGGCAAAGATTCAGTAGATGTAACTCATTGCCTACAGCGAAACAAACTGGTGCTCAGTCCTACCTGGCGTCCAGTGACTGCAGGAGCATTTTGTACCCTTTCACACAGTCTTTAGTTTAGAGTCTAAACTCGTCTAAACTTTAGACGACAGAGATCAATAATGTGCTTGGGCGGCCCACCGTTGACTGCATGGGGGGGTGAACACACGTGAACACACACATCCAGTAACTTTGGTATAGCAAATATAACTGACAGCAAAAACGCCTTTTGCTTTGCAAATTGAAATGAAAAATGGGCTCAGCATAATAAACCACAAGGAGCTACTTCACTTTTACTGACATTAAATGTTGGTTTAGCATGTCTAATATACAGTATTTTATTTTTATTTCTGGACATATCACTGTCAATTTGGGCAATACTTGGATAAAGTATCGTCATATTCTATTCTTAAGACAAGGACTTGCTCCAATCAGTCATTTGAACATGGTGTTATTCCCATTTGTAGAATTTAACCAGGAACTCGATGATACTTGATAGAAGCCACTGAGAATGTTTGCTTGGTTAGAGGGTTCAACTACCTTGGTGTCTCTGAATCTAAATTACTAATTATTGCGGACAGTAAAATGAAGCACAGGTGGTTGTGAAATTCGGAAAAAAATGCCTCCTTAGAAATCAAGTCTGCCATGATGGCACTGTCTCAGTAATCTCCACCTGAACGATTTAAAACAAAACACACACACAAAAATGCAACTAACCAATGATACACTCACAACAGTGTCATCACAAGCTCTCATAAGGCCAATTAAACAGACGCAAATCGGGGCAACACACAAGCACCACAAATGCCATCCGGTAACCGTAACTCGGGCCCACTTAAACCTGGCCTTTTTATTCACTTACATGTTATGGCATTACAAATAAAAATAATGATAAAAACAAACAGGAAAGAACTAATTCCAAGATGGCGGCGTGGAAACTAAGCGGGAAAATCCAGGCTGGCATAGTCTCTGTTTTCTCTGAGGGGCGCTGAGATTTCGCAAAACCGGTTCTTGTCCCGACGGCGATCCCACGATCATCCCACCCTTGTCCCCCCCTGGTACCTATTGACCTCATCAAGGCCCCCATCAAGCAACACCGCCTGCAATGGTAACGCTGAAAGTGTGTGTTGGTAGGTGGGTACGGGACGACACGAAGTGGGTCGCTGGTCTGAGCCCCACAACTCAGTCGGTGGAGAAGAGGTCACCGGCCGAGGGCAGCGGGGCCAGACCGCCGGTCACATTGGGAAGGAGGGAGAGGTCGGGTAGACTCTGGATGTGAGATTTGAGCTCCTTCCTCACCTGGGTCACCCTGGCCAGCTTCTGTTTGTATTCCTGCACACAAACGGGAGGGTTTGGGCAACTTCATTTTGTTAATCGTCCATATGACTTGAAATCACTTTCATCACTTTGCTGCTGTGAAATGTAAATTTCTCCACTGTGAGACTAATAAAGGCATATCCAATCCAATCCAATCAGCAAAATTGAAACAGCAGGTTAAAAAAAGGAAAATGCAAAAACATTTTTCAATTGGATATCAGAATACGGCATATGGATTTCTCCACGAGATGTGACAAGTAACCTGTGCACCCACGTTCCTATACGTTTCATCTAGCTTCAAACAACAAAGCGTATGAAGGAAAAAGTGGTTCTGATTGAACCACTTTTTATAGGTGTTTTATGAAAAGGTTTCTTCAGCTGTCATCTGTACTTCTTCGAAGGTGTCGGACGTTTCGCTTTTTATCCAAGAAACTTCGTCAGAAAACGAAATATTGGAACTAAATATTGGACCTTCGGAACCGCGACGTCTGGACAGTAGGGATATATAGGGCCTAAACTACCAGTAAGACTTTAGTTTGCTGACAAAGTTTCTCGGATGTTGCTGTGCCGATTTTGTGTTTGGGAGCCTTTTACTGAGCATCTTCATCTTTATTAAGTTCACAGAGTTGCTTGTTCTGTAGCCACAAGGGGACACAAGCCAGTGCCTTCTTGTGCCGGTCCCAAGCCCGGATAAATACAGAGGGTTGTGTCAGGAAGGGCATCCGACGTAAAAGCTTAGCCAAAACAAACATGTGAATCAAACCTCTGAAGATTGAGGACACGGATTCGCTGTGGCGACCCCTTGAAGGGAAAAGCCGAAAGGAAAAGAAGAAGTATTGTATTGTATTGTATTGTATTGTATTGTATTGTATGCAGAAGAACAATCACCGTGTTCAACGAAGCCGGCTCACGTTTCACGCTGGATAATTGTGAGTAAAGTTACCAACTATGATTAAAGTGTACTTTTTAGGATATTTTTGTTTAGTGCCGTGTTTTGAGATTTTAGTGACGTAAAACAGGCACCCAAGCGCAATGAAGGTCGGAGAAATGGATTGTGACGTTTGACTTGCCTCCAGCTTCTTCTCCCTCTCCACCAGCGCCTCCTTCTGGCTGCCAATGTAGTCAGTCAACATGCGCGCCAGCTGCCTGCGGTCCTCCAGCTCTGCGGCCAAGCGGCCGTTGTATTCGGCCAGCAGAAGACACGCTTCGTCCACTGTCTTGGACAAGTTGTCTGCTGCCTCCTTGTCTAGAAGAGGGGCATATGGGAGGACATGAACAATAGAAGGGAAATGGCGACCGAGCATAATAGTGATTTTTCACAGGAGAGCAAAGATATAATAATAATTCAAAAATAAATAACAAAGTGTGATTGTACAATATCTCTGGCAATAAACGAGCTTCACGGCATTGGAGTCTGTAATCGAGAAAGAAAACATGGTGAGCTTACCCGTTATTTTTTCTAGTAGTGAAACATCTTGGACCTCCTGCGGCAACGAGGCAATTTTCTGTCGAACCGCCGCGTCACCTGATGCGGCATTCTCCAAGTCCTGCAGCGCTTTCACCAGCTCCTCCGTCTGAGTGGATGTTACAAGGACGTGAGAAAAACACGGAAGGAGGAAATTATGACCAAAAGAAATAAGAGTTCCCGTGTCTCCCCTCATTCATTGCCATTTGTAATGAAATGTATTACTACTATCATTCTCAATATTATTATTTTTATTATCATTGTATTATTCTCATCTCATCTCATTTTCCGTACCGCTTATTCCTCATTAGGGTCGCGGGGGTTGCTGGAGCCTATCTCAGCTGTCTTCGGGCACGAGGGGGAGGACACCCTGAATTGGTTGCCAGCCAATCGCAGGGCACACAAGGACATACAACAGTCACTCTCACACTCACACCTCGGGACAATTTGGAGTGGTCAATCTGCCTGCCAAGCATGTTTTTGGAGTGTTGGAGGAAACCGGAGGACCCGGAGAAAACCCACGCGGGTCCGGGGAGAACATGCAAACTCCACACAGGGAGGCCGGGACGCGAACCGGCGACCTCTGCACTGTGCAGCCGGTGTGCTAACCACTCGACTACCGGGCCGCCCCATTGTATTATTATTATTCTGATATTATTATTATTATTATTATTATTATTAGTATTATTATTATTATCATCCTTACTATAATCACTATCATTACTATTATCAGAATATTTAATATTATCTCTATCATTGTTTTTATTATTGTTTTTATTATTATTGTTTTTATTATTATTATTATTATTATTATTACTATAATCACTATCATTACTATTATCAGAATATTTAATATTATCTCTATCATTATTGTTTATTATTGTTTTTTGTTTTTATTATTGTTATTGTTTTTATTATTAGTAGTATTGTTTTTATTATTATTATTATTATTATTATTATTATTATTATTATCTGTCTGTGTTTGTGACCAGATCTCATTGTTACAGGAGCAGTGATGGTGAAGGCTCTATATAAATATAGGTGTTGTATTGTCGTCCCTTTAAAATACCACCATCTACTGGCTGCATAGCGCTACCACAGCCACTATTGTAGCTTCTATTCTATGGGCCTTACCATACGGTGCACTCTATATATTAAAAATAAATCAATAAATAAAATAGGACATACATCGAAGGTATGGGGGTTTTACAGATCAACGCCACGTCTTAAATAAATGTCAAGTACCATGTGATCAAGCAAAATAAAAGTTAACTCAGTGTATTTACACAAGGTGCCCCTTTCATTCAATGTGAATGTTCAACTATACATACAATGATCGAAAATATTAATTGAACCCCCCCCGGCCCCCCGCTACCCCACCGTCAAAGAGTTGCCTCCTTACCAGTTGATTCGCGGAGGCATCCGAGTTGTGAGGAGAGCTGATGCTTCTGTAATCATCATCCTCATCCTCCTCTTCCTCTTGGTGGATCTTCTGGTAGTTTCGTTTCACTGGTTTCTTTTCTTCTACTGTCAAGCGCAAAGAAGAATATAATATCATAGGCATGTCCAATTCCATTAAATATTCCATTCCATACAACTGTTTGAAATTGGTGCCACAACAAGTCACGTGAGCCACCAAATTGGTAATAGCCAAGGATTGTTTCAAGGGTTTCGGTCAAAATGTGGGTTTATTTTGTTAATTAACATTCCCTATTATTATTATTATGATCATTATTACTTGATAGAGTGTTTTATGCACATACAAGAATTTAAACCGAACATTACTACTATGATCATTGTTATTATTATTCTTATTATATTATCATTATTATTATAAAAATTATTACTATTATCGTTATTCTACTCATTTTATTGTTATTATTTTTAATCATCATTTTATCATTACTATTATATTACCATTATTTAACGATCAATATTATTTATCATTATTATTATTATTCGTATAGTATTATGATTATTGATTATAACTATCATCATAATAATTACTATTATCACTCTCAATATTATTATTTTTATTATCATTATTATTATTCTTATAGTATTATTATTATTTTCACCATCATAATTACTATTATCACCATTATTATTATCATAATACTTAATATTATCTCTGTCATTATCAGTATTATCATTATTGTCATCATTATCATTATCATTATTATTATTATTATTATTATTATTATTATTATTATTATTATTATTATTATGAGCCAACCTGAGGGCTGGGGGCTGTTGGAGTCTTCTATGGCCAGTGTGAGCTGCTGAATAAAGTCACTTCTGTAGAGGTTGCGTTCTTTCCAGATATTCAGGAGTCTCTCCATGTGTTTTTTGCAGCTCTCATCGACTTCACTGCAAGACAACGGTGAAATTAAAGGACAACCGACGTCTCCGGACAAGTTGTGTCCATAATTTGTAAAATGGCTTCAAATGACTTCTACTGAGCGTATTTTACAAAGATTCCACCGCATATAGCTATATTTAATGTTTTAAGACTCGCGCTGAATATTCCGGAAGTCTTGCGTTTGAGTTGGTGATGAGTCCGTACGTGACATCACTGAAGTAATGCCCCTGACTGAAAAAAAGGACACATTGTAGCAGTCCTTCCATCACGTCAATGCATTTTGCTGTGCTTGTTTGGTCTGAAAACGTTGTGTTGCACCAAAAAGAGCCAGAAGAGGGCGACCAAGCTCCATATAAGGAATTTATCAGCCTGTGGAAACGGGCTGATTAATTCCTCACAGGAGGTTGGTCGCCATCTTCTGCTTTTTTTTTTTTGGTGATACATTTCCCCCCAATGTTGGCTCAAAATGGCACGGAATAATTCTTTAATCGATTGCAAACATGTATGCTTTCCTCTTCAGAACTATTTGAATCATATTCATAACTGGATGTGTAAAAAGAAAGCATATTCTCCGAATCTGAAGCCATTGTTTGGATTCTCCAGCAATGCAAGACGTCTTGGCGTGACGTCACGAACTGGGGGCGGGACTTTCTGAAAATGCCCAATTCGCAGCTCAATTTTTTGCAGATTTTGGACACTTTAAGTCATTTTGATTGGTGTTTTGCATTTGAATAAAAATATCATACTGCATGTTTTGGGTATTTTAGATGCTTATAAAACGTTTTTCTGATGTCAGTCAGGAAACAAAAATGTGATGTACTTTAAGTGGAAACAAACAAACAGGAAAGACCAGACAAGCGCTCAAAGTACACGAAGCGTGAAAAGAAGTCTGACTATGACTTGGAAGATATTCAAGTTGAATGTGGCACATGCAGTGGAAGGGGGAAATGTTATTTAAACAATAAGAGGCGAATACCATGAAAAATCACAAACCCTAATAAAGTTGGTGTGTGAAAGTTTAAAAAGGCAAAAATCCTACTCGTCCCTTCTTGTCTGAATTGCTCTGGGCCTTTACACAAAACCAATCCTTCCCATGATGACCAACATTTTGATTTCCAGAGTTTTACTCATCGCTGCCTACCTAGCGACGTGAGAGCAGGCATCGATGAGGACTGTCTCGAAGTCTTTGGTGAATTCAGGTCCTTTCTTTTTACTGTTTTGGATGACATCGTTGGCCAGGTAGAGGAACGTCAGCTTCCTGCTGGTTTTCGCTGCAGGACAAGAAACCAGATTTGCAAACGTGCCAACAATGGTGTCATGGCTTTACAACACATTTTTAAAATCATAAAAATCTCAAAGAACACCAATGGAATTTCAAAGTCATCATACAACGTGAGCCATAACAATAAACAATTACAGGTGATCTGATTCAAAAAATAATAATAAAGTCGCATGGTGAATCCTTCTAACTTCCGGGTTAAATTTATCTGCTCCAGGACATAAACCTCGTCTCTTATTCAGAGCATATTACTTGAACATACGTGCAATTACTATACCTTATACTTTATCAACAAACAAAGTAAATTTCCTTGGCCTTTGACTGTTTATGTCAAACTTGGTTGGTACAAATTTGTTCAGTTGTCATATGAAAGATTAAAAAAAATGTTAAGTTGGAGTGCTGAATGTTAATTAACGTTTCATTTATTATTATTTAAGCATCTCAAACTCATATATAATAAATGTGACGTTGCTTGTTGCAATGCACATCATTTATTACTGCATTTATTGAAAATAAATCCCATGTTACAATACAGTCCATTACAGACAGTGATGGGGAGGGACACAATTATTTCCGCCTGATTACCGGTACAGAGGCGGGCACTAGGACCAGGGATCTTACCCAGCAGGTGCACAGCGGGGGCGTGTTTAGGTTGAGAATACAGTATCTTACTGCAAAAAATGTTCAAATCAGACCCACTTGTCAGCAGTTGGAATAAAGACGTGCTCCAGCCAGTCGCGTGTTCTCCTTCCTCAACTGCTACAGTACTTATTATTACCCCACGTTGTATTTATAAGAGCAGTGTGAAGCACGAGCCAAAAAGAAATATGTACAACCAATGAAAAAAGTTTGAAAATGATTGATTAGTCGGCTATAGCTTCACCTTTCTTCAGCTCTCTGTGCCACACTTTGACGATGAGGCCCGAATGTTTGCGGTGGTGGATGATCCACAGAGACAAAGTCTGGACGCTCTGCTGCGAGCTGCTCAACTCCGACAGCTTCTTCTCCAGCGCTGCTTCGGAAAACGACGACATATCCGCGTGCTGGTGCGCGTCTCCTTGGGAGCAGCCTCACCACGACCCCGCTCTCAATTGAGCGTGGCTTCGAGCTGGTTGGAGAAAACCACTTGAGTCACTCGCATCAAAACTAAAGTTGCACTTCACGCAAGTACACGGAAGATTAAAAACAACCCCCACCCTCCAAAAAAAGGAGCGTCCGTCCGTTGCAGACTCAAGCAAAACGCTGTGATAGCGTTATACAAGTCGCAAAACTAGGGGAATGCCGCGAGGAGATAACAAACGTGCAGCTTTTGAATTGGCTCAAGAGGAGCAGTTTGCTGAAGTAATCTCGAGTGTTTGTTGTCAGTCTCAGCTAAATCTTAGCCACCGTCTGCTAAGTAGCCATCCGCACACTACGAGCTAGCCTGCGCTTTGTCGGAGTTGAAATGCCGGAACTTTTTGTAATTCAGAGGTGAATACCTGTTCGGCACGAAAACGGGATAAACGAATCGATAAAGTGAAGGTGGAGTGACTCGTGGGCTCGTTACCTTTAGCTGTAATAATCAGGAGGAAATATAAAAAATGGCAGCTTCCACTTACACTTCAACATTTCAGTCGCGGGGTTATGACGTCATATGGAATCAAACGCCTCATTTTCAAGTTTTTTAATCATCTTTACATTCATTCACAGTTTAGTCTTTTTTGTTTACTTTTACTATTTTATATCCTGGTGGAGACAGTCTGTTCTTCCTTTTTCAACCTAACAAAATATGAATACTATTTGAAAATCACATTGTTGCCCCCTGCCCCAAACACGTTTAAACGTTTGTATCCCGAAACATGTTTTTCATGGTGATTTAAAAAACACGTTTCTTTTTTTTTTTTTGCAGCACATCAGGTTTGTGAAACAGTTTAAATTTTGTTTTTGTTTTACCGATAAAATTATGCAACGCGGATTTTACTATGCATTTTAATTTATAGCAATGATAGTTTCGAGCACAGGTGTCAAAGTCAAGGCTAGAGGGCCAAATCCGGCCAGCCACACCATTTTGTTCGGCCCACGAAAGCAAATCTAACTTGTGAAATTCCATGATGCTAGCTAAAATACCAACAAAAAATTCTAATTGTCGTATATAAACCACAATAACAGTCCTTATTTATTACTTCAAATTTGAAAACTAGTCATTTATCAATTTGTTGTGCGCTCTAAATGTAATATGAGGAGTGGATAAAACCTTCTAATGGCTTCTCCAAATTCATACCGGCCCCAGCGACGAAACTAGAACTACAATGTGGCCCGCAGTAAAAAATGACTTTGACACCCTTGGTTTATAGCATATGGCCATGCCAGAGTAAGAATGCATGTGAAACGTTTCATTGCGTACACATTTCAGACAATGTCACAAACATTTGCGCTACCATTTGCATTGTTGAGGCTGTGGTTGACTAAATACATTCTTTTGCTGTCCAAACCCAATCAATGTGGCTTGGATGCATGCGAGTCAAATTTTTGCCTATCCAACAGACACAACTGAAAAAATATACGTTTCAAATATCAGCCGCAATGCAAACCAGGCATGCATAAACGTTCATTTTTTTATGATGGCTGTTTGAAATGCTGATATCGATATTTAAGACTAGTAAATCCAGAAAAAAACTCTTCTCATGCTGAATTAATGCAGGTTTTTATTCATCAAAAACGAAAAAAAAAAAAACAATCAATGAACCATTTTCAAAAACAACAATCGAGAATGACTTTTCCCGCTGGTTAAAGGATTTATATGACATGGTAAGTACACCTCAAACAAATTAAACATGCAAATCCACGCTACTCAGCCGAGAAAGATGCAAAGGTGATCCTATCATTTCAGCGCCTTAAACTCACACCTGGAAAACATCCCTATATACCTTGACAGTGAAGCGTGGCACTTTCAAATCGGCCTTGTTTGCATTCGACGTACATTGTCGCTATGCGGGTGACACTCCGAGGTCTTTTCTTCTGTTACCTGCTGCTGCAGCCAACTGACGGTGAACTAGACTTCATCTCCCAGGGAGAAGGACTACATCTTCAGGGAGACTTCTCCATTGCTGGACTCTTTCCTCTTCATGACACAAATGGCCCAAGTGATGGTTTGCCCGTTCTGGGTCCATGTGATGGGTAAGTTTATTGAAATGATATCAATTGATAGTTTATGGGGCTAGCATATGGGCTAGTTATCATTTTTGTGATTTTACTAAGCATGCTTTTTGCTTGCTTAATTCCGAACCAAAATTTCAAATTGTACCATGTCAACCCCAATAACAGTCATTATTTTTTCATCAAATTTGAGGAATGCCCGTTTCCACAGGCTGATAAATCCCTTACATGGAACTTGGACGCCCTCTTCTGGCTCTTTCTGGTGCAACGCGAGATTTTCAGACCAAACAAGCATTGACGTGATGGAAGGACTGCTACAATGTGTCCTTTTTTTCGGTCAGGGGCGTTCCTTCAGTGATGTCACGTACGGACTCGTCACCAACTCAAAAACAAGAATTCCAGAATATTCAGGTCTTAAAATGTAAAATATAGCTATATGCGGTGGAATATTTGTAAAATACACTCAGTAGAAGTCATTTGAAGCCATTTTACTAATTATGGACACAACTTGTCCGGAGACGTCGGTTGTCCTTTAAACATGTTGTGTCTCCCATATTTGAAAAAAAGCTGTTAGATTTACACGTGAAAGTCTCCAAAAACAAACATACGCTCACCCCCACACGGGAAGAAGATGGAGTACTTCATGGAAACCTACGGCAGCATTAGGCGAACAAGATTTGACCCTTGAACTTTTTAATATTTATTCAAATGTATTTATCTTTCATGTACAGAGGCCGCCATAACAAGCATGGCTTCCACATGATGCAAGCCATGCGTTTCGCCGTGGAAAAAATCAACAACAAGACTGACGCGCATCATCTCCTACCTGGAGTCTCGCTTGGCTACCAGCTGTACGACATTTGCTCAGTTCCGGCCAGTGTTCTGGCCACTTTGGACATCCTGGCCCAACAGTACCGCGTCTCTTCTGCCAACACAAAACCTGCACTCACCAACACGACCGTGGCTGTCATCGGACCAGACAGTAGCAGCAAAACGTTTACTCCCGCCACTCTGCTGGGCGCCTACCTTGTGCCACAGGTCATTGATATGATCAGAACTGTTTGAAAAAAAATATACAACAAATTAAATTTGATGTTTTATTGTGGAATATTTCAAATCTAAATGTCATGGAATGCTATATTTCTATTGACATTGTGCGTTGATCGTGAGCTAATAGTAGCTTGTTTAGAGGTATAAGTAGATCTCATTCTTGAGAGTTTTGAATGTTATAAATGAAATGTGTGTGTGTATATATATATATATATATACAGAGAGAGAGAGAGAGAGAGAGAGAGAGAGAGAGAGAGAGAGAGAGAGAGAGAGAGAGAGAGAGAGAGAGAGAGAGAAGATAGCTAGCTAGCTTGGTGGGACGTACACTGTCATTGTAAAGTGTCCTTGACAGTTTTGAAAGGCGCTTATAAATAAAATGTATTATTTTTATTATTACAGTAAAGTCTCGTTATATCGATATCGGATATATCGATAGTCCCGGTTATATCGATACTATTTTTATGCATGCACGGAGAAAATTACATGCAAACAGGGTCGGATATATCGATAGTCCCGGTTATATCGATATTTTTTCCGACTCCCTTGAATATCGATATAACGAGACTTTACTGTATATATATATATATATATATATATATATATATATATATATATATATATATATATATATATATATATATATATAGAGAGAGAGAGAGAGAGAGCTATAGAGAGATAGAGATAGAGCTAGAGAGATACAGACAGACAGACAGACAGACAGACAGACAGACAGATAGATAGATAGATAGATAGATAGATCGGTATTACCAAAACATTCAACAGTTGGACATGCGCATAGCTAAAACTTTCGAGAAGATCAAATGGTATTTAACCCAAAAATGTTTTGTGCACTTTCGCTTCATTCCTGAAACGTAAAAGGCCCGCAGGTGATTAGTGTATGTGTTCTCTTTCCCTCAGATCTCTTACGAAGCTTCAAACAAAAAGTTGAGCAACAAAGTCCTCTACCCGTCCTTTTTCCGGACCATCCCCAGCGACAAAAATCAGGTGGAGGCCATCATCCAACTTCTAGTTCGTTTCAACTGGACTTGGATCGCCCTGTTGGGCAGCGATAACGATTACGGCCTGGATGGCATGCAGAGCCTATCGCAGCGGGCACCGGCGCACGGCATCTGCGTGGCCTACCAGGGAATCATCCCGGGGTACAGCGACGAGAAGGCCGATCTGATGAGGGGCATGGTAGCGGGCATATTGAGGGCAAAGGTCAACACCATCGTGCTGTTCTCCAGTAAATCCAAACTTAGCGGCTTTTTCCCGTTTGTCATCGAGGCCAACGTGACTGGTAAGGTGTGGATTGGCACGGAGGATTGGTCGGCCGCCACGCGTGTTTCTGGAATCACCGGAATCCACACTGTCGGAACTGTGCTCGGTGTGGTCATCAAGGACGCAGCCATAAGTGGATTTTGGACATTTGAGAGAAGCATTGTGGAAGCTTCGCTGCATCGCGGGGAGGCCCAAGCGGGTTCGGGCAGCGCCAGCGGGATTTGTCTGCATAGCACCGACCTGTACAACCTAGCCAGGAACAACTTCACTTTGGAGAAGTATGACATCACGTCGTCTTTTAACGTATACAAGGCGGTGTACGCCATCGCCCACGCTCTCCATCAACTTCTTCAATGTGACACCGGACGGTGCCAAAAACGGAAAGTGCATCCGTGGCAGGTCAGCTGTTTTTTTGTTGTTGTTGTTGGGAATCATTTTACACAATACTGGATTAACATTGATTGGATTAGCCTTTATTAGTCTCACAGGGAAGAAATTTACATTTCAAAATAAGAGGAAAAGAAAAGAAGAAATACAAAAACAAAATACAGGTCGTCCTCAAAAGGCAGCCACTCTCGCGACGCCATCCTGAAGTAAAAATGCCAAAAAAATAACAAATATTGTGACACAACATAAAAGGCGTTGAATCTTAAACACTTTCTGCACCATCTTTGTTGTATGAAGCAGTTTTAGATGAAAGAAGAGAGAATCAAAGCGTCCTTTTCACCAGTCGATCAGGGAATGTGCACGTCTGCTACAAGCTAAATGTTGAAAGCAAACATAAAGCTGTAGCATCCATTGACGAAAAGACATTGTCTCACATCTCCTGTCCCACGAAAATCCGCTTAAATTCCAAGCCACGACAGTTCCACATACGCATCGGCGCTCTGCGCTGATGTTCCTTTCTTCTCATCGCGGGCTTCTCAAGCCATACATCCTCCAGCTGTAGACTCTCATACAGCAGCGACCTTTCCACTGAGCAAAGCGGGGCTCGGAAAATATGTGCCCAATACAGGCGCAAAAAAGCACAATCGCCCCAGAGATGTCCAGCGATGACAGTGAAATGGCACGGCCATTCCTCCCAAATCAAAAACAGTGCTGGCATATTTGTGCTGCTGAAAAGGCGCAATCGCTCAGCAGTCCTTGATCTATGTTGTGGCCAAAAATGCTGAAAAACGATCCGTATTCTTTCCACACGACACACAACAACTCAAAGTGACATAAGAAAACACAAAAACAACCTCCCCAAAAAAGCAAGGTTCATAAGAGCACTTGATGACGGCTTGAGCGCCATCTTGTGACTTATTCCAAGACTTCTGGATGCATAACCAAATTCTTGATTTTTGAAAAGGGAGAATGGGCTAGCTAACTTTCATCAGCATTCGCTGCACCTAATGTTAAATGAATGAAATAAAAATACCACATGCATCAAAGATGCATAATCAGAATACAAACTATCTTTGCTCTTAGCTCCTGCCGATGCTCAGAGATACGAGATTCCCTCTGGAAAATACCTCTGTGTACTTTGATGCAAATGGCGACCCTCCCACCGGATACGATATAGTAACCTGGATTTGGAGGGGGACGGAGTGGTCTCTTCGGGTGGTGGGTTCCTTCCAACCAGATCCCCTGAAGCTTACACTCGATGAGGAGGCCATCGAGTGGCACAGCAGCGGGACCACATCCAGATCAGTAAGCGTTAGCCTTGTACATTTTTGTAACTGGGGTGATCATGTACCTTTGAATGAACATTTTCTGTGTAACAGTACTAGAAAGGAAAAGAAGAGTACTAGCAGTTACCTTGAAGTTGAATCATCAATTCCATGGGGCACAAACTTTTTACACCGAAACTACTATCTCCTGATACTTGGCTGTGCAAGTGCCACAAAAATTACCAACATTAAAAAAACATTCGTGGAGTGGGAAAAATGTTCACATTCAACTGCTACTAATCCCTCATTGAATGTATTCAAAATTTTCCGAAGGTCAGCTAAATACTCTTAGATCTCATTAAATAGTCACTAGAAGTTACATAATACTATTAAGTTACCTTACTACCCTGCCATTCGCAAAATACTTTGTAAATTACCCTTACTCAGGGTGTGAATTTTCCAAAAAAGGACGATTTAATATTTATGTCAATATACTGTGTTCCGTTCATAAACCGCTATAGAAAAGTTACCCACTTCTAAAATCTACGCAAAAACATAATATAATACGATGTTGTCCTTATATCGCGGTGGTTGTCAGAGCAATAGACTCTTTGTTAACACACCGGTCTTCACGACGAGATCATTCTGTTTGAATGAAGTAGCCCCTTCTGGAGGAAAACGTATAAAATAATGTTTTTGTTAAAGCTTTAAATTAGAAAAACGGGCAATATTATCTTCAATAGAACATTAGAGGTAAAACCGTGGTTTTAGTTTCCTGTGTCTTGTGTTGAGGTTGTGCCGTTGTCCATTTGTTCTCCGCCATGCCCGAAAGGCCACCGGAAGTTGCTGAGAGGACAACACGCCTGCTGTTTCAACTGTCAGGCGTGTCCTGCCGGCACCTTCCTCAACATAACCGGTATTTATCTCAACGTCCGTTTTTTAACTACCCAATCCAGTGTGACGAGACGACGATTTCGTCATGAAGAAACCCACTGTTTTTCTCCCACCTGTTGTGATTTTATTTTGTAGGGACCAAAAGAAGTTACAACAGTAGGACTGCAATTTTAATATTGACCAGCAGATAGCGATAAATACTAACATAATGACCAATAACCGATCCAACATTCAGGGTGAGAGGAATAATTGTGCAAAATAGTCTCATAACTATCAATCAGAGAAGGAAGTAGAATATCAAAGGGTGAAAAGAAAAAAATATATATACCCACACTAATAATAAAAAATACGAACAATCGGGCAATTTTTATTTTGGGTATGTTCAATGTGACCTAAGCATCCCTAGAAGAACCCAAACACACCCTAAAATGTAAATAATTACTGTTAAATGTACTCTGGTAATCCTTTAAAATCACAATACAATACAATACATATTAATTTATATAGCGCTTTAACAACAGTCAATACTGAAACAAAGTGCTTTAATCCTAAATCGAATGAATGTATGTCTCCTTATTACGTTTAAATCTCGTGAAATGTGTAGATACCTAAATACTGTTGCATTTATTTATTGAATTTGTCTTCTTAAAATGTATTAAATGTACCCTGACTGTTACCCAGATATTCATGAGGGTATAGAAATACTCTCAAATTTGAAGATTTAATTCATAGAAGTCGAGGGAGCCCGCATGTCACCATTGGTTATCATACATTGTGATGGGCAAGTGAAGCTTCATGAAGCACCTGTGATAGTTTTTGGTACTCTTGGTTTAAAGATGCAGTGGATTTTTAAGACATTTCCTTTACACCGACATTCATATTAAACCCAAGAGCAAAAAAAAATAGCATCAACGCTGAGCACTAACCTTCATATTTAAACCAAGAGCACCATGTGGAGAAGTAAAAAAAAATGTCATAGGTGCTTCACGAAGCTTCGGTTTCCCATTACGACTCATCAGAATCAGAATCAGAATCAGAATACCTTTATTCGTCCCGCAATGGGGAAATTTGCAGTCCACAGCAGCAATTGAAGAGGGATGGGGTTGGGGTGGGAGTGAAAGGATAGAAAACAAGATATTCTAAGCATAACAAAATAAAATAAAATAAATAAAATAAATAAATAAAATAAATACCACACATTGGGATTTACTGATTTAGGAGATTAGGTGGGGGTGTCCATCGGAAGATCCATGACAGGAATCCTCTGCTGATGTTCAATCTTCTCTTCCCAGAGTCCACTCAGTGCCATCCGTGCCCACGCGAGCGGTGGTCTCCTGCCAGCAGTGAGCAGTGTCAGGACCGCAGGGTTCTGCTTCTGGCCTGGGACACCCCACTGGCCGTGACACTGCTTTTTCTCCTGGCCTGCTGCCTCATTCTAACGTGTAGTTCGGCAGCCATCTTCTCGCGCAACCTTCACACTCCCGTGGCCAAATCCGCCGGGGGACGCACCTGCTTGTTAATGCTGGCCGCTTTGACCGCCGCCGCCTTGAGCTCCCTGTGCCATTTCGGGCCTCCGTCTCGAGTGTCCTGCATCCTCAAGCAGCCATTGTTCACGTTCACCTTCAGCGTGTGTCTGGCCTGCATCACCATGCGCTCACTTCAGCTGGTCTGCATTTTCAAGCTGGCCTCCAAGTTGCCGCCAGCCTATGACAAGTGGGCTAAAAAACAAGGGCCAGAGGTGACCATTTTCATCGTGTCGGCCATCACTTTGCTTATTTCCGTGACCCGCTTGGCACTTGACCCCCCTGAGCCGTCCCAGGATGTGGACTTCTACAAGGATAGGATCGTCCTGGAGTGCAGCAGCACCCTGTCGTTCGGCGCATGCGTGGAGTTGGCGTACATGTCGTTCCTCAGCGTGGTCTGCTTCTCCTTCAGCTACATGGGCAAAGACCTGCCGGCCAACTACAACGAGGCCAAGAGCGTCACCTTCAGTCTCATGGTCTACCTCGTCTCCTGGATCAGCTTCTTCACCGTCTATCTCATCAGTAGAGGCCCCTTCACCATGGCCGCTCACGTCTTTGCCATACTCTTCAGCGTCCTGGCTGTCCTGGGGGGCTACTTCCTGCCCAAAATGTACATCATCGTACTGAAGCCGCAAATGAACACCACCACTCATTTCCAGAACTGTATTCAGATGTACACCATGACCAAAGAATGACCGCTAAATGGAATTTGTTTGCCTTTAGCTCACAAGAAGTGCTGAGATCTAACAAATACTTTGTGAGGGAAGGTACATTGATTGGAATAAAGAATAATTTTTGGGCCTAAAACAATTCAAGTCCGAGTGGTCGTTCGTAAGGTGAATTTGTTCGTAAGTTGCTTCAGTGCCAAATGTTTTAATGGAATGTCTGTTTAAGTCAAACACTGAACGGGGAAGTATAAAACACAGTCGTAAAATAAATTCGCACCTACTGTAGTACCATGACATATATCCGTGGGTCTTCAGTAAGCCATTACTGAAGCTGCCATTACTTTTTGTTATACATCGCGTCCTCCTCAGAACGTCAACCTTTTCGTCCACATACTCTACGCAGCGAGCTCGGCGGATTGGGGCCTGAACTCGTTGGCACAGCCGGCGCTGATTGGTCAGCCTTGGTGTCCGTCGGGTAAACATCCAGCCCTTGAAAACTCCAATGTGTCTGTGTGCGTGTCATGATCTGGTTGGCGACCAACGGGTAGCGCTGTCGGCCCCGCCTGCAACTGCACAGGTGCTGGTCGTCCCGATCAGTGGCAGACTGCCACGTTCGGATTGGCGACCAACGGGTAGCGCTGTCAGCCTTGCCTGCAGCCTCGCAGGTGCTGGTCGTTCCAATCAGTGGCAGTCAAAAGGACTCCCGGCACGACCATGCGGTGTCGGGTCATTGTATGCAATTGTATGCAGTGCGTATGGAGTGTATGCTGTGCATGTGTTTGTTTCATCTTGGCAGACTTTTACGCTTGGTTTTTCTGATACTTTGTATTTTTCTGTTCAAATGATTTAAACGTTTTAGAATTTGTTCCTGTTGACTTTATTTTAATACAATTTCTCAAATACAACCTGCTGCTCCCTCCTGCCTTCTTTTTGGGATCCACAACTGCCATCACCACCTTGCAAACCGTGACAGTGCGTGTGTGCGCGTGGAGCACAGTATGCAGCCAATCGCATGCTCGTCCGGAAAAAGGCACACAATACAAAATGTAACTCACAGAACATTTTTTGATGTACCCGCAAAAATCTTTGTCTGTACCGTTGTTCGTAACTCAAATGTTTGTAAGTTGGGGAGTGTCTGTAAATGCTTCATATTCACAATTCACCACAATGTGAGTTAAGTGTGTGCGTGTGTGTGTACAGTGTATATATATATATATATATATATATATATATATATATATATATATATATATATATATATATATATATATATATATATATATATATATACACACACAGTAAAGTCTCGTTATATCGATATCAGTTATATCGATAGTACTGCTTATTACAATACTATTTCTATGAACGCAAGGAGAAAATTGACATGCCGCAGGATCGGATATATCGATAGTCCGGTTATATCGATCTTTTTTCCGACTCCCGAGAATATCGATATAACGAGACTTTACTGTATATGTATATACAGTAAAGTCTCGTTATATCGATACCCTGCGCGCATGTAATTTTCTCCTTGCGTTCATAGAAATAGTATCGTAATAAGCAGTACTATCGATATAACCGATATCGATATAATGAGACTTTACTGTATATAAAATTAAAAGTATCTGGGATCTGTATTTTTCATAACACAGAGTTTTCATAGACCTCATCTTCCCAATCTAAAAATCCAATGTCACACCAATATGGCTGACATGGCACATTAAGAGGTGTGCAAAATATTTTTGTTGCCATTACGGGGGTGTTGTGTATCGATTTTTGAGGGGGAGCAAATTGTATTTATTCCATTTTAGAATGAAGCTTCAACATGCTGTCACTGTCACTTGGAGATCTCGGCATCGCCTCGCCATGTGACCCGACAGGGCCATGGCCCCTGAGTAACAATGAGGGATGCATCAATAACTCCAAGGCGGGGGCAGAGTAGACGCCGAGCTGGCCAGGGGAGATAAAGGATCTAAATTAGATACAGAAGGATAGGCTGTCATCATCTTATCTCAGATCCCACACCCAGGTAGGAGATGCCAGTCTGAGTTTCTCAACAATTAAAGACCAAATTGAATGCATGGAGGATGCCACCAGGGAAAAGCACTGCACGGATAATTGAGGTGATGAATGAAGCGCTGTGATTGTCTGTTAACCACCGCAACAGAAAAGAAATGAATGCATTCGGAAATAGCTGAGTTTGGTCAATTCATCATGTTTGTTTCTATTCACAGTTTCAAAACAGAATAGATGTTTCCCAGAAGTCATATCGCCGGCTGCACTTCAATTTGCTCCAGTAAAACAAAACAAAAAATTGCAGGCAAAATCGAACTGCACTGTGTCCAACTGCACTTTAGTGGCCTCCAATAAAAGTGGCGCCTGTTGATCGGAGGCACACTTTGCCTGTTGACCGAGCACACCAAGTCGTGAGCGCAGCGCAGACTGTGGGAAAGCCTCGCTTGGACTCTACTCACACGTCTACTCGTCAATGGGGCTGACCTCCCAGCCACAAAAGACCTTTTTATCTCCTCTCACAAACACCGGCTAGAAGCGTTGTGTGTACGCGTGTGTACATGTGTGTGTGTGTGTGTGTGTGTTAGACAGAGACAGAAAGAAGTGTTAAATGACCTCTTCAAAAAGATGTTGCAGTTTTGTTTCCAGCTGTGATATTGCTTGTTTTTGACTCCCCCAGAACAGAACATGCCTTATTTTGATTTACTCTGACCAAAAAAAAAACCTAACTAAAAAATAATTACAATTTGAAAAAAAAAATTCCATAACTATCCATAAATATGTTATTGAGAAGTTTTGAGAATCGTTCCTAGCGACTGCTGTCAGGCTTCGCAATTCCCAATAATCACATGTGAAAAAAAACAACAAAAAACTGGACACTTGTAAATATGGGTTGATGCAATACAGCTACATATATAAATATGCCTTACTTGATATTTGCACAATATAGTTTTTTTATGAAACGGTTTTGCACATTTACACTATACAGTTGACATTTTTATTTTGCTATGTTTAGAATATCTTGTTTTCTATCCTTTCATTCCCCCCCCCACCCCACCCCCTTTCAAATTGCTGCTGTGGAATGCAAATTTCCCCATTGTGGGACGAATAAAGGTTTTCCGATTCTGAATTGTGGTAAATAGAGTTAGTGTTCTACAGACAAATTATATTCAAAAGTCAAAGAACGCTAAATTAGTGATGGGAAAATGGAGGCATCATTAAGTATAATGCGGCTTTTCTACCCAAATGGTTCACTTGTTGGACAATGCGTCATGGGGTCTCATTTACTCAACTACGCCATCATGTGGAAAATAAATGTCATCACAGAGAGGGCGATTAAAATGCTTGCTACCATGGATTATTAGATAAGGTCAAAATGTATGGAAGAGGATTAAATAAAAATAGAGATGGCAGGATTCCCACTTTTATCTCAGAATTCAGACTTTAAAGTCTGAATTTTGAGTTCAAATTCAGGATTCTGATAGTAATAATAATAATAATAAGTTGTGATGTGAATGAATGTGTGTGTTACTTGAAAGAATAATTACTTTATCTTTGTGTTCTCATATTACAGTAAAGTCTTGTTATATCGATATCGGATATATCGATAGTCCCGGTTATATCGATACTATTTCTATGCACGCACGGAGAAAATTACATGCAAACAGGGTCGGATATATCGATAGTCCCGGTTATATTGATATTTTTCGGACTCCCTTGAATATCGATATAACGAGACTTTATTGTATTTGTTATTTATTTTTGTTATTGTGGCTTCAAAATGGCACCGCGAGAGTGGCTGCCTTTCCAGCAGCTCCCGTATTTTGTTTTTCAACTTCTTTCTTTCCTTTTCCTGTCATAACTTTGCTGATGTGAAGTGTAAATTTCTCCACGTGAGACGAATAAAGGTACATCCAATCCAATCTATTGAAACACAAACAAGGAACAAGACACACCTTTCATTTTTGTTGAGGGGACGGTGTTCGGTTCTTTAGAACAAAGTTTTAAAATCTATATCAGCAAGTAGAAGACATTAAAAGGAGAGACACGTCGTGTTTTCACACTATATATTCGCACTGCTTATTGTAATTTGGAACCTTTTCGGAGAGATACGCTCAAAATGATCCCATCGTTGTGCGTCCAATGAGATTGAAGTTGCGAGTTGGGTGTGTAAGTGTCAGCCGTCAACTCATTGCGTCTCGGTGCACTATTTTATTTCGAATCTTCGAGTGAGTAATGACGTCGAAATCCTGTCGCACCAGGGTATGTGTGTGCGAGAGAGAGAGAGAGAGAGAGAGAGAGAGAGAGAGAGAGAGAGAGAGAGAGAGAGAGAGAGAGAGAGAGAGAGAGAGAGAGAGAGAGAGAGAGAGAGAGAGAGAGAGAGAGAGAGAGAGAGAGAGAGAGAGAGAGAGAGAGAGAGAGCGTGTGTGCGTGCGTGCGAGCGCGTGTGTGTGTGTCCGTGTGCCGGATTTCCGGTTGACAATCTAAGGGGAAAAAAAATTACATTACACCTTATTAGAGAGTCATAAATATCGAACCAAATGATTTACTTTAATAATGATTGTTTCATTTTATTGTTAATTGTCGTACAAAAATGACTTTTAAGAGCATCAATGTCATCAGCAAAACCAGGTACACATTCACACACAGACGTCACGTGACTCCACATTCTACAATTTGGCATAGTTCATCCGACGATACGAGAGAAATATTCTCAACACGGTCTGTCAGTACGACGCAATATGGCAGAGATACACTGTTACAATTGGCCAAGATATCAAAACTCCACTGGAGTAAACGAGTCGACAAAACCATCATCACGCCAAACCGGAGGAAAAAAAAAAAAAAAAGAGTTGAAAGGTGAATGGTAGTCAAAGCCAAGATTTTCGAGATGGTCTCCATCAATATGAGGAGACCTTGAGGCTGGAGCAGGGCTGGAAAGGTACTTCCGACTCATCGAGTGGTGGTCCAAGTCTTCTACCAGGGCCTCCACACTGCGCCGCCGTTGCTCTCCCGCAGCCTGGTGCCTTTGCTGGGCGAAGACAGTGGAGAGGAGCCAGGGTCCCCGCGGTGCATCTCACCCCGCAGCGAGGCCCCTCTTGTGCTGCCGGGGCCCGTCGACAGGAAGTGCAGCGAGTCCCTCCAGCAGTGAGAGTAGCCCCGGGTGAAATCGGCGCCATTCGTGCCGGCGGTGGGCTGCAGCTGCTGCCTCAGGAAGCTGACGGTCATCTCCAGGATGTCGGCCTTCTCCAGTTTGGAGTTAGGCTCTTGTTTGTGGAACTCTTTCTCCAGGATGAGTTTGAGCTGCTCGATGCAGCTGTTGATGCGATCACGTCGCATTTTCTCCACAACGGGCTTTCGTAACTAAAAAAAAAATGGGAAGAGGGGAGACGCCGAGGGTCAGCGGACGCATTGTAATCATGGTTGACCTCAGAGGGCTGTCTATTACATCCGTATTGCTAAACTGAGGTGTCCTTTTGAACCCCCCCCCCCCAATTAGCAGTTATTAAGCATTCATCCTAACCTTATTTTCATATCCTTTCATAACTTTGCTGCTGGGAATTGTTCCATTGTGAGACAAATAAAGGTTAGCTATTCAATCTAAACTATTATAATTTAAATTAAACGCACCCAATTGAATTTAATCAAACCAAATTTAATCTAATGTCATTTAAAATAATCTAATTTCATTTAATTTTATCCAATGTAATCCACTTTAATTTAATCTAATATAATCCCAATCAAATCGAATTTAATCCAATCCAATCTAATGTAATTTAATCCCAATCTAATCCAATTTAAAATAATTTAATTTTATCCCAATCTAATCAAATTCAACCTAAACCAATTTAATCTAATGTAATCTAATCTAATTTAATATAATCTAACTTGATCTAATCTAATTCTGTACAACAACAATCAAATGCAGTGGAAATGCTGTTTATGTAATCCTATGGTGAGTATAATTTACATTTCAAAAATTATTGCATTGTTTTAACGACACCGAGACCTCTGATCAAAATGTACATTTTGATGACATCATTGACACACTACATCTAAACAGTCTTAAAAATAAATAAACTTTTGTAACAACAAATGGTCGCACTCCATTTTGACATTCGCTACATGTTGGAAGAAAAACTTTGTGCTCCAAGACTCACTTTGATGTTGTCTCTTTCGGAAATCCCAGCATGTTGCACGAAGGAGAAATTGGAGGAACAAGGTGCCATCTCTCCGCAGGTGTAAAAGGAGAAGCTTCTTCAATGACAGTCGCGTTGGCTCTGGTGTCTGTGCAGGGTTTGCTCCTCTTTTTATAGCTCGACATTAGCATAACAAAGGCATGCGGCTCGGGCCGGGCTGGGGTTCCCACACTCTGACCAGTGGGACTCTTGGAGCAACAATAGGAGAGGCATCAATAACCCAGAGGTCATGTATCTGTGCCGGGCATGTTTCTCAAGATAAGCGAGCAGTGATAAAAAAAAAAACAGGGTGCGGTCGCTCGTCGCCGCGCATTTCGGATGAAAAGACAACATTGGAGAGCTGGAAATGACAGGAAGTCACTCGGGGTTCTGGCTTCAAAGACGACTAAGGCCATATGCTACCGCACTAAAACAATATAAAGTGCAAGTGTGGCATACAAACACGCAAAAAAAGGTCCTGGGGAATGGCTGCCACACTTTTACAATAGAAAGAAAGACAGAAAATAAAAATATAGCCTATTTATTCTCCACCCAGGTTATCCTCATGGCGGACACGCCCGTAACCTGGTTGCTAGCCAATCACAAGGCACATATCGATGACATATGGACTTTCCCAATCACACCTAAGGATAATTTGGGGTGAGAGGTGAAAGATTTTGGAGCGTGGAAGGCTACCCGAGTACCTGGAGAAAACCCACACAGGCGCGGGGTTTGCGAGGTGGTGATGGTGGTTGTGGATCCCCAAAAAAAGCAGGCAGGAGGGAGCAACAGGATATATTGGCCAAATTGTATTAAACTAAAGTCAGCAGGAACAAAATCAAAAACATCAAAGTCATCCGAACAGAAAGGTACAAAGTATCAAAGAAAACCATGAGTAAAAATCTGCCAAGATGAAACAAACCTCACAGGGTGCAGAAAACACATACAATGACCCAACACGGAATGGTTGTGCCGGGAGTCCTTTTAACTGCCACTGATGAGAACGACCAACACCTGTACAGGTGCCGGCAGCGCCACCCATTGGTCACCAACCAGATCGTGATATCTGTGAAGCAAATGTGATATCATCACCATCATTATTAATATTAGTAGTCGCAGTAATGTTTTCAATTATGATTATTATTAGGTGAGACACACTGAACTGGTCGCCAGCAAATCAGTTGCAAGTAGGCTGGTTTATTTTTAAGTCATATGTAGAGTAAATCAACTAAATCTTTCATTTCATATCATCTACTAAAAAAAAATATTATTTTTTTTTAATACATGTAAAATTTCATCCATTCATTTTCTGATCCACTTCATCCTCACAGTAGATTATGGCGGGGTGGTGGAGGCTATCCCAGCTGTCTTTGGCCAGTAGGCAGGGACACCCTGAACCGGTTGCTAGCCAATCGCAGTGTGCACAGAGACAATCACAATCACACTTCGGGACAATTTCGAGTGTTCAATGAGCCTGTCATGCATGTTTTTTTTTTAATGTGGGAGGAAACTGGAGTACCCGTAGAAAAGCCACATGGGCCCGGGGACAACATGCAAATTCACACATGCAAACCATGCGGAAAAATGTTTTGTGTTAGATTAGTGTCAATTTAATGGCATTTTTACGGCTTCTCAGAGGGAGTAGTGCAGTACTGGAGTAATGGAGTACTGGAGTAAGGGGGGGGGGGTTACTCCATTACTCCCCTTCTGGCCTCCATCCCCCAGATGTGAGTACTGTGCACCCACTTTCCCACCAATTGCCAACATCAGACTCAATGCAGTATGAAAGCCCAATGCCACCCCTCCCTGCCCCACCGGGAATGTTAATTGATCTTTTGTGGTTGGAGGGAAGAAGCACACGCATGCGCAGCAACCCCCCCCCCCTGCCCACCAACACACGCGCGCACACACAGATACAGACACACACACAAACCTCCGCGCCGTATGGATTGACTCAATCGTTCTTAGTGTGATGACCTCAAAACTATTTGTCTCCTACCATCATCCATCCTACTGTCCAGTCCAGCCATCAATCTTTCCATCATAAATCCATATATCTGTCGTGGGACGGCCCTTCAAGAAGCCAAAGCTCAAGAAAGCCACAGGCCTCGATAAAGTGCCCCCCCCCCCCTCCCCAATCCCTCCCTGAAAGTCTGCGCTGGGCAATTGCCTCCGGTCTTCACACACATCTTCAACAGTTCCCTGGAACTGCAATATCAAAACTGGACAGCTATTGGCATGTCACTCTGACGTCTGTATTCATGAGGTCCTTCGGATGCCTTGTGTTGAACCATGAAAAGAACATCACTGATGGACACTCGGCAGTTTGTCCACCATGTCTTGTTTGTGGACAAAATTCAAATCAAAAGTGACTCTGCGTTTTCTCTTTGCACTCCCTATTGGAACAGTATTATTGCAATGATTATTGTAGCTCCAGATCCAGATGTCTATCTATCTATCTATCTATCTATCTATCTATCTATCTATCTATCTATCTATCTATCTATCCATAGCTAGCGAGCTTCGTAGCTCGCTAGCTCTCTCTCTCTTTCTCTCTCTGGCTTGCACTCTAGCTATCTGTCTGTCTAGCTAGCTAGCGAAATTTGGAGCTAGCTAGCTCTCTTTCTCTCTAGTTATCTCTCTTGCTCACTGTCTATTTATCAACCTATCTCTAGCTAGCTATTGCTCTCTAGCTAGCTATCGCTCTCTAGCTAGCTATCTATCTAACTATCTCAGCCAGCTATCTTTCTCGCTAGCTAGCTAACCGGCAATCTAGCTAGCTTGCTGGCGATTTAGCATGCTAGCGAGCTAGCCTTCTAGCTAGTTAGCCTGCTAGCCAGCACTGTCATTCAGGTTCTTGGTATACAAACAAATCTTTGTCTTCAGTGTGGCCTTCAGAGACACAGTAGTGTTATTACGTGTTGTCTTATTTTATGTCTTTCCCCATTCTTGACTGTCTTGTTTGGGCCTGCCAGGGGTCTCTTTTTTTACCCTTCAGTGTGGGTGAAGACGACTTCCCCTCCCACTCACAGAGGTTCAGAATTCCTGTCATAAAGTACGGCTGGTCGGTGGCAGAGAACATCTTCCTGTCAAGCCATCCCTCTGTGAGTGCGTTCACAGCGGTTTCCCACAGTCCGCGGCCATTCAGCGGAGGCCCCTGGGCAGCAACAATAGAAGTGTGTCTTGTTACACATCACATTAGCTACGGTGTTTGATCTCTTGTTGGAGGTTGGAGGTGGGCGGTGGGGCTTTCGGAGGGGGCGGTGGCTCGGACCCACGGTGCCATCTGGCTCGGCCAACTAGACCCTGAGAAAGTCCCGGGAAACAAATACCACATTCCACACACACGTACACGCGCAAATAGTTGTGAAAGACTTTAGAGACACTTGACACATAATTCAAGCACGAGACAGCACGCCTCAGCGACACAAGTGGGACGTAAGGGTGGGGTGGTGGTGGGGGTCACCAAATGTGAAACTTGCATGAGAACATGGGTTTAGAAGCAGCGGTGAAATCAAGTATGTGGGTGCGACACATTCTCATTTGCATCATTTGGGAAGCGGGAATAATGAGCAGCACTTGACTACGGACTGGAAGCAGGTCACATTCATTCAAGTTTATAATCCTGATATAGTCTCTTTGGATTTTTAGGAAGAAGTTTTAACCCTAACGTATTTCCAACTGACGCCAGTAAGGATCTCGTTTCAATTCTTGAATAGGCTCTAGTTCACCTGGGACATTAATATGGAAAAGGGTGATACAAATTGCAATATTCTATAAAACAGGAATGTTCACCCAAAAAGCGTAGAATAATATTATATGATATTATAATGCAGTGGTCGGGAATTGTAGATATTTGTCTGAAAATAATGTACCGATTTAGTGCACCTTTTTTCTATTATAGGAGAATACAGTAAAGTCTCGTTATATCGATATCGGATATATCGATAGTCCCGGTTATATCGATACTATTTCTATGCACGCACGGAGAAAATTACATGCAAACAGGGTCGGATATATCGATAGTCCCGGTTATATCGATATTTTTTCTGACTCCCTTGAATATCGATATAACGAGACTTTACTGTAATTGCTTCGAGTTCAACTAAATGGGCCCAGATTTTACATAGAGATTGTAAATTTGATGTGAAATGTGTTGAAGTGTGTTTTTTTTTTGTCATGTAAAATATGTGCATCTGGCAAAATAAAATTCAGCAAGTATTCATACCATGGATAATATAATTCAACAATTCAATTCAATACTGTTTGGAATAAACACATGAAGAAAACGTCAATTTTGCAAAAACTTCATCTGAAGTTTTTTTCTTTATTTTCTTCACAGGGAAGCAAACGTGGTTCCTTTACAAAAGGCTTTCAAAGTAGCACTTGATGTCCATTTTGAACAATACGGTTGACCCTGCCACGAAAATGTGGTGTCAAACATCAGGCTACGCATATAAATGACATTGAGTCAATCAAAAATAGGATTTACAGCGCGATTTGATCCATTGCGGGACACTTACGTAATACATAGTATCAAAAACAAACAATTGTTGAATAAATCAGCACCCGAATGAGGTGTCATGTTAAAATTCATACACACATACGGTCACACGGTGACCAGGTGTCGTTCAGTAAAACCTGACCCTTATCAAATCCTCCCAAAGGAACACTGGCGGTGACCCACAAGAACTCGACTTCATCAAGTCTTTCATTTGTGGCTCGCGGACCTCCTAGCGGACTCTACCAGGGCCTCCACAGGGCCGCGTCGGGGTGAGCGGCACCCTTACCGGAGCTGAGGGGTGAGGGCGAGGGTGACGGTGTGCTTTGAGGGGCTTCGTTGCGGCCGCTGGACACCTGTAAGTCTTGGAAGTGTACCAGAAGCCGCCTTTGGGCCGGGCTTTGGACCTTGCAGTGTGATAAGAAGCTGATGGCCTGTTGAAGGCAGTGAGCGTAGCCGTTGGAGCAGGAGGACGGGGACGAGGGGGAGGAGAGACGGCGCCGTTGCTGTTGCCAGCTTCTCAGGTAGCACACGGCCATTTCCAAGATGTCCGCCTTCTCCTGCTTGGAGTCGGGCTGCTGTCGGAGGAGCTCGGCCCCCAGAAGGGACTTGAGCTGCTCGATGCTGGTGTTGATGCGGTCTCGCCGCAGTTTCTCCACCAGTGGCTTTCTCAGCTGAAATGAAAGAGAGCAGAAATATTGAGACCGCTGGCATCGCGATACGCGTTTCATTCCCAAAAAAAGGGCCCAAAACGAAACGACTTGGCTTACCTTGTGAGATGAAATCTCCTTGGAAAAGTGACTCGCTCCATAAACCGCGGGAGCCATGCTTGCTTGCTTGCTTGCTCGCGGGTCCGCTCCTTCTCCCAAATGTCAGCCGCCTTCCTCGGCGCCTCCTTCCCGTATTTATACACGCCGATCTCCATATGAATGTGTGGGTCTCGGGCTCGGATGAGGTTCTCACACTCCCCCCGAGCCAATGGGAAGGGATCCGAAGAACGCAGAGCCGCCACATGCTCAATCAAGTGTTTATGGCCCCCGGGGACAATGGAGCGTGTCTCCGGGGAGCAGGTGGAGGGATAGACTGGGAGAGAAAAGAGCCTTGGTGGGGAGCTGGAGGAGGATGTGAGGCGGGGTGGGAGGGGCACGGGGGTTACTGACCCATTGCTTGTGTTGATATGGGAAAGTGGTGACCCCTGGATGGAAGCACGCCGCACCCCCGTGATGTAATCACACACAAAGTGAATCTGATGGCGTGCACACGTGGCGCAAAAAAATAAAAAAATCTGGAGAGCATTATGATATGAATGAAGGGATAATTGGGATATAGCTGTGGTTCTCAACATTTTTTTTTTACATGAGGTTGTACCTGTTCAGAAAAAATAGCTCTTCTTTTATTTATTTAGTGCACTTATAAAATAAAACATTTTTTTTTAATGAGAGCCTGAATCCAATTTTGGAGGTGTCACTTGATGGTTTCATAAAACTATTTATTCATCACACAAAAAAAAAAAAAAAATATATATATATATAAACACAAAAACAAATGATAAAAATAAATAAATAACGCATATAGTTAGATGGCTAAATAAATAAATAAATATAAACACAAAAACAAATGATGAAAATAAATAAATAACGTATAGTTAGATGGCCAAATAAATAAATAAATAAATAAACAAACACATGAACGAAGGAATAAACAAATAGATAAATAAATACATAAAGACAAATAAACACACACATAAATACATAAACACACGCACAAAGGAATAAACAAAATAAGCAAATAGATAAATAAACACATAAAGACACAAATAAACACACAAAAATAATATAAATAATCAATAATAATAAATAAATAAATAATCAAATATATAATATATTAATTAATTAATTAAAAGGACAAATGGATAGATAAATACATAAACAAATGAATAGAAAAACAAAGACATAAACAATAATAAATAAATAAATAAATAAATAAATAAATAAATACATAGCACATTTATTATACATAGAATAAGGTATGTTGTGTGTAGTTTTAAGGCTTATTTAGTTGAAAAGTATATTTTATGGCAACCCAGGAACGGATTATTCCCATTTTAATGGTTTCCTATGGGAATTTTTTTTTTGAGATACACACTTTTCGCCTTACACACTCTGTCTGGGAACCAATTAAGTTCGTAAGTTGAGGTCTCACTGTAGATGTCAATGTGTCGACACACACACACACACACACACACACACACACACACACACACACACACACACACACACACACACACACACACACACACACACACACACACACACACACACACACACACACACACACAGAGTCTGCAGCTGGCCACGTCCCGGTCACACGCTTCTTTCCCCTGCCTTGGCCTGAACGTGGGAGATGATGTGCTCCCGAGCTTCCCACACTGCCGTGTTAATGACACTGAGGCCGCCCGCACAAAGGAAGTGTGCCCTATTCAACGCAGATATTGAGTGAACCACCTCCCCCGCCCTCAACCATGCACACTCCCCTCTCACACTCTCTCTCTCTCACACACACCAGCACAGAGAGAGGACCACAGGCTTGTCAACACGGCTTCCAGGCACGCCATCTGGACTCATGGTAGCTATTGTCAGTTTGGGAGATGCTCACCGTGTGAACTGGCGGCTGAAATACCGACTGAGACGCACACCCTTTGTGTGTGTGCGCGTGCGTGTGTATGGTCAACATGTATGAGTGGCGACATTGTGTCAGTGCGACAAAAAGTCAGCGCAATATTTTTAGACCGCTGTTATAGTGCAGGTCAAACTGACCCGTTTTAATCATGCTCTTGTGTCTTTTCTTACCTAAGAAGGTTATTGTAAGATATCTTTGTGTTTAATTGTCAAAAGAACATTTTTTATTTTGAATGAAAGAAAATGGAAAATGACGCTCTGCAGAGTACATTTAATGCAAACTTAAAAAAAACATTTAAAATAAACAAAAGGAAAAAAAGATTAATTAGATTAAAATACACAGAAAAAAAAAACGCATTTTAGCAAGCACTATTCGATTCTGAAATTGATTTGGCGACTGGGTGGAATTATGCAAATAGTTGACAAAACATGCCTTTTGCCCCTCCTTTATTGTTAAATTGAAAATATTTTTTTCAAAAAATATGGATGGATTTTTTTTTCTTTTGTTCTCTTATTGTTTATAAATGTATATAGACATACATACGGCATACAGTGTATATATATATACGTACAGTGTATCTATCTATCTACACACACACACACACACACACACACACACACACACACACACACACACACACACACACATATATATATATATAAACACACACATGAATATATATGAATATATATTTATATATATATTCATGTGTGTGTGTTTGTATATATATATATATACAAACAATAAAGGAATAAACAAAACAAGCTAATAAATAAACACATAAATAAGTAATCAAATATATAATATAATAATTAATTAAATAAAGAAACAAATGGATAGATAAATACATAAACAAGGACAACTCATATATATATATATATATATATATATATATATATATATATATATATATATATATATATATAAGCTTCACAACTGGACACTTTATTAAGTACGATCAAATGAAATTAGAGGATTTTATATAAAAAAAATGCTGCCACTTCATCAACTATTGATTGATTATGTATTTTGATCAAGTGGTCTATTTTGACATAGTGAGAAAGAGGCTTCCCAATGCCACGTCAGCAAAGGGTGACCAGGGGCCAGTAAGGAAGGGTGGGTTGGAGGGGTGGCCTCACACCTGTTTGCTTGGATTGAAGCTTTTGTATGTGATGAATTCAACTAATTTATTCCCATGTTGCATTGTCATGACGCTACTTGGTGATTGGTCGAACACCGTGAGAACCGGGGCCGCATTAAATGGACGGCAGAGGGTATAAAAAAAGGGACTTCGGTGCGGCTGTCACGGCAAATCTTCTCCAAGCCGACACGAGTCTGGACAACAACGGCGAGGATGATTGAGCAACACACAACGTAAGCGTCGACATGTTGAAGAATGTTTTTCTTTGTCATATTTGTTCCATAAAATCGCAGTTTTTTTTTTAAACTAGATATTCTGTTCATTTTATCGTTTCTATTGCATGGCGCCACTGCTTTCAATGCGAGTGTGTGGAAATATCCAATCAGATTTGAGACTAGATGTGCTGCCACATGAATGTAATCTGCCTCGGGCCTTCAAAAATCCGAATCGCTTAAAATATAGCTTCAAAGTACATTACAAATGGAGGGATGTCAAACGCGTTTTAACCTTTACCTTTGAACGTAATTTGAATTTTTATTTTATTTTTTTTGTTGAACTTTTTAATTAGTTCCAAAAAAGAGCTGAAGAACAAATTCAGTTGTTTCATATATGATCAACCAATTGAATTTTCTGGTTCAAATAGAATGAGGGTGTTATCAGGAGCGTTGGCGTGGCCATTTTATTTCACAAGGTTAACTTTTCCAATTTTTCCACCCCCATTCGCATCCTCAGTCTGTGCAAGGTGATGCTGATGGAGAGGAAGTGCACTGAAAAAGCAGGGAGGATGCACTCGGCCCTGCAGAGGCAACTCAGCGCGGGCGTGTCCGCCTCAGGCTCGGATGCGTGGGACAAGACAGTGTCCTTCTTTTCGGTGAAAAAAGCCTTCATCTTCCATAACGGCTACACCAAATCGTCCAGGGAGGCACTGCGCGCGTTCCCCTCGCCTGCTGATGATGTCACGCCGCTATGCTGTTAGTGACGATGGGCTTTTTTTAAAATTCAACTTTGATTATTTGGACGTTTACCTTCAAAATGATTGAATGGACCAATTGTGGGCCTTGTTTGTTTGTTATACACCATAAGCCTTAATATTCCTCGAAAGTGCTCTCAAAATGACGACATTGTTGAAGTTTATGTGAGGAAAAAAGCCATATTCCTTTGTATAAAGGACACTTGTTCATGCTGATGCATCTTATTCTGTTACTGTTTGATGTGTTGATCCTGTTTTCTAATAAATATAGTGTTAGATTCCAAAGTGTTTAGTACAATAACTTGACCTTCGATGGCGCAGGTGTTTTTTGACCGAAGAGCTACTTTTCCTTGAGACAATTTTATTAACTGATAAGGGCTATTTTTCACATTTGAAAGAAAGTTAATTGGGTTGTAGTGTTCCTACTGTGCTATGAGGTTTGCACACACTACATTTAATTCTTTAGTATATCTGTCCCAAACACTCCCTCCAAATGCTCCTCTGTCAAATAGTATTAGAATCCATTGTGGCCCGCGTGTCAAAAAGTTTGCCCACACCTGCTCTATCGTCACGGGATTTGAACTTTTTTTGTGCGCACGAGGTTGCCACAGTGAGCAAGTGACATAATGAACCTTAAGATGAACTAAACTCCGAAATATATATATAAAGAATAAGTAGACAGAATAGTTTGTGGGTTTGTAAAAATGAAATCACTTCCTACCATTGCCGAGGCCTGACGCAGAGGCGTGGAACCCACTCTTGCAGCTTGTTAACTCACGTGTACCGTTTAAAAAAAATTCCCTCGGCCATGCGGATTCCAATTCTTTGACCTCGGTGAATTCTACATTAAAACAAACTCTGAATGAGAATAAGAAATAAGAAATGTTGCAAGAGCTGCGATGACTGGCGACCGTAACAACTTCCGGTAATGCAGGGGAAGTGGCGACCTCGGTTAAAGCTGACCTAAAGAATTAATAACACGCTCTCTGACAAATGTTTTGGGTTGTTCCTTTTTTCCACCTTGCGATCGATTTAATACCAGTCTGCTTTGTTGTGAGTGTTTCTGACCATATTATCTGATTAACTTTTTTTCCCCCTCACGAAAGTTCCGAGCATGCTTAGAGCCTATTCGTTAAGGGCAAAAGCCCTTAACGATACGACATAAGAATTCACTCAGACAGACAAGTCATCCTAACCATATATCAACTTTATTAATCATTGGGCTAATCCAAAAAGCAAACATTCAGCAACGTTTGAACAACCATAGCAGCGCGCGAATTTAGAATAAAGTGAGTCAAGTCCACACCATGCATTCAGCTGGCAAACGCCACTACTTTTGCTCAAGGTTGGTGACTGTAAAACCTTGCTGCATTTTGCTGACCACAAAGAGCAGTTCTCTGGCCACATTTTTTTGGGCGGGATGGGGGTCAATAACTTTCCTCAGAGAACTCATTAAAAAAATCCAATGCAAAAACATTTGAAGTGATGAAAACAAACTGCCCTGTTTAGGGATATAAACGTATATCTGCTTTATTATGTATTGCAACAGGACACCTAAAATATCACTGCAACGAATGAACTTATGACAAAAGGTTAAGGTGACCAAGGCATTGTGACAAGGATGAAAATAAAACAGATGCATCAAGACTTTTTTTTTCTTCTTCTTCTTGCCATTGCTTGTCAAATTGATAAAACAAATCTTGCTCATCCACACGAAACAAAAATGGCGTCTTTCACTGAAATTCCAGTTAGAACCATACACAACGACCAAAGGATGACAAGTTAGATCACGGGCACGTGAAACATTCTCCGCCATTTTAAAACATGCTGACCAAAACCTTAAATAGGAAACAAAAAGCAAAACAAGATAAAAATCGAATGCTGCTCTTTTGGGTCTCCAACGGCGTGAAATTGCAGCGCCTCGTCATCTGCGTTTGCTTTGTGTGTGTGTGGAATTAGCTTGACAAGTGAATGCGTATTAGAAGATTTCACATCGATTCCGCTAATGGTTCAATTGAAGATGTCACTGGATGTGTGGGGGACAAAGGGCGAAGCATGGCGGATACACTGTGCACAAAAAAGACGTGTTTGTTTGCTGGATGTCCCAGATGGAGTTGCGATGCCGTTTGGATTGGAAATTGGTGCGCGGGTGGATCACACTACCCATCATCAGGGCAAAGAGTTCAACAAATCTTGGAGGAAGAGATCTGGATCTGGGATTTCGGAGAGGAGACCTGAATATGTCAACAAAAAAGAACTTGGTCATTTTTTTTACCATGCTCCCCTCCAAAAAAGAAGCAATTGTCATGTTTTAAGATTAGTGGTTCTCAAATGTTGTACAGTGATACCTCGGCTTACGAACGCTTTAGCTAACAAGCTTTTCGCCTTACGAACATTAAATTAGCGGACTAGTTTTCGGCGGAAGAACACCAAACCACACGGCCGAAACAGCCCCACCGTGGCTGCTGGACTACTTTTCCAGTCACCCTTTCTCTGAGTGCATATGTGGCATACATGGTTTGTTATCAAGGATAAAATTGCTACTATGCGACAGAAAAAGACCCCACCACAGGCTAGTGTTAAGCCGAACAGGACACAAAACAAAATTACAGTCGAGCAGAAGGAGATCATCAAGCAACACAAACTTAGACTTAGCATCCCAGTACCAGTATGCTAAGTCAACCACTGCTACGTGTGGCTCAGGATGTTTCTGTGTTGTTTAAGCAACGGTCTCAGGCAATAGAAGAGGTTGAAAAACTTGTGTTGATTTGGATTAACGAAAAGCAGCTAGCAGGGGACAGTGTGTGAAGGTATTATCGCCGAGAAAGCACGGCAACTTCACTCGGATATCATCAAGAGGCAACTACATCAACGACCATCACAAAGGTAAATAAAACAACTTTATTATACAGTAATGTTTATTTCTTTAATTACAATACAATAGCGTATTTATTATACATAAAATAAGGTACACATTTGTGTAGTTTTAAGCCTTATTTAGTACAAAATTATATTTTATGGGGACTTGGAAACGGATTATTCTCATTTTTAATGGTTTTCTATGGGAAATTAATGTTTGGAAGACACACTTTTCGCCTTACACACACTTTCTGGGAACCAATTAAGTTCGTAAGCTGCGGTATCACTGTATTCCCTTCGAAGAAATCTGAAAGTACTGTATCACCGCTATGAGCCAAAAACAGAATGCAGTCGCATAGCGGCTGATTTTAAGTCCTCACTGAAAATGTGCCAGGGGTTTTATTCGCAATGAAAATGGCAGAATATTTATATAGTACATTAGTTAAAAAGTGCACCCCCACTTTATTATTTCTTTAAACAAACAGTTCTAAATGATACCATGAAAATATATATCCAACTTAATCGTGGAAGATTAAAAAAAAGTTTAACTCAAAAGAACAAGGTGCACAGTTTGAACAATTCAGTTATTCTTGGCGTACCACTTGGGTCAACCCATGTCCCACTTTACTTTGAGAATGACTAACAAAAAGAGGTCAATTTTAATTCTGAGTGGCTCTAAAATTAAATATAATATTTTGTTGAAATGTTTATTTTCAACATTGCTTGTGTGTAATACTGACCTACAACATCAAAGAACTCCGCCAAGGATTCGGCAGGCATGAGTTCATCCTGGAAAGCTCTGAGAACGCGCTCCGAGGCCTCGTAGATGGGCATGTCGTTGTGACGCACGTATTCGGCAAGCGAGAATGACCAGCCGCCCTCTGTGTTGCTGGTGGGGACTTTCTGCGGTACCAAAAGGCGGGGGAAAAAAAGGTCAGTAAAGTTGATTTGAGTTAAAAGCATGGTCACAGAATAAATTCAACTCCCAAGTTTTTGGATTTTACCCTGAACATGTCGTAGACAAGATCCACCAGGCCCCAGAAGAGAAGAGGCGAGCGATAGACTGCATACTCCTTTGGTACTTTATCAGTCAGTCTGAGGGAGGGAAGGGAAAATAGTCAACACGACTGTGAGATAATTTCATTTTAAAATTACTTTAAAAAAATTGCGACACATAAGCGTTCATAATCTGGCCATACTTGTTGGCACTGCTCGCCGACACCTTGCGGGCGTGTGCGTTGACCAATAGTCTCCGGAGGAAATAAATCCGCGAGGTCCTCCAGCGTTCGGGCGGCATGATGTGCATGGCCAGGACGGTGTAGTAGTGTGGTCCCTCTACATCGTACGAGCTCTCCACCCATTTCTCACACGGCTGCTCCTGGAAACTCTGCAAGTTCTTCTCCTCTCGGGAAGTAGCCCGTGTTCTGCGGAGGAGGTCGGAAAGGGATAACAATATATTGAATGAGCGGCAGGCATTGGTGTAAATTGTTGAAAAGATGAAAACTTGTGTCCGATAACGTGTCCTGTGGACGTGTTAAGTAGAGAAATCGCACACAAAATTACCTAAATTGTGTGTTGAACAGAAAATAAGGGGAATTACGCCGGCGCGTGTGGCTGCCGCTGTTCACCCGCAGAAAAAATATCCTGTGACTTTAAAGTGTCCTTGAGAGTTTTGAAAGGCGCTTATAAATGAAATTTATTATTATTATTATTTTCATAGGGTTAGCTTTAGCCCGCTAACACAACCCAACACAACACACCATAGGGTTAAACAGGCAACAGCCAGGAAAGTGTAGCTTTTGATCTTCACTCGCGGTACATACGTGTTGAGCACATAGAGCACGGTGTGGATGATGTAGGGGATGAGATGAATGTTGCTCTCTCGGCCGCCTCCTCCCGTGTCAACGCTAAATGATTGTTCGGTAGCAAAGCGAAGAAACAGCAGTTTGGTGTCGTGGATGTTGAGTTGGTACGTGGGCTCGCGCTGTCCTGTGCATTCCTGTAGATATGTATTGTGTCTGTGTGGCACAAAAGGAGGGAGACAAAAAAAAAAGGATAAAATCAGTTTTCAATGTTGTCATTGATATATTGGGACAGTGATGGCAGGTCTGCTTTGTCACTAGGTATGAGAAATATACCCAGGGATGCATCTGGGAAATTTAAAAAGGGATGCCAGTTGGCCCCGTTGTGTTTGAAAAGGGGGCCCAATTCTAAAATTGATGGGCCTGCTTTAAATACATTGCCGAAGTATAGAAAACTGATTGAAATAAACCAAAATACATTCATTGGAGAATGATATTTCTAAATTGCAAATAAAAAAACATTATTTGACTAAAATACATTTTTCTAATTGTGATAAACAACTTTAATTCAAGTCAAAGAATTTAATCATACACAAACAAACATTTTCGATTTTCTTTAGTTACTACACAATCAATTCCGTGCTATTTTAATATTCTACTTAGCACAATATTTCTTATTAGTGTCGACTTGAACACATTTCTTTGCCGTTTCCAATGTGCTGCAACAGCTCTGAAATCATTCCAATTATCCACTAAATTCGAATCATGAACAGCAGTTTGCTGAAACGAATTGTCAGTACCCTCCGTTGCTTCTTAAAAAAACGAAAATGTTTATTTGCTGCTTGTTTTTAATGTATTTTTGAGTTTTTTTTGTTGTCTTGCTCCATATTACAACCATTTATGTCGATGTTGTTCAAAGTAAATACTGCAATGCACCATGGGTAAATGAATATTCTATTACAGTACTTTATTTCTTTCGGCAGTTTCGGCGGATCACGAGGAAAGTTAAAACCTCTGAAGAAAAATGAACAGTTTTCAATTGCTGTTTAACTAAATTTGTTTCTTTATCTATTTTAACAGAAGTACGTCATATGTGGCGCAGATCACGTAGCAATATGCGCCAATCGTAATAGACGTGGGCCGGTGCTGGCGCAGTGGTGTTACAGATTTGTGCTAGTAGCTATCAAAATGTGCAAATGACGCAAGGGCGCTGCCCAGATGCATCCCTGTATACCCATATCGGGAGGCCATTTATGTTTTTACCGTGCTAAGCATGTAGCAAATGCAGATTCTGGCACGTGTGGCCCCCAAACCGGGAGCAGTCCATTGCACTTGGTGTTGGCGTTCTGGAGAGCGGCGCTTTCCCACTCTTCTCGCCCACGGGCCAGCCTGTATTGGAGATTGAAGAAATTAGAGGAGTGGTGGAAAAAAAAAAAAATATTATTACGAATTACTTTTGAAAAAAAAAAAAAAAAAAAAGTGATGCTACCTGACAGCTGCCAGATGGCAGTCGTAGTGGACAATGTTAAAGTGCGACACAGTGCTGTAACCCTGCTGCTTGCGAGGCTTGTTCTCAAATTCCTCTAACGATATCCGCTTTGTGAAAGTGTAAATACCCAAGACCTTGGTGGGCTGGAATCAAAATCACGCGTGTTACGTTGTTGTACATCAGTGTAATATCAATAAGAACGTGCATCTTTCTGTACCTGGAATTTGTAGCCTTCGCGACAGATACAGCAAGTCAAGCCCGGTTCCTCGATCAGCTCCTCCATTTGTTTCAATAGTGAAGTCTTGGTCACCACCTGACCCTTTTCGTTGGTCTGAAAAACGAACGCACACACAAAGTGGTTGTTAAAATTTGTGGTGACATCTTTGTTTCAAAAAAAGAAAAAGAAAAAAATTAATATGAAAAAGAGCGTGTACCGTCATGCCCAGCGTTCCGAGAGCCTTCTGTCTCATCGCCATGGCCATACGCTTCTTCTCAGCTCTGGTCTCCCTGCGCGCCGCTTCGATCTTCAGATTGACGTCGCTGTTCTCCCTCAATGCTTCCAAAAGATTCTCTGCAAGCGTGCCAATCCCTTCGTCGCTGGAGACCTGCTCCAGCTTGTGGAGGTGGGTAATTGAATCGGTTCCTATCAGCAACTGGACAGAGCAAAAAAAAAAAATCAAATTCCAAATCATGGTCTTCATCCTGAATTTTCTTATTAAATGACATTTCATTAGAAGACTTTATTACCTGCGTGGGGGGATGCTGGGTAGCCAAACCTCGAAGTAATCTTAGAATGAAGGGAAGCGCAGGTCGAGAGAGGAACTTCTTCCAGATGTCCGCATCCAGACTGACAAGAGAAAATGATGAAACTTCAGTCAGCTGAGCCATTTTTATACACCAAGAATAACAAGACCCATACTTTTTGGCATTCGGGATGTGTTTCTTCATGTAGTCCAACGCATTTTGTGTAATTCCTTTTTGCAGAATAAGATCTTTCAGCTGATGGCCATTACTGTTATTTTTTATTCCAGCAGCAATTTTACAGAAGCAATCCAGAAACACTTTGTCATCGGCGCTATGATCCTCATCATACCTGGAAGCAAAAAAATAAACATTAGATGCGTTAGGTGAAGAAACGCAGGAAGCACAGCGGTAAGTCATTGAGAGTACAGGTCAGCATGATAGGTAACACCAAAGTGGTACCCACTTGTCAAAACTGCAACACGGCTTGAAGCGCTCGACCAAGATCCTCATTTTTTCCAGTTCGCCAAATGACAGGTACGGGATGATGCGAAGCAGACCCTGCAGGACGCTGGGGTTGGAGCGTACAAATGGAGTGTTGATCTGGTCCAGTAACATGACCAGCTGGTCCTTGTCACCGGTCAGCAATAAGTTGCCCTAAAAAAAAAAAACCCAGAAAGAAACAAAGAAAAAAGATTAGAATCCATCCATCCATTTTCCAGACCGCTTTATCCTCATTAAGGTCACGGTGGGTGGTGGAAGACTAGAATTAATTAATCAATTCATTGATTAACTCGTTGATTGCCAGATAATGTGCAATAATGTGTGCACTCCAGTGCCACAGGGTTTTTGTCATTTTCACTCAAATTGGAGGACTTGCAGAATATTGAGTTTTAGGACTACATAAACATTCAATTCAGCGTAAGAAACATGAGATCAGAAAAAAAATACTTAATTCCTAAGTATATGGGCCTAGAGTTATCTGAGCTTGAAATGGGGGCGGCTGTACAAAATACAATACATACATTGATTGATATAGCACTTTAACAACTGAAGCTATAACAAAGCGCTAACATGAAGAAGAGCCAAATGCTGCCCCCTCGTGGGAGGGAAAAACATTGCCAGTGGTCTGATCAGTACTTTATCAGCACCCCCGCGAGAAAAATCAAAACCCGAACAAATTCGGGAATGGCGATCATGGTTTTCAATTCCTGAATAAATTCATGAGTGGCAGTGAATGAGCTAATTAGTTAATTAATCAAGTTATTTATTTATTTTTAGCCCGCTCAAAGAAGGTTGGATTTTTGTTTGGGTACACCTTCGTACTTTTATTTGGCCTTGGTGGCAGCCAATGGCCCCTTACCTTATCCTCCGAAATCTCTGCATTAGCTTCGTCCAAAATGATCTCCATGATGCTCAGAACTTGCTCTGCGATGGAGGCCCCGCCGCTGTCTTTACTCTCTTGTTCTGCCACTAGAGCCTATGAGAGAAGAGGAAGATAGTCAAGTTGCACTTTAACATGCATACCATAACAAGTGACTTACCAAGTTTAGTGTTCCGAGCATGACGTTGAGCGTGTTCATCTCTGGTCTGACGAGCTGTTGTCGATTTATTTTCACTTTGACACAATAACTGAACAACTTCAGCAAAACCTAAAAAAGACATGAATCAGCTCTGAATTATGACGCCACCGTCAGCCGTTCCCAAGCCCTCAACAAAAAATCGTTTCAATACTTTGTAGCTTGAGACTTTAGTTACATTTTTATGAACTCGATTTCAAAGGTTTAAGTGGCATTAGGAATTGGGACAAAATAACTTCTGATGGGCTGGTCTCTGCAATGAAGCATTCCAGCTACCTTTTAGGAAACAGACTTAGCTTATTTTCCGCAAAGCTCACCAAAAAGCCTGATTTTTTTTTCAAAAGCTGACCGTGCTCCTTATATTCTGGTGTACCTTAAATATGGAATGAACTGATAGTGAGCTTTGGGTTCCTTTTGTGTGTTTAAAGTTGAACGGGGTTGGTCATATGGTGAATATGGACATTAACGCGTGAAGATTGAATTACTATGCTATTGATTTTGAGTTATTATAGTTATTGTTTTACACTATTAACTCATTCACGGCCATTCCTCAATGTATTCAAGCTTTGGTCAGACCTGTCAATATGTTTCCCTCCCATGAAGGGGCAGCATTTTCCTTGAGTACAGCCGCCCCCATTTCAAGCTCAGATAACTCCAGACCCAAATAATTTAGGGGAATTACTTCATTTTTTCTGATGAAAGAGGAGAGTCTCAGGTTTCTTTTGCTGCATTGAATGTTTATGTAGTCCTAAAACTCAATACTCCGTGGGTCATGCAATTTGAGTGAAAATGACAAAAACCCCGGAGTGGACACATTTGCACATCGTCTGGCAGTGACTAAGTTAAGAGTGTTACTATATTGTGATTGCACTAACGTTTAATTTACCGTAATCATGTTTTTACGTGTTTACATATTTGTTAACTTCCTGAAACAAAGATAAATTAACCCGGTGACATTTCATAGCATATTTCAGTCACAACGGTGGCTTACTGTGAGCAGATGACGACCCTGTTTAAAATCTTTGATTCCTGAGAGCCGATTGAGCATGCACTCCAGTCCACCACACTGTGCCATGACACCTGCCATCTTGTACACCTCTTCATCATCCTCCTCCTCATCTAAACAAAGAGGAAGGAGAGTTTTTTTTAATCTTGGTGGTGAAATGAACATCAACGGACTATACTTCATGATTCGGGCGAGAATAAAAGGATTGGATGATGACAGGTAAGAAAATCTGGCAGACTGGGAGACTATATTAGACAAGTAATAGAACCTGTGGTGGAGTCCAGCGACTCTATGAACTCCTCTGTGGCATCACCCAGCAGACCTCTCATACGATAAATGATTCTCATTGGCTCGCCCTTGTTAACAGAAGGGAATGATTAGAGGGATGACCTTCAAAACTATTTCACATAGTTCTCAGTCGTTTACCTCATTTGTTGGGCACCACACTTTCTTGTAGACTTCAGCGACAGACAAATCCAAGCTAATGATTTTGTTGTTCACCAGAAGCTGAAGGGGAAAAAACGATTTAACTTGTTGGCAAGAAAAGGTGACAAGCAAAGTTCAGATTCGTGTTACCTCCATTCCACTATCATCTTCGAGGAGTGCCACCAGGTCGCAGTCTTGGCAGATCTTGTTCTTAATGTCCCTCATAAGAGGGCCGATGCCTGGCTCGTTGCTACTGTAAGGGTTTCCGGGCATGCGACCTTGAAGGAAATCCTCTTGCTGGGGATCTTTTTCCAGGGTTACAAAGAACTCTGTCACTTCATTCTCCTCCTTAAAAAATTAAAAAGGTGACAAGTTATTAAGTCTGTAGAATGATACAGATCAGTGAAAAAGAAATATGGGTTCAAAAATGACTTACAGGATAAATGATGCTACAAAGTCTCTCAAAAATGAACACAGGTGTTCTATAGTCATCTAAGTTGTATCTTTTTGCCGTCTCAATGCACACTGCCATAAAAGCCTTTGTTTCAGACTCAGTGCCTACAAAACAGTACAAGATAGAGTGGAGAACAACATTTCAAAATTAAAACAGCCATCACTAAACTCTGCTACACGCTTTAAACGCAATAGTTAAGATTTTGCTTCAGCTGACCTGTGGTCATGTCCTCCAACATTTCCAGCAGCATATCCTGAGTCTCATCGATTAGTTTGGTGCGCTGCACCACCAGCTTCCTCAGGCACAGATAGCCATTCAGCACCGTGCCAACCAGGCGGCTCTTAAAATGACGCTTAATGGACTCCACCTCCACAAACGATGATAGTAATCCTGCCACGACAACATGATTTTATTAAATACCGTATTTTCCATGCCATAAGATGTACCCAAAAGTCTTAATTTTTCTTCAAAAGACGATCCTACGACTTATAATCCGCTGCACCTGATATGTGAGCCGCAACTGGTTTCGCAACTACTGCCAGGAGCTACAGACTGCATTCCCTCCGGGGTCTTTCATTTCAATAATCTCTTAAAGGACAACCGACGTCACTTTTTTATTTTTTAACTGACACCAGAAAAACGTTTTATTGCATCTAAAATACCCAAAACATGCAGTATGATATTTTTGTCAAATGCAAAACACCAATAAAAATGACTTAAAAGTGTCCAAACTCTGCAAAAAATTGAGCTGCGAATTGGGCATTTTCAGAAAGTCCCGCCCCCAGTTCGTGACGTCTTGCATTGCTGGAGAATCAAAACAATGGCTTCAGATTCGGAGAATATGCTTTCTTGTTACACATCCAGTTATGAATATGATTCAAATAGTTCTGAAGAGGAAAGCATACATGTTTGCAATCGATTAAATAATTTATTTGTGCCATTTTGAGGCAACATTGGGGGGAAATCTGTCACCCAAAAAAGAGGCACAAAATGGCGACCTCCTGTGGCCACCTCCGTTTCCACAGGCTGATAAATTCCTTACATGGCACTTGTACGCCCTCTTCTGGCCTTCTGGCGGCTTATGGGTGCAACACGAGGTCTCCAGACCAAACAAGTACAGCAAAATACATTGACGTGATGTGATGGAAGGACCGCTACAATGCGTCTTTTTTTTACGGTCAGGGGCGGTCCTTTATTGTCGTCACGTACGGACTCGTCACCAACTCAAAAACAAGACTTCCTGAATATTCAGCGCGGGTCTTAAAACGTAAAATATAGCTATATGCGGTGGAATCTTTTTAAAATACTCAGTAGAAGTCATTTGAAGCCATTTTACAAATTATGGACACAACTTGTCCGGAGACGTAGGTTGTCCTTTAACATTAAATCGCTTAAGGCTAAAATATTCAGTTCATTATAATCCGATGAACCTTATACTTCTTCTTTTCCTTTCGGCTTTTCCCTTCAAGGGGTCGCCACAGCGAATCAGTAACCTCCATCTTCAGAGGTATGATACGCATGTTTGTTTTGACCAAGCTTTTACGTCGGATGCCCTTCCTGACACAACCCTCTGTATTCATCCAGGCTTGGGACCGGCACAAGAAGACTTATGTCCGATGAACTTTATACAGTATATGGAAAAAGTATGAAACTACACCACTCATTGGGGGTGTGCCTTATAGTTCGGTATGCCTTATTCACCGGAAAACACGTTAATCAAAGAACAATTAAAATCTTTGATGTCATATGCTTCAAAACTGCATACCGGTAAAGCTCTTGAGGGCATAGCCCTGCTGTAAGTCTGTGCTCAGCGTCGCCTCCTCCAGGGCCAGCAGGTTGGCAATTTCCTGTGAGAGGCAATTGCACATATTACCTTTTAGCACATTTATAGCGTATTAATAGCAAGCACAATTTAAAGCGGGCAAAAAAAGTTCTGAAATTCCGGTTTGAGAGGACGTTTCTCAACCAAGTTCAACCTTGGTGATGAGATTGCCAATGTAAGGGAGGACTCCTCGTGCAGCCAAGTAGACCTTCCAATGTGTCGGTTTGATGAGCTTTTGGTAGAGACCAAGGTACTCTGCTGCACATTCTCCAGCCAAACTTAGCTCATCCAGGTAGCTGACCAACACACACATACAAAATAACTAAGACCACACAAGATTTTACGATTGTGAAAGTACAATTAGCTTTGTTATCATTACATCGTCATTTTACAGAACAGCATGTACCATCCTTAATTCTTCAACAGGTTTTACCTCGTGAGGAGGCCCAAGACTTGTTGTTTGCGACTCGGGATTGTCGTGAGAGCCTCCACAATCGTGCAAGCTGCCTGTCTGGCTGCCTGAGTAGCAGGCGTGAAGAGAACCTGCAGCGAGCAAAACACTTGTGTTAACTATTTTCTTGTATGAGTGGATGTTTGAATCTCAGAGAAATACAACTTGCACTTTTTTTTTAAATCTACCTGCCGCAGCCAATTGTTGTGGCTCAGCCTGAGCAGGCGAGGGAAAAGGATTTCACCTCTTCGGGACCTCATGTACTGCTTCCATTTCCACACATACTTCTCCATCAGGTATTGTTTTCGCAGTTCACCTTTTCCCTGCGGTTTTGTGACAACCTCATGGCCTTTTGGACCCACAAATTGGCAAAAGCATCGGGGAGAAAAATGAGTACTCGGCTACAATGACACTTTTGGCATTTATCTGGACAACACTTACATCTCGCAGGGAGGCATTTCTTCCACGCCTCGTATGAAGCTTTGGGATCCTTCTTGAGCCACATTTGGGCCTGAGCGTGGATTTCATTACTGTAGGGTCTCACGGTGGTCAGGGATTCAGTAGCGGCATCCTTTCAAAGATGGATCGTTAGATGTAATGTATATTTTTAAACACGGCAAAAAAAAATGTCTTGTGTTGTGTAATATTTATTTTGACTTCAAGATGGCGCCGTGAAAGTGGCTGCTTTTACAGCAGCTTCTATGTTTTGTTCTCCTACAGCTTTTTCATTTCCTCTCCCTTTCATAACTTTGCTGCTGAGAATTGTGAATTTCTCCATTGTGAGACCAATAAAGGTTATCTAATCTTAAAAAAAATCTAATAAAATTCACCGTAATGGTACATTTTACGAAGTCTAAGGTCCGATATGATTATTCAATATTCACCTTGTTTTTCTTGCTAGTGGGTGCAGGGGGTTTGATCAGCTTCTGCAGAATTTTCAAGCACATGAGGGTGATGTTCTCCACCACAACGGGAGTCTTGATGTTAACAGACATGAGGAACAGACTAAGGGCTGGGGGGGAAAATGGTCGAGATAGTTGAGATTAGACAGGATATAAATAATAGGACTGCAGATGATGTAATAATCTTTTAACGGACATGTATTTGTGCATGCTTCAAAGTAAGTCAAACACTTACCACAGCGCAGCCGTAACTCCCAGCATCCTCCCTCTTTCGAAATGGAATCAGTTAAGAGCAGCATTTCGTACTGAAGGTTGCTAACCTGTTGTAAAAACAGGTTCTTGTCAAATATACAGTCAAACCTGGGTTTTGGGTTATAATCGGTTCCAGAAACCTGTTCGAAAACCGAAACATTTCCCATTATTATCAATGTGATCAATGTCTGCTTTTTTAAAAATTGTGATTGAACAATGCAAACACGCCTGCTCACAATGGAACGCAACAGGAGGATAATGTGTCGGTCACAATGAGACGCAACACAAGAAAGTGACGTATAAGGACGTGGAGGGGAGTCGAGTGGTGCATTCAGGTGCGCTCAGTTTGTTCGCGAACTGATTTTCGGTTGTAAACCGGGGCATTAAAAAACCTGAAATTTTGGGTTGAAAACTGAATCGGTTGAGAACAAAGACGCCCGAAAACCGAGGTTTCACTGTATAAAGTTTTAAAACTGGGAAATCTCTTCAATATTCATAAGATGCACGGCTTTGATCAAGCAGATAAAAGCTTACATACCAGGTCAGGATTGGCCCAGTGACCTTTGAGGGCTGCCGAAACTTTGACGATGATAAGGTCATTCATCTGCTGAGTGGCTTCAGGGTGATCTCTTCAAGAAAAAAAAAAGGATGAATGCTAACATGAGCAGGACTGTTCGAAAATGAAAAAAACTCAAAGCATCAGGCAGGGTCAGAGTGGCAGGTTAAAAACCCATAATATTGAAGTAGGCCGCACCTTGTAAGTAAACAGATGAGCTGGCGTACTTCCTCTCGCATGGCTGCAGTACCTCGGCGCAAGTTATACTCAAAAAGCTCCCGGATGAGCCCCTGGAGGACAAGGATCTGCCGGAGTGCCGGGTTGGTGGCCAGCGCACGCAGAAGTGTGATACAGTGACCCGTGACAGCTGAGGCACAGCCGTAACATTTGTTGGAGGAGGTGTGGCCGCAACCCAGTACAGAGAGGGCGCGATATTGGCTGGCTGTGAAGGTCGGCTGATGGCTGCCGCTGCTTCGGGAGGACTTTGTGGCAGCCTCGCGTTGCTGAAGGTCATACTCGAGCAGCTCCTTGCGAGATGCGAGCACTTTCTGTGGGAAAAGAATCAAATGTCATAATATTTGATGTAAGATAAGAGATACTCACCAAAGAGATACGGCGTGTGAGATCACAGGGACCGTATTTTTTGGCGCATAAGGCGCACGGGATTATAAGGCATACCTTCAATGAAGGACATACAGTAAAGTCTCGTTATATCGATATTCAAGGGAGTCCGAAAAAATATCGATATAACCGGGACTATCGATATATCCGACCCTGTTTGCATGTAATTTTCTCCGTGCGTGCATAGAAATAGCATCGATATAACCGGGACTATCGATATATCCGATATCGATATAACGAGACTTTACTGTATTTGAAAACGTCGATTTCACCATAATTCCTTGCTTTGAAACATGAAAATAGAAATTGCAGAATAGTATAACGCAGTGGTCCCCAACCCCCGGGATCAATCAATACCGGGCCACGGATCGGTACACGAGAATTAATTTTTTTATTTATTAAATGAGTTCTTCTTCTTTTCCTTTCGGCTTTTCCCGTTAGGGGTCGCCACAGCGAATCAGTCCTCATCTTCAGAGGTTTGATTCTCCTCTCTAGTATGTCTCCACATTCAGCAGAAAAATTTAACCCAGCTATCAAATGTTCTATGAGTACTGTACGGTGATACCTCAGCTTACGAACTTAATTGGTTCCCAGAAAATGTGTGTAAGGCGAAAAGTTCGTCTGCCAAACATTTATTTCTCGTAAGAAACCATAAAAAATTAGAATAATCCATTCCCATGTCCCCATAAAACATAATTTTCTACTAAATAAGCCTCAAAACTACACAACATATACCTTATTTTATGTATAATAAATGTGCTATTGTATTGTAATTAAAGAAATAAACTGTCCTGTATAATAAAGACAGCTAAGGCATACAAACGCTCGAATGTAATTTTCTTTTGTGTCCCCTTTGCCTTAACACTAGCCTGTGGTGGGGTCATTTTCGGTCCCATAATAGCAAAAGTACACCAGTCGATAACAAACCACATCTGCAGTCAATGAAATGGAGGGGGGGGGGTGTGAAAACTAGTCGAGTAGCTGTTCGACCGTGTGGTTTGGTATTCTTCCGCCGAAAACTAGTCCGCCAGCCACCGTGGCGCTCCGTGTGATTTGGTTCGTTTGCCGAAAACTAATTCGTATGCCAAGATTATCTTCTCGCAAATTTATTGTTCGTAAGGCAAAAAGTTCGTAAGCTAAAGTGTTCATAAGCCGAGGTATCACTGTATACAGCGGATTCACGTTTGTTAAACCCCTCGCCCCTGGCATGTTCCTTGGGAATATTTTTGCCTTAAATTTTTCAGAAATTAATGATTTTTTTACACTATATCCAAAAACAAGCACAAAAAAACCACAAAACTTTCCATTTGTAAAGATTGCGCAAAAAAATGGAAAATCATGGTAAAATTGAGAAGAAAATTGCCGCCTGGGAAGTTATTTTAAAGGGTTGACCAAAATGAAAATGAATACGGTAATTTGTCCCAAACCTGTATAATTTTGGAGAGTTCATCAAACGATGTTTTGCAGTCGCCACTGTACTCCTGAGCCAGTTGCTGAATGTATCTGTTCACATTGGCAGAAGATGTACCAAGACCCGCAGCAGCGCCCGTGTCATCCTGTGGGATTTTTTTTTAATTATTGTAATAGTTTCACCCACGCTCAAAATTCTGCAACATCTGCCACAAAACAAAAGCTCTTTCCAAGGCTGACCTGTGGCTTTTCCGGTGCCGCCTCATTGACTTTGGACAAAAGGCTTTCCAGCTGGGGTCGGTGACCCATCAGTTGGTGGTAGACACGATCGGCTTTTTCCAGAAGTGTGTTGATGTTTGTCACAGCCTGCAAAAATCAACACAGATTTGAAAGTGTATTCTCATATAAACGGTCAAAAGAAGCAAGTGAAATTTTTCAGGAATAAAGTTTTGAAATATACTGACTTTTTTCCGGTCTTCTTCATTTTCAATCGGATCCACAGCACAGCATGGTTTGGCATAAAGCATGAAGTCAAATCGGGCATATTTGCAGAAACCACAAGCGTTGCACAGAAAGGGGTCCTTTTCGTCGTAGTTGATAGACCTGATTTAAAAATAGAATACGGCATCTGTAATCTACTTGGATTGAATATTTTACTTCTGTTAAGAAGGCAGAGGAAGTGTGACGCTCACCTGCATTTGTGGCACTGATAGACATTCTCACCACAGTTGCCGCACACTCCAGGGTTGGCGGGCACGGAGGCGCTGCAGCGGGGGCACTGCAGCGTCTCAGTGGAGGCCTGGTAGTTCTCATAGAAGTCAGAGAACTCAATCATCAGGTTGGATGCCACAATGGGTAAGGGCAGGTCAATTTTCACCTCCGTTTGACCCGGGGTGAGTTGTACTTTCTTGGCTTTATGCCAACGAGCTGGCCTGAAAACAACACATGGCAGAATGACTTTTGGTTGTGACCAATGTTCCCTCTAATTTTTCATGTGTCTGAGCAAACACACAAGCTCCCTGAGCACATTGAGAACCACTGTGAGCAACATCAGATGAGTGCCCTGTGGCCACACATGAACGGCCCCACACATTCGCACCGTTCTGCTCCAATTGGCTGCGTAGCGTACGTGAACTGTACGGCATTATTGGCTGGACACCTGTCACTCATTGAGTTACATTGCAAAATGGTAGATAGATAGATAGATAGATAGATAGATAGATAGATAGATAGATAGATAGATAGATAGATAGATAGATAGATAGATAGATAGATAGATAGATAGATAGATAGATAGATAGATAGATAGATAGATAGATAGATAGATAAACTAGATTAGATCAGTTCTAAAATTACATATTAAGTAATGCGTTTTTGTTTTATTTTAATTTGTTATTTTGTGCGCTGCATAGATGTTCTTGTGTGCTGAGTATGTGCAAGCAATGCGCGATTGCGCATGCGCGCAGCTTAGAGGGAACATTAACTGTGACCCAGCGGCGTGGCATCAAACAAATACCAAGTTGAAACTGAAACACACTTGTTCTTCAGCTCCACAATAGCTTGCACGGTCCTGTTGTTATAGTAGAGGTTAATGGTGCGGACCATTTTGGTGCGTTTGAGGTCGCCGATCTTCACAGTCACTTTGCTAATGGTGTGGCTGCCGATAAGCTTGACAACCTGTTGTGTGGTGGTGTAGCGGGTGTCCACTTTTATCGATGACAGCTTGATATTCTTGAAGGTAAACGAGGGGGAAAAATGGTAAGAATATGTAGGGTCTTTTTCTCTTCAAATCAATGAAGGATTTGCTATACATACCGAAAATGGAACCTCTGGATTATTACAAACCAAGCAAGGGTCACTTTCCAGATAAAACCCATCAAATTCTACCAGACCCGAGAGAGTGCTGTAATAACAAAGCAAAAATGGAAATCAACAAACAGACACACCACTTTTAACAAGACAGACTGAATCTTTAAACATACTTGTAAATGTTGGAGTTTGGGTGATTTGTCAGGATATGGTTCTGCGTTCGCAGGATCTCCACACCCTTCTGTGAATACTCCTTAAACTGAAGGAAGGAGAAACAATTTTGATGATGCATGAAGAAACAACTCCAATGTCCTTTGGAATTGTCATATTTTCCAGATTATACAGCCCACCTTCAATGAATGACATTTTAAAACATTTTCCATATAAAGGGCGCACCACCATAGGGCAACACTTGTTGTGACTCAATATTACATCATGTACAAGACGCGCTGGATTATAAAGTGCAGAGTCATCTTTTGAAGAAATGAAAGCTTTTAGGTGCGCCTTACAGAGCGGAAAATACAGTAATTATGACACACAAGAAGGGATGAAAAATCAAAATCACTCAAGTGGCTTTGCCTTTTAATACAAAACAGAAATGATATCCTGAAATCTGTTATTTACTTTTTTCTCCGTCTGTGGGGTCTTGAGCGAGAAATACCCAAGAAGGTCGACAAACTGCGCAGCTTTGCGTCCATATGCGGGTAGCTCTGGCCAGATGGCCCATGTGAGCTCCAACAACAACTCTTGCTGAGATTTACTTGAGTTCCTGGTGGCATATCCCCCCCAAAAAATCCACAGTTATGATTTCATATTTAATCAGATTTGATGGATTAAAGCAGAAATTGACATATTGTGTACATTCTGCCTATTTTGAGGTAATATGGTCTTGTAAAAAACAATCGTAGAAGGGATTCTAGTATTAATATGACATTTTCAATATTTAACGCTCCTACCGATAGATATGCAATGCCAAGCAGTGGGCTTGCCAGCGCACCGATGATGAGTTGGACTCAAGTAGGAAGCAGCGTAAAAACTGGATGAGTGTCTCTTTGTCTGCAAACTTGTTGAGCTGACTGACGAGAGCCATGCACAACTGATCTTCCTGGCTACCAACCCCTTCCCCTGTGGTGAGGAGACAGGAAAAAAAACTGATTTAATCACATCATCTGCAAATAAAAGTAGGTATCACTTCCACACAACAAATCTGACGTCATTGCCTTACCCTCTTTGTCCTTCTCTTTATCCTCTCTTTTGCTTTTTTTACTGGAAGATTTGCTCTGAGAGGATTGAGAAGCTCCTCCCTGTCCACCGCTAGACCCCCCTGAGAAGGAGGAGGAGTTGGCCAGCACCTTACTGCCACACAGGGCACACGAGAGCAATTGCAAAAGGACAGGAGAAACACCTTCGTCGACAAGGAAGCTGACCTGAAGCAAGAAGTACAACACAGCTGGAGAGAAGAAGAAAAAAAACATGAGAAAGGAGACTGTCCCAATAATGCGGATACAATGACAGCATTTGTACATTTCTAAAGACTTCAGAATCGACTTACAATCATCTTTCACACAAAACTTCTGCCAGTTAATTGTCCTCTGAGTGGCAATTTCAGCACAGGCTTTCAGGTGCTCCATCTGGATTGACAGAATCAAAGTTATATGAGAACCATTTTCAAAAAGTACGCACACAGCATCCATCAAATCACACTCACCAGGGTGATGAGTGTGTCATATTGCAAAGCTGAACCAGATGAAGCTGTTACAATGCCCGCCCGGAGGAAAATGCCCTGTTCCTCGAGAAGTTTTTTGATGCTGCGGACATGAGAATCCAGCGTGTGCAAGTCCCGCAGCTGCCGATACTTTTCCTTGGACCCGCAGATAAACAGTAACAGCTTTCTAACTTGCCTCCTGACAAACGGCGTCTGTTGGATCATCAGATACTGGAAAGAAAGATTTAGTTTTTCAAATATTGTGAAGATAGAAAATGACAGGTACGAGAATGCTGAAGTCCTACTTCAGAGAGATAGTAGAACCAGGAATGGTCAAAGACAGGAGGTGGGATTCGTGGATTGGCGTCAGCTATCTTTTTGATTTGATACGGCAGTCGGAGGACCATTTCGGTGAGCAGCTGCGAATAAGCTTCAAACACATCAGCGGCATGTCCCTAATGGCAAGAACAACAGAGTTAGTTCTAAATGTACTTGTCGCTTTTACTCTACAGCACAGGTGTTAAAGTCAGAGCCCGAGGGCCAAATCTGGCCCGCCACATAATTTTTTTCGGCCTGGGAAAGCAAATTAAATTTGTGAAATTCCACGATGCTTGCTAAAGTCCCAATCAAGTTTTTAAATTGTTGCATGCAAACCACAATAACATTCACTATTTTGTACTTCAAATTTGAAAACTAGTTATTCATTAATGTGTTGTGCGTTCTATATGTAATATGTGGAGTGGATTAAACATTTTAATGGCTTCACCAAATTCATAACGGCCCCCGAGAGGAAACCGTAACTACAATTTGGCCCCCGGCAAAAAATGACTGTCTACATGGGATGACATAATGTGACTTTGTGACGCATACTCTATCTACCTTGACATACTGGCGGAGGAAAAAAGGGCTCATGTCTGGAGGAGAAGATGACGTGTGTGGGCGAAGGAGTTGGCTTGTGGTCACGGGTTCCTCTTCACCCTGCTGGCTCTTCCAAAACTCCAGAAGGGATTTGAGCACATGGAGACAGTAGTCAATGGCACCCAGGCCAAGCAAGGCAGACGCCGTAGAATTGGAAATCAGTGAGGATGACTGGAAGAAACAAAAGTTGCAGAGTCACGCAGTGGAACAAGAATGAATAAGTGCGTCATTAAAATTGTGAATACCATATTTTCCTCACTATTTGGCGCACCTAAAAGCCGTCAATTTTTTCAAAATCTGACCATGCGTCTTATAATTGTTGCATTTTATACATGGAAAAAGTTTAATATATGTGCGTCTTATAACCTGGTGCGTTTATAGTCCGGAAAATATGGTATATAATATTTGCGACATTTTCACAGTGGTGTGCTGTGAGATTTTTCTAACGTGCACATTTTTTGGGGGGAACGCTAGGGGGAACACCAGTAATGTACCTCAGAGGACGATTTAGAACCAGATTTGGTTCGAGACATAAAGACGCTGAGCAGTCTCATGATAACCAGGTGTACTTCATTCATCGGGCAGCGATCGTTCTTTTTTGAAACATCCTACAAAGAGAGAAGCGATTTTGAGCCAAGTAAGTGCATGTTAGATGATTTTTAATGAATATATTGCTTTTACCTTCTTATGCATGCTGAGCTCTGCAATCAACTGCGCGAGCAGATCATCCAAGGCACCTTTATCCTTTTCATCCTCCCCGTCGAGGTCAGAGGTCAGCATAAGGATAACTTGCATGTAAGGAATGGCTTGAACACCACCAACATTGTGGAGCTGAGAGAGGTGTTGCAGTAGGCGCTCCAGTAACATAAGACGAACCATGTGAAGCCTAATCACAAAAAACACAAATATAATTTTGCAAGTACAGGTAACATCCGATTTACGACCGGCGCAACTTACGACCACCAGACCCTATTTTTTATATTTTAATACGCCTGGCACCGTGTGGTGTATTAACCACAAAAGTTAGTTGTGGGTTGTTTGGATACTTGGAGTTGACGTACCTTGCATTTGCTACCGACTGCGCATGTGTGAAAATGTTCCATTCTTCCCATGTTTGCTGATGCAAGAAAGTCACGGTCAATATAAATATAATAAGCAAAACGCTTTGTCACAAAAGATACCACATACTGCAACGCGCGAGCAGCCCGGCAACGCATAGGACAATTTTGGCATGCCAGCATCTCACTCTCGCACAGCAGTGTGATGGCACCGGAAGGGGGGTGTCCACCGGCCAAGGCGAGAGCTGAGGCGGGTGGGTGTCGGCGCTCGGGATCGCCGTGAGGAGAACGGAGGGAGGGTCCCCCGGCGTCGGCGGCATCGCGACGGCAAGAACGCGGCAGAAGGAACAGTCTCACGTAGGCGGTGAATTGTCATCGCGTCGGCAGCATCGTGGCATTCTCGCCACCGCGTTGTCGCCGCAGCGATGACGGTTCGCCGCCTCCTTGAGACTGTTCGTTCTGCTTCGGGGCGAGGTGGCGGGTCGACCGTGTCGGCGCTGTAGACAACCGCAGGGTCGTGCCGCGAGTCGGCGCAGAGTTCGAGGTAAGGCCAGGGAGAAGGCAACCGGTCAAACACCCAGACCCACGCCGTCCTGCCCCCGTGGAGTCCGAATCAGATCGTTTGCAAGTAATTTAGCACCGAGTGTCTACTCAACATTTTGACTTACGACCGTTTGGTTGGAACGGAACTCGGTCATAAGTCGGATGTTACATGTATAGACGAGTTGATCAACAAAAGGATTGAATGAAAACATTCAAGTCTGACCTGTTACTTCTATGAATGTCTCCCTCAGTCTCTCCTTCTCCCTCTGAGCCTTCACCCTCCTGCTGGGCTGCGGTGGTGCTGATGGCGCCGGTGCTGGAGCTCACGCTGCCTGGACCCGCAGGGTGGCCCTCCACCGTTGTATCCCCGTAAGCACTGCTGCGTCCTGACACTGCAGAAAAGAAAGGCAAGCCAGCAACATACGGTTAAATTGATGGGAACGTGTTGGGAATTGCCGTATTTTCCAGACTAGAAGGCGCACTCCCAATGAATGGTGTATTTTCAATTTTTTTCCCCATATATAAGGAACATCAGATCATAATGTGCACATTCAATGAATGACATGTTTAAAAAAAATCCAATATACTGTATAAAGCGCACTGGATTATAAGGCGCTAGTCGAGGCTAGGGTTACTGTATGCATCGGTTAGACCAGTGATTTTCAACCACTGTGCCGCGGCACACTGGTGTGATTGTCAGGTGTGCCGTGAGAAACTATCCAATGCCCCTTTTTAAAATTTTAACAACATTTATTAATCATTTTCTCTTAATATTATGTCATTGTACGGTGTACGTGCTGAAAAGACTGGGAGGGTAATTTAATATTCGTCCGTGTGGCAACACGTCACTGATTGCGTCGTTCCTGCGCGATGGTTAGTGGCGTGCCGCAAAAAAATACCAATGTAAAAAAAAACGTGGCCTGGTTCAAAAAAGGTTGAAAAACATCTGTATTTTCAACTACTGTATTTTCAACTACTGTAAGGATTGAATAAGAGTTATTTTGACACTTGAAAATACACTAACGGTGGTTTCTCAACTACGCATGTGGAGCACCCCCCCACAATCACCCACCACTGTGCTCCCCTGCAACGGAATCGACAGCAGAACCTCCACTCTCTGAGCCCACACTCCCGCCGTGCTCGGCCGGAGAGGTCCGCAGCGTAGAGCCGTCAGTCGCAGCAGTACTGCCCTCGTCATCAGACGCTGGGGCTGAAATGAAAAATTAAATTCTGAAAAAGCTAATACAAATGCAAGACTTTAATTCCTATTAATCCAAAGCATCTAACAAGGTCAAAAACTCCAAAGGCTTTCTTAAACATTTGGCAAAAAGATGTTCCCTTCACCTGACGCAGTGGCATCTGAAAGCGTCCCAGCGTCCAGTGACGAGGAGCTTGGGGCTTGACCAGACAGACCAAGGCTCTGAAGGCCAAGGGCGCTGCTACCACTGCCTAAATCATTACATATAAAACACTCATAAATATGCCCCACATTTGGCCAAATAAATTAAAATCAATCATCTTAATTTGTTTTTGTTCTATTGACCCTGTTGATCCTGCTGAAGGCTGAGAGCAATTGCGAGCTCCACCATGGTTTCATCATCAGCATCAGGAGGGATGTCCAGCATGGGGGGGAAACCCTCTGCGCCAGCCAGCAATGCTTCCAGGGGTGATGGATTTCCATTGTTTAGATTCTCTGGTGTCTCCAGGACCATTGATTCTGACTGAAGAAACCAGATGAGAACCGTGGTTAGATACATACTATTTGCATCATCCATGAACCAGGCGACTGAAGATATGTCACTGCTAATTAGGTACATGATTATTAGGGCTCGTCAAAAAAAAAAAAAAAAGTAAATAAACAAATACAAAATAAAAAAATAGAAACAAATAAGCAAAAAATAAATAAAGGAATAAACAAACAAGTAAATACATAATAAAAGTAATAAACTACAAATAAACTAAATAAATAGATTTCTTTTCTTTCCCTCACCACCATCTCAAAGTCTCCATGATCCACTTCATTCTGTTCTTGACTCTCCGGCCTAACCTCCTCTACACCAGTAAGCACCGATGATTGCATTTTGTCTTCTGCGTCATCGTCGTCATCATCATCTTTATCCCCTGATAAAGAAAAAAAAGTAGGGAACTGATTTTTTTTTTCTGAACAGTCAACATTTTAAAGTCTATGAGGCATCATTGCATCAATCTTGTAAAAACATACCAATTGGTGTGTTGGAGCGTGGGGGTGATGGGAGGGTGACATGGCGGCGTTTATTTCGTGGTCGAAGGACTCGGATCAGTGCCTGCTTACAAGCAAAGCTGACTGCTGTGTCCTGAAATGAGCAAGTATCACAAGGTACGATTAATACAGACCCAACTTGCCCTATCCTTGAGGGACAAACACACAATATAGATGATGTACTTACAGGGCAGAGCAACATTTGCATGTAGATTTTGGATGCCACGTTGATGTAATCAAGCTCACAGGTGCAGTAAGCCTGGATGATGTCCACCAGGGCATTTACTGTCGCTTCCACATGAGTGAGTCCTTTTGGAGGGAGAATAAAATGGACACATTGAGTTGCTCATTCACTTCAGTTTTCATCTTGTAAAATACAAGTTGCTGCCCTTCACAAATGATTGGTAAGTGCACTTACCCGGCAGGCATGCAGGAGCAAGAAAGGCATTCTTCGGTTTCAGAGAATGAAGCTTCCAAAAGTTACTCATCAGTTGTGTGATGAAATTATTGTTTTCGACGTCCAAATGCTTTTGCCCATCGTCCGTCCCGTCTGAATAAATACAAAACGAGCACATTTGTTCATGGACCTCTACAATACTTCCGGCAATTGGAGCTTCAATTTAATAGCCTCTCACCAGGGTCAAGTTGAAATAACTTGGATTCAGTGAAATGCACCAAATTATTAGGCCTCATGATTGCAATGGAGCGGGCGGTGATCACAAGCCTCTGAAAGACATCAGGGTCTAATTCTTTGCCCTCACGACTGCAGCTGTTTAGACACTGCACTGCATTACTCAGCAGGGACTGGTCCTGGGGATCAGATTAATGTATTAAACAAACAAACAAACAGCCAAATAGAAAAACACAATCTTGTCTTGTAACTCGTGTATACCGATATTTTGTCAATTTTCAACCACTGGGCCGAAACAGACATCAAGTTTTCTAGATTTGCTATTTATCGAGCACCAAGTGGCACAGTAACCATCGAGCATACTACATTTTGGCAATTGATAAGGTATTTTAAAGCTAGTTGTTAGAAGCTCAAGTTTCACATTCAAGGAAATGCTCAATAAATGTTTTGTATCATTTCTCACGGCACACCTGACAATCTCTCACGACACACTAGTGTGCTGCGGCACAGTGGCTGAAAATCACTGCAGTAGATAGCATCCCAAATCACCATCTCAAGTTAGCACTCTCTAATTGCAATATAGTCATTTTACAGATTAGCTATCACCACCATACAATATTATTACAGTCATATAGTGTACGTTTCGATCTACCTTGTGGTTGTGATAGGCAGTACGACTGGTGTGAAGGCTGGCAAGAAGTCCCTTTGTCTGCTGCTGTACACCCGCTGGAGTTGGCATTGACAGAAGGAGAGTGGCCAGCTCCAACGCAGCAGCCTTGCTCTTTTCCTGCATCAGGTCAATGATTTTTAAAACAGCCAGAAGACAGGCCAGGTTTCATTCAAATGTTTTTCGATAGTATCGGGTAAAATTCCAACTCCTAATTGATGTACCTTTTCATTTGTGGATCCAACAGCAAAGCAGCTTTCCAGGGCCTCAAGAGCGCTGACCACAAGCCTGCAAATCAGAAGTCAAAGTCAGCTCCATCACAAGTTTTGAGTTTGACCAAAAAGTGAGTAAGTGGGGGAAAAAAATCAAACTACTCTAAACTGCAAAATGTGTATCACACGGCAAAATTGTTGTCATAAAAAGATGGTGCGTGGCATTTTCATAGTCACAGGCATGAACACACAAACAGGCACACATGCACAAAAAACAGACAACAAAACGAGCAGAGAAAAGGCTGTTACTGACCGGTCCAAGGTGGATAAGGACTCAGTTTCACAACTTTTTTTGTATATTTGGGAGCAAAAGAAAGAAAACAAAAAGAACAAAAAATTGTGAGGATCACAGAAAGGAACAAGTGAAATGAAACGACTTTGCTGAAAACGAATGCGGCATGCACAAAAGATGACTGCAGTAGCCATGCACTAAATTCCTCAAAGAAGAACTCCACCACCAAGAATTAAAAACAGCTCAAGTTTAAAGGGTAGAATCACGAGAGACCAAATGGAAAACGTCTCTAGTATTTAACCATCACAACTAAATATATTGGCCCAACTAATACAATAGAAGCAAAAGACTTTAGTTAACGTATACTGTCGCTATCACAATATGATGAGTCACAGAAAACACTCACATTCCGTTGAGTTATGAGGAAAAGCATAAACAATTATATCAGAATAATATGATTACGAATGATTTGAAAACCATACCTTTCCAGCACGGTGCCATTGGTGGCGGACGGCGTCACAACATCGCTATCAGAGGTGCCGTTACCCTGGTTAAGGTTGGGACTGCAGACATTGTTTACAGAGGTGGACGAGAAGTCCTCTGGTGGCTCCTCAGGCCAACCAAACTGTTCTTTTGTTTTTCCATAGATCTTGACTGAATCCAACATGGTGACTCCAGCCGGGTCAACTGATGCGCCAACTGAGAAGCCAAAACAGCATTTTAATCCGGACAATTCCATGTTTGGGGCGAAATAATCCCCCACAATCAAACATCTCAAACCATGCGCAAGTTAGAAGACAAATTGTGAGCCACTTACTGAAAATTGAAAGCTTCTTGTCAGCCTGTAGCGCCTCTTCTCTGGTGAAGGGGAAGTCAAACCAGCGTGCCCTTGTAAGATTTATTTGCATGGTGCGACCAAAAACGTCCACATAGGAAGGAGCCCTCTCAATGGCCTGAGTTCCGACCTGCACACGCATTCCTGTCATCACCATTGAACTGTTGCTGTTGACCGCTTCCACTGTGAATCCCCCAGGCTGTGTGAAAAGCACCGAATTGTGAATAGTCGCATCTTAATGATTTCATGTAGAGAAAGATGACATCGTAGCTAACGGTATCTTGGCTTCACTTGGCCTACCTTTGTATTGGCCACATACATCCCGGTAGAGTTGAGCCTATGTTTAATCTGCTGTCCGTTGTAGACCTGCAGCAAGTCGTTGCCTCCAAACTCCACCTCTGTCAGCTGCTGGTTGTGTTCAAAAAAGTCGACTGGGAAGGTCAACTGACTGGAGGCTCGTGTTGCTAAAGGCAAAAATAAAAAAATTAACAGTGGAATTAATTCATAACTCATTCACTGCCATTCCAGATTTATGCGGGAATTGAAAAGCATGACGTGGAGCGCCATGCTGGGGGGTGCGTTTCAAGATTGGGTCAGACCTCTGGCAATGTTTTTACTTCCCACGAGGGGGCAGCATTTGCCTTTTGTACAGCCGCTCCCATTTCAAGCTCAGATAACTCCAGAATGTACAGATGGGGTCTGTATGAATGAACCTATTGAGCTGTGGTGCGATGTTACAGTTTTAAAAAAATTCCGTAGGACACAAAAAAATTAAAATGGTAAACATAGATCTCCTTACAATTCACTCGAGTTAAATCATGAAACTTCTAGGTGTTTGTTTTTGCAAACACCATCCAAATTTGAAAGCTTCTCTTTGATACTGACAAAATAATTTCGACAAACTCACCCGTAGCTGCAGCTTTGCGCTTACGGACGGGCTTCATGATATTGATGCCACAGGTGGGTTGTAATGAAGGTTGGAGCCAGTATGAGGTGTTGTCCACGTTGGCCATGTAGATTCGCAGGCTTCCGTCCTCGCATAGAAGAATCATGGTCGTGCGTTGTTGCTCGTTACTTGCGGTGTGTCGAATTGCTACCATGTCTTGAATCTTGAAGCAGAGAGAAAATTAATAAACAAAAAAATCACTATAAAATACAAAAATCAAACTAAGGCAGAAAACTGATTGTGACAGCAATCTATCATCATGCCACAATATTTTGGAAACATAAAGCACACACAAAATTGTTTATATAATATTTTCTTCGTAATCCCAATGTATGGACAAATTTCGGCTTAAAATAAAATAATTCAAACAGTGCTTTACAAAACTGAGATCTTGCGAACTGATTGAAGAAATTAATGAATGAAAGGATTGGTTCATTGATAGTACACATAATAGGGTGAAAATGGTCCATAAAATACAATATTTAACCCATTATCAACGCACATGCTCAACTGTCCCTTACCTTAGCTTTGGCTGGCAGAGTTTTAATTTCTTGAATGAGGAAAGTGTCAGGTTTAATCATAATAACCAGCGGAATGCCCGTTGTCTGCTGCACACAGCATACGAGTCCTGGGTGGTTCATAACCTCAGACCACTGGCAAAGGGCAGGTGACATCTTACTGGTGCTGCCGTTGGACCTAAAATGGTACAAAACACAGCAGTCAACAACTGCGAAAATTACCAAGACAATTGGACGTTGGAGAAAACAGCCATACCCTTTGACGTTGATGGGGAAGAGTCGCTGAACATCTGTGGTGCTGCGACTCACCGTGGCAGCAAATGACTTTC